>NC_089841.1:179749400-180060650 GCF_035609145.1 Eleutherodactylus coqui
AATTATCCCTTATTGTGTGGATAGGGGATAACATGCAATTTTGGTCCAACCCCTTTAAGGCCTGTTTGGGGCATCTTCACATATATCATTTGTCCCTTTCACTTCTGTTTGTGGTTCTGCAGGGTGCCCCGGCCGGAGGACATATCCTTAGCTATTTAATAGAGAAGTCACGGGTGGTGCATCAGAATCCCGGGGAGAGGAACTTCCATATATTCTATCAATTATTGGAGGGCGGAGAAGATTATTTGATACGTTGGTTGGGCTTAGAGCGTAAACCTGAGCTTTATAGTTACCTCATGCAGGTAAAAACACAATCTGTAGACTTTTTTTTGGATGTTTTAGGATAAACATGAACAAGATATGACTGTTGTATTTTTCATAAGGGTGAATGTGCCAAAGTAAGTACCATCTGCGACAAGTCCAACTGGAAGCTTGTGCGTAGGGCTTTTACTATAATTGAGTTCACTGAAACGGACATTGAGGTAAGAAATATGTAAAATTATGTCTGTTACCATATAGTTTCAATTAATATATATGGTAAACTTGCAGATACTGCTTGGCAATTAGCTCTAAATCAATAGCGGCATGCATAGCAGCATCCAAGAGTAGTGTATACAAGCATGATGACTATTAGGTCTTTAGGTTGTGAACTTTATGACATTCACAACACTAACACAATGTAATGAAAATTTGTATATTTAACTCTCATTCAATTTCTTGTTCAATTATTCAGAATCTTTTTGGATTAATAGCCAGTGTCTTGCACTTGGGGAACATAAAGTATGAGGAAGACAGCCATGGCCATGCCATAATTAGTGATGGCACACAAATCCAGCGAGTATCAAAGGTATGTTCACTACAATAATCTTTGTGGTGAGCCATTTTTCCTTTTAAGGGGATTGGCCACCTTATATATGTATTTTTACATGATTTCTGGACAATTTTTAATGAGGCATTTCGAAGCCTTCAGAGCAGCGCTGATGCGCCTGTGAGGAGTCCTGCCCTTTGTCTTCTGCACTGTTGCACAAGCAGGACTCTCCCAACCATCCCTGATTTGGTAGGGACAGTCACAGGTATTTGGGCCTGTCCTGTCATCCCTAGAGGTTTGCCACATGTCCATGACCCCATCCACCTCCCACCGCTGGGCCCAAGTAATGTAACTCTGTACAGGTTCATCAGTGAAATTTTCTTCCCTCACACACTAGACCCAGATAACACAGCTCTACGTGCACTATAACCTGTCCCTGCTTTTTGCTCTCTGGCGCACACTATACTCAGAGCAGGAGATCTGAGAAGATGACTCAGGTTATGCTGCGTATAGAGCCGCACTGTCTGGCTCTAGTGTGTGAGGGAGGAAGATTTCCCTGCTGCACCTGTATGAAGTTAAGTTGTGGGGAGCTAGCAGTGGGACACTATTAAGTGGGGTTACACAAAGGGGGCACTATTAATTGGGGACAGTATAACTAAGTGGGGACATTATAATTAAGTAGGACCACAGATGGGGCACTATTAGTAAGTGAAGCCATAGAAGGGGCATTATTATTTCATGGAGCCACAGAGAGCACATTATTACTTTGTGGTGCCACACAGGACTATTACTATGGGGTCTACTGAGAGACTCATTGAGGCGGGATGGGAAGAATGTGCACAGATGAGTCGGGGCTGGAAGAAGTCATCATGGTGGTCTAGGCCCAGACAATGAAGAAAGATGAAAATCAATGTCACAAATTAGAGGAAAAGTCACATGTGATCATTGGAGGTAACTGCACTGCGATCACTATCACCGTGTAGAACTGGTATTATATGGTGATCACATAATTTAGATGTATACTAAGCCTATATTAGTTGTCTTACTTTAAAGAGATCACTGACTGGCACTATTACTGAGAGGAGACACAAAGAGTGTGGCTTAAAATAACAGGGGCCAGAATTTGGTCACAATACACAGCTGGATCTTCCACTTCACACCAAAAACCGCATGTCTAAATGCAAATTTTGATAATAAATTGTTGGCAGAATTAAGCAATTTTTATCAAAATCCACATGGATGCATGCAGACTTTAGTGCAAAATCTTCTGTGTGTTGCAGCAAAATTCCACCTGTCTGAAGGGTCCCTTGTTATTCCTCCTAGAAATGTATGAAACCGACCACTAAATATTATAAGTTACCCTCTGGTCCCAGACAAACAAAGATGGCCACACCGCTTGTCTGCTGCCATCTTGGTTTGTCTGGGACTGGAGGATCGCTTTAATATTACCCTACTCAGCAGGGTGTGTCTTGGAGTTGGGAAGGAATTTTTTTCGCTTAAATGAGGAAATTGGCTTCTGTTTTACTGACTTCCTCCAAATCAGCTTTTTTATTTTGGAGGGTGGGGGAGGTTAATAGGCTGAATTAGATGGACACGTGTCTTTTTTTTCAGCCTAACATACTATGTTAGATCTAATTGTAGATACTCTAATAGCAATGAGTCCACCCACCCTTGACCTATTGAGATCATTACATAATTATCATTTGTAATCACAATCTGACCAGTTCAAGTTAAGATACATTTTATTTACCTTCACATTTCAACTGTTTTGAAATTGTTCCAATTTAAATAATGCAAATTGAAATGTTATTTTCTCGTATGCATACTTCGAAATTTTTATTCGTTTTTTTTGTACTAAACTATTGTTAAAACAATAAAAAAACAAAAATAAAAAATAATAATATTTGTAAACTATTGGCTTTAGTACAAAAAATGTGACCGGGAATACAGGTCTGCTTTTTTTTTTATTGCAGCTGCTTGGCGTTCCTGTGTGCATTTTGCAAGAAGCTTTAACACACAAGAAGATTGAAGCTAGATCTGAGCAGGTATGTTTAAAAAAAACTTACAGGTTTGATGATTCTTTTATAGTTCATTTTTAAGATGCATATTTCTTGCCTCACTATCTGAATAATGGGTGACACTGTCTGACTCTGTACCCAAAAAAGGTAACTGTTAAAGGTGAAGCCGAGTTCTGCCATTCAGTGGCCAGCCAGCGTTTTTACACTATGGTACAATTAACCCTTTCCAATCCACTGTCTGACGTCTGAAGACATTATGATTTATGGCTGTACAGCTCCGATGTTGGAAGGCGTCCGTCGGGGTTCTCTTACTGTAAATTGCCAGCCTCTCTGCTGTCGGAGCCTATCCAAGGTGTCACCTCATGCAGTACTGGCTTTAGCCAGCAGATAGCGCTGTTGTATAACAGCAGAAAAAGAGTAAGCCCCCTAGGAAAACGAGGATACAAATTGGATTGGAATGGGTTAACAGTAATTATTAGAGATGAGCGAACCTACTCGGCCACGCCCCTTTTTCGCCCGAGCGCCGCGATTTTCGAGTACTTCCGTACTCGGGTGAGAAGATTCGGGGGGCGCCGTGGGTGAGTGGGGGGTTGCAGCGGGGAGTGGGGGGAGAGGGAGAGAGAGAGGGCTCCCCCCTGTTCCCCGCTGCTACTCCCTGCTCCGCCACGCCTCCCCCCGCCCCCTGGTGCCCCCCGAATCTTTTCACCCGAGTACGGAAGTACTCAAAAATCGCGGTGCTCGATCGAGTAATTACTCGAAACGAGTACGTTCGCTCATCTCTAGTAATTATCTCAGCTATTTATTGTTACTTGCAGGTACTCAGCCCATTGAATATAGAGTTGGCCTACTATGCTCGTGATGCCCTTGCCAAAGCAATGTACGGGAGATCCTTCAGCTGGCTTGTTAACAAAATAAATGAATCTCTATCTAATAAGGTAAACATTTAGCATGAATAGTTTTGTTTATACTTTCCATTTCATATTCCATGAATGGTCTTTGTTACTTTGCTATACTCTAGGGTGATGCAATAATTTACTTGTAGGGGGTAAAATAAAGAGCGAACTTATGAGACAGTGAATGTTAGGATGTATAGTTGGTCTACTGTCTGGAGCATGTCAGTGTATAAAGTATCTAGTGATATAGGGGTATAGTTTCAGCCATTGAGAATGGTAAAACACTCAGGTCCTGAGTGGTGAAGTATTTATTACCTTGGGACACAATGGTGCATACAGAATGTTCAGTCCCAAAGGCATTACTTGAAGCTGCTGGGCCCCAGTGCAAAGTCTGGAACTTGTCCCCCAACTATAAAGCTTCATTGATAGTATTGGTTAGCAATATGGGGAAGAGAGACTTTATGGGCCCTCTAGGGCCCCTGGGCCCAGGTGCAATCGCATCCTCTGCACCCCCTATAGTTACGCCAGTGTAATCAGTTCCATTAGTTATCCTGTTTCTGAAAAAAAGATGCAGCAAATGTTACAAAATAGAAGAAAACTTTACACATCTTTTCAGGTCTTTGTTTACAATGTCTTAGCAGTGACATGCTATATTGGCAACTGATGGCTATAGCCAATTGGTGGTCAGTGGTCATGTCTTATACTTACTGGCATCATGGCCCAGTAGTACAGCATGTGCCCGCTGTGGCCACTGCTTGGCTGCAATGGTCACTAGCAGGCAGCTTGTAAAGAAGACCGTTAGGGGCCACTGGAGCATCTGCTCTGGATCAGCAGAGGAATGAAGAGGCGAGTAGTGTTTGTTTGTTTTGTTAAGAAACTTTGAGGAGTCAACACAAATGGTGAGCAGCGATGCGGCCATTATCAGCATAACCATCCCACTGCTTTGCATGCTGAGAAGGTCGCTGCTAAGCATTAAGGCCGATGCTTTGTGGATAGAACAGGAAATGGGGGATGACAATACATCACTTGTTAGCCAGACCACCCTCACGTCTGTTTCTCAGCGCGTATTGGAGGAGGAGGAGGGGAAATAGACTGCTGCCCACACTGCAGAGGGTACGCAGGCTACTTCCTTCACATCTGTTCAGCATGTATGGACTCAAGAGGAGGAGAAGGAGGAGACTGAGAGTCATCCTCCTAGTGAGGACAGCGATGTGTTTCGTACTGGGACTCTGGCACACCTGGCTGACTTCATATTAGGCTGCCTTTCCCATGACCCTTGCGTTAGATGCATTCTGGCCAACATGGATTACTGGGTGTTCACCCTTCTCGACCCACGGTATAGGGAGAATCTTTCCACTCTCATTCCTGAAGAGGAAAGGAGTACGAGAGTGATGCAATACCACAAGGCCCTGGTGGAAAAGCTGATACTAAACTTCCCATCTGACAACGCTAGTGGTACAGGATGTAGTTCAGTGGGCCAACTAGCAGGGGAGACTAGGGGAACAGGCAGCATGTACAGCACAGGCAGGGGAACACTCTCCAAGGCCTTTGCCAGTTTTATGTCACCCCAGCCAGACTGTGTCACCACTCCCCAGACTAGGCTGAGTAGAAGGGAACAGTGTAAAAAGATAGTGAGGGAGTACATAGCCGACCGTACCAGTGTCATCCGTGATCCCTCTGCTCCATACAACTATTGGGTGTCAAAACTGGACACGTGGCACGAACTTGCGCTGTACAAGGTGCTGGCCTGCCCTGCCGCTAGCGTTTTATCAGAGGGTGTTTAGTGCTGCTGGGGGATTATCACAGATAAGTGTACCCGCCTGTCAACTGACAGCGCTGACAGGCTTACACTTATTAAGATGAACAAAGCCTGGATTTCCCCAGACTTCTCTTCTCCACCAGTGGAAGGGAGCTTAACATAAAGTATCTTTAAGCTGAAACTGGAGAACCATGCACCCTCTATCACCCCAAAAAAGGGTAGAAGTAGCTTGGTCTATCCTTCTCTGATCTTCCTCTTTCTCCTCCTAAACCAGCATGTTAGCATGCTGAACAGCCAATTCTTCAGAGGGCCAAAAGGCTCTGTAAAAACAATTTTTTTTTCGGAGGGCTGCCTCCAGGCTCTGTCAAAACAATTTCTAATGAGGGCCACCTCCAGGTTCTCGCCCCCAATTTTGAAGAGGTTCACCACTAGAATTCAGCAAACGAGCTGGTTCCAACTTCATACGCCCACAGAGTCCACAAATGTATCCCATCGCAGTGTCCATCTTTGGCCACTAATTTCTTTACAGTTTATGCTGTCTTTCCTTGGGACACTGGTTAACAAGCCCTTCGTGATTTTTAAAATTTTTTTTTTCTCTTTGCATGCTTCCTCAACCGGCAGAGGCGTCGTGTGCCCAGCCGCTCGGAGGGGGTGCCCAGGATGGACAGCCGCCCACCAGCTACTGCAGCCGGACAGGCAGAGTGGGGACTCGGGGACTCTGTCCCAAAGGGAGGCGGTAGAGGGGCGGCTGCGGTGCGTTGAATTGAGTGTGCTTGTTCCCACTCCTTTTCAGCACTTTGAGAAAATAAGTCAAAGATCGCCAGCTCTCGCTCAGTACTCCCGGACAAAGGCGGGTTGACCCGAACCCCCGGGATGAGAGGAGAGGGACGCTCCTCTTTTGTGTGCCGCTCCGCATAGGTATGTCGGACGTCAGGAGCCGGATGGACCAGCCTACGGTGTCGCTGAACTCCCATCGGCGAAGTAGGCAAAGGGGTGCGCCTTACCCCATCTAGGATGGGGACAGCTGGACGCTGTGCTGTGAAAAATTTCAGTATGCTAGTGCCTGCGTCCTGGGGGGGGGGGGGGGGATTGGACAGCAATGCCAGCATGTAACACAGGAGAAGAGGCAGTCACCCGCAGGTGGTGATTGGCCTTCATTGCACCTAGTGTGGTGCTTAGCTAAGATGTGCCAGCGCGTGTGCCTTGCTGATTATGGTCTGTCCCAACTAAATTGTTAGGGGGGTGACCATCAGGCTCTTACCCACAATTTGGCTTAATAATGCGACCTGGGAGCCTCGGATGTATCCATGCATGCTGCCCCTGCTGTTCCCTATCCATTTCTGTGGTGTTTCCATCACTTTCTGATGTTTTCAGGTGAATCACACACCCTTCCCTATGCAGAGCATGGGTCACCTTGAAAAATACTCGAGTCTCCCATTGACCTCAATGGGGTTCGTTACTCGAAACGAGCTTTCGAGCATTACGAAAAGCTCAGCTCAAGTAACGAGCACCCGAGCATTTTGGTGTCACTCATCTCTAATCCCTATGTATTTCCTCCTCCAAATATACAGTACAACCACAATTAACCAATCACAATGTCATCATATTTAACATCCGCTCTTTAAGTGACCTCTGCAGCCTGTAGTCCAGGAGAGGGAGGAACAGAGTTTCTGTAACATGAGTGATCTTTCCAAACATCCTGTCATGTTCTTGTACATATTAACAGCTCCGTCCTTTGTCATAAAATATTCAGCTTCTAAACACTGAGTATGTTTGTGTGACCTTCTGGAGCCATGAAACGGAATAAAATATTCATATCATTATCGCTTCCATTCGCACTGAACTCTACTCTATAGATGACACATATTCTGAGACATAAGAAATATACAAATTCATTAGTCATGGCCAGGATAGCTATTGCGATGATTTTTCTTTTTCCTTCAAGTTAGTTGCATATTTATTTTATAGATTTGTGGTATTTATTGCATGTACACAACACAAACTCTTATGTTGAACATGTTCTATCTTGATTATTATTAATTTTACCATGGAATTGGAATTAACAGGAGCCACCAAAGAAGACGGTAATTGGACTTTTGGACATTTATGGCTTTGAAGTCTTTGAAACAAACAGGTAAATTGCTCAACTCGCTTCAAAAATATTGTGACACTCATTTCTATGCATCCTCCAGTAGGAAGAAGACTGCCTCTCTAGTGCCACCTGTAGGTAGTGTAAGGTAGAGGTGAACTAGTTGGTATCCTTAACCCCTTAGTGACCACCCCATTGCCTTTTTACGTCCAGGTTTGCTGGGCTTTAATCCCCAGGGACATAAAAACATGCTTCCTCTGGGGATTAAAGCCAAGTGGGCTGTGGACATGACAGCTCCATGCTGTCAGTCCCTAGAGGTAGTGGACAACCTGCAGCTGTCATGGGGGGCCACGGGAAACCCCCCTGGTCACACAATTAGCACTATCCAATGGATAGCAACGATCGAATTAAAGTGTAAAAAAGGTTTTTTTTTAAAAGTTAAAGATTCAGCTGCTCTCATGGATTGGATCTATGAGGGGAGCTGAGTACTCACCCCTGTCCTCCATGATGTCCTGCAGCGATCTGGTCCTCCAGGACCTGACGCCGGTTTTCTGCGCATGCGTGCCAGACATCATTACGTCAGCTGCATGCACAGAAGGCCTGGGAAATTTGAAATCTCCTGACTCCCGGCGACTGAAGGTAGCCGAGAGGCTGGAGATGTCACCGAAGATCATGGTGACCGGTCCTCAGACACATGATCACCGCTATCCAATGGATAACGGTGATCATGGAAAAGGGAAAAAACGTTTAAAACAGTTAAAGTTTCAGCTAAAAATACTCACCCTCGTCCTCCGTGATGTCCCGCAGCGTCCTCCCTGAAGTCTGCACCTGCCACATCGGCCTCCGTAATTACCCCTGTCTTCAGACATACTACACAGTTTACATTATTATTTTTATCTAAAATTTGGGGAACGCTAAAAAGGGCGTGGGGGGGGGATAATTTTTAGGGAGTGAATTTTTTTTCTGCACAAGTGAGCAAGGGGGCCTGGATTGTATTCGGTTGTGCCCTGAAATCCAACAGGTGTTCCATCCATTATAGGCCTAGCCATGTGTCCTGTAAATAGATTAGGGTCACAATGGGTATGTTTCAGAACATGGAACAAACAGGGCTATCTATTTTGGGGTGCATGTCTTCATTCCTATGTTTTCTGTACAAAAAAACTGTGTTTAAAATGACACAATTGCCCAAAAAATGAAAATCGTAATCATTTCCTTCTGCTTTGCTTAGATTCATTCAAAAACTGTGGGGTAAATATACGCAGTACACCCCTACATGAATTTGTCAAGGGGTCTAGTTTTCAAAATCAGGTCATTTGTGGGGGTTCTCCATTGTTTTGGCCGCTTAAAGGGGTTGTCCCGCGCCGAAACGTTTTTGTTTTTTTTTTAAACCCCCCCCCCCCCCCGTTCGGCGCGAGACAACCCCGATGCAGGGGTTAAAAAAACAACCCGCACAGCGCTTACCTGAATCCCGGCGGTCCGGCGTCTTCATACTTACCTGCTGAAGATGGCCGCCGGGATCCTCTGTCTCCGTGGACCGCAGGGCTTCTGTGCGGTCCATTGCCGATTCCAGCCTCCTGATTGGCTGGAATCGGCACGTGATGGGGCGGAGCTACACGGAGCCGGCATTCTACACGAGCGGCCCCATAGAAGACTGCAGAAGACCCGGACTGCGCAAGCGCGGCTAATTTGGCCATCGGAGGGCGAAAATTAGTCGGCTCCATGGGAACGAGGACGCTAGCAACGGAGCAGGTAAGTATAAAACTTTTTATAACTTCTGTATGGCTCATAATTAATGCACAATGTACATTACAAAGTGCATTAATATGGCCATACAGAAGTGTATAGACCCACTTGCTGCCGCGGGACAACCCCTTTAAGGGCTCTACAAGTGGGCAATAGGGCCTAAATAACCTTCAAGCAAAATTTTTGTTCTGAAAGCCACCGGCTGCTCCTTTCATTTTGGGCCCCGTTGTGCATACAGATAGAAGATTAGGGCCACAATGGGTATGTTTCTGAACACAGGACAACACAGGTGTATCCATTTTGAAGTGTAAATTCTCATTTTAATGTGCACTATAGAAAAAAAACCTGTCTTTAAAATGACATATTTGCAAAAATATGAAATTTTATTTTTTTTCTCCTCTAAATTGCATTAACTTCTGAAAAAAACTGTGGTGTAAAAATACTCATGACAAGCCTCAGTGAATATATTAAGGGGCGTAGTTTTTAAATGGGGTCATTTTTTGGGAGTATCTATCTTTTTAACACCTATGAACCTTTGCAATCTTGGCTTGGTGTAGGAAAACAAAGTGTTCCCCAAAATGTTAATAATTAATGTTAAATTTGTACGTCTCCTAAATGGTTAAAAAAAAGTTTTTGAAATGTGCTTCCAGAAGTAAACAGATGGTAATATATATCTTAGCAAAAATTTGCACAATATGTTTGCACATATTTGAGATATTGCCATTAAAAATTTGAACAAAATGACAATTTTTTTTAATTTTCCCAATTCTGGCACTTTTAATAAATATACACATTCTATTGGACTATTTTTACCACCTAAATGAAGTACAATATGTGGCGAAAAACAATGTCAGAATCACTTGGTTATGCAAAACCTTAACAGAGTTATTCTATGTTAAAGTGACACATGTCAGATCTCTAAAATTGGCTTGGTCAGTAAGGCACAAGCAGGCTTGGTCACTAAGGGATTAAAATTATATATTTTTTGAAATTTAATATTATTGCTCCAGATTGTAATATTACATAAATGGTAGGTGAACTTATTTATCATACTGGAAAGTGTATAGTAATGAGTCTGTATTTTTAGATGCGTTATGTTATACTAGGTTTCCATGGCAGCTTTATAGCACCCATAAATCACAGAAAACGCATGACTCTGCTGCATCTTTAACTGCTTCGTATGGGAGAAAAAGTCATAGCCAACCTCATAATAATCCCAAAAGCTCCTATAAGGTCAACATGGGCGTTTTCCTATTGGGAACCACTGAAATTGCAATATTGCTACAATTTCATTGTGATTTACAGGCAATGGCCGTGGAGTTCTAGATTGTCCACTTTCAGGCTCCTTTTAGAAAGGGACCATTTTCGGTCCAATGTAACAAGTGCCAATCAACAAACATGTATTAGTTTAGCACTCATTCACGTTTAATCTCTAATCTCTGCTATGGGGATGAATGATCGCTAGTATATTCGCTTGTTCCCATAGACCAGCTGTCTCCTCATTCACAGCTGACCCGGGAGCATTTTTATGCTTGATGGAAATCAGTGATAAGCCGAAAAACTAGCACTCCCATGTTCATCGGCTGAATGTTGTAAGGGGCTAAGAGAAGTTGGGGAGCTCCATGATAAACTTTTGCACCCGGGCCCATAAGCCTTTAGCTACGCCCCTAACGTTGTCCCTTCAAACGTTTGTGCCCGATAATCAGGTCTAAAGTCTAATTTGTATGGACACTTCTACTGTTAATAATAGTATCATACAATATTTTAGGATTATTTCTATTAATAAACAACTATTCTTTTCTACTTACCGTATATACTCGAGTATAAGCTGAGTTTTTCAGCACAAAAAAATGTGCTGATAAAGCCCCCCTCGGCTTATACTCGAGTGAGGTAAAAAAAACAAAAACCCTGAATACTCAGCTCTCAGCCGCTGCCTGTGTCCCCGGCACGATGCTGTCCCCGGCGCAATGCTCTCCCGACAGTGCAGCAAGCTGCTTCAGTCTTCTCCCCGCTGTAATCTCTCTGCTCAGCTTCGAATTCCCCTACTGTCATCTCTGAGTAAATAAGCGCTGTGATTGGATCGAGCGCCAGCCAATCACAGCCCGTGCTCGATAAACCAATCACAGCCATTCAGTGATGTCATTCTGAATGGCTGTGATTGGTTTATTGAGCACCGGCTGTGATTGGCCGGTGCTTGATCCAATCACAGCACTTCCTCACACAGAGCTGACGGCGGGGATTTCAAAACCAAGCCAGGGAGAAAACTGAAGCAGCTTGCCGCACTGCTGGGGACACAGATGCCAGCTGAGAGGTGAGTATTGCTTTTTTTTTTACTCAGCATTTACTCGAGTATAGCTTGGCTTATAGTCGAGTCAATAAGTTTTACCAATTTTTTGTGGTAAAACTTATTGACTCGGCTTATACTCGGGTCAGGTAATACTCAAGTATATACGGTAAGTACAAATGTTTGAAACAAACATGCACAAAATATGTATAACTTTGTCCATTTCCTTGTAACACTTTTAATTTCCCCAGTTTTGAGCAGTTCTGCATTAATTACTGTAATGAAAAACTGCAGCAGCTCTTCATCGCTATAACTCTAAAGGCAGAACAAGAGGAATATGAAACAGAAGGAATTGAGGTAAGTACAAAATTTAGATATTTTTTTAGAATATTTCTTTTAGCAATAATCAATATTTGCTTATTTAGGTTTCCAAATTTGCATAATAGTCTTCTGGGAATGTATATAACTTCCTGTTTGTGTATTTTCAATCTGGATGCCTTCGTTGCATTTTAGGCCTCTGCCACACGGGTGACACGGCATCGCCGCGAGAAAATCGCAGCAATATCGCATCGTTGGTTCGTGCGATATCTCTGCGTCTTCTCGCAGCAATACTGTGATTTTGTAGGGCTGCAAAGTCGCACAACTTTGTAGCATCACATCCAAAGATTGTTTTCTTGGGGGGGTGGGGGGGCTTGAAAGATAATCCCCAAAATAATCTGTAGATGAAGAAAACGAAAAAAAAAAGTATACTTCACCTCTCCCGAGCTTTCGGGGGCACCGCCGCAGCCTCTCCCCGGGTCCTGGCACTATTTCTCTTCTTCATCTTCTGGCCGAGGATTGAAAAATCCCCGCCTCCTGAAAGCGCTGGTTGTGATTGGCTGACGTTTAGCCAATCACAGCCAGTGCTTAAAGGGGTTGTCCCGCGGCAGCAAGTGGGTCTATACACTTCTGTATGGCCATAATAATGCACTTTGTAATGTACATTGTGCATTAATTATGAGCCATACAGAAGTTATAAAAAGTTTTTCACTTACCTGCTCCGCTGCTGGCGTCCTTGTCTCCATGGTTGCCGTCTAATTTTCGCCGTCTAAAATGGCCTAATGGCCAAATTAGACGCGCTTGCGCAGTCCAGGTCTTCTCCTGTTCTCTATGGGGCTCCGTGTAGCTCCGCCCCGTCACGTGCCGATTCCAGCCAATCAGGAGGCTGGAATCAGCAATGGACCGCACAGAAGAGCTGCGGTCCACGGAGGTAGAGGATCCCGGCGGCCATCTTCACCGGTAAGTATAGAAGTCACCGGAGCGCGGGGATTCAGGTAAGCGCTGTGCTGTTCTTTTTTTCATACCCTGCATCAGGGTTGTCTCGCGCCGAACGGGGGGGGGGGGGGGGGTTGAAAAAACAAAAAAACCCGTTTCGGCGCGGGACAACCCCTTTAATGAATGGCTCTGATTGGCGTCGGACAGTACTTCTAAGGTGATGTATGTGTTTTTTTGTTTTTTTTTTTACTGCAGCTTGGGCTTAGATTTGGATTTGACAGTAGGATTTCCTACTGTCAAAGTTGCATTGCACCACACGAAAATCGTTTTTTTCATGCAATGCAACAGAGAGAAAGGTTGCATAGAGAAACATGGGCTACAAGACCTCATGAGTCGCGGGCATAGCACCGGATCCGCAGGCTTTTTGTGTCGGGTTGTTGCATGCTACAACACATCGCATGTGTGAAGGAACCCATAGGAAAGTATGTGTTTCACATACATGCAATTTGTAGCATTGTAGCAACGTGACTTTGTCGCCCATGTGAAGGAGGCCTTGATCACATAAATACATCATTTTTGGTCTGCTTATGCTCCTCTTCTAGATTGAGGGATCTGAGAAAAAAATAGGCCTCCTTCACATGGGCGACACAGCATTGCTGCGAGAAGATCACAGCGATATCGCATCGCTGCACCGTGCGATATCACTGTGTCCTTTCGCGGCAATACCGTGATTTTGTAGCGCTACAAAATCGCACGACTTTATAGCACCACATGCAAGGATTTTCGGGGGTGGGCAGCTTGAAATATAAGCCCTACCTCAAAATATACCCTAACTGCAGTAAAGAATTTGAAAAAAAGCATACATCACCTAGACGCGCTGTCCGTGGCTCTGCTGCAGCTTCTCCCCAGTCTGCAACACTGGTCTTCTTTATCTCTTCTGGCCGGGGATTGAAAATCCCCACCGCCTGGAAGTGCTAGCTGTGATTGGCTGATGCTTAGCCAATCACAGCCAGCACTTGATGAATGGCTGTGATTGGTTCATCGAGCACTGGCTGTGATTGGCTAAGCATCAGCCAATCACAGCCAGCACTTCCAGGAGGTGGGGATTTTCATTTCCCGGCCAGAAGATGATGAAGAAGAATAGTGCCGGGAACAAGATGCAGCCTGGCTGACAGTGCCGGAGAGGTGATGTATGTGTTTTTTCTTGCAACCAGGGCTCAGATTAGGTCTTTGAGAGTAGGATTTCCTACTGTCAAAGTTGCATCACATCGCACAAAAATCGCGTTTTCGTGCGATGCAACAGAGAGGAAGGCTCTATAGGAAAACATGGGCTACACAAGCTTGCGTGTGGCGGACATATCGCAGGACCCACAAGGTCTTTGTGTCGGGTTGTTGCATGCTACAAAACATTGCATGTGTGAAGTAACCCATAGGAAAGCATGGGCTTCACATACATGCGATTTGTAGCATTGTAGCAACTTTGTCACTCGTGTGAAGGAGGCCTAAAGGGATTTTGTTGCCAGTGTTATGCGTTTTCAAACTGACCCCATAGTGCTCATTGGCATATTACATATAAACTGCAAATATGTTTGTTAGTGCAAGCATGCATGATATTTTTTTCTGCAGCTAGACTTTAGTACAGACGGCTGCTAAAGAGCCACACAGCCCAAGTGCCGGATTTTACTGCTGCTTGCGCTGATGTCCGCACTAAGGGGCAGCGCCGAAACACCGGAGGGGCGTGCTGAAAGCTGGAACAAAGCATGACTCAAAACTTGGGCAGCACACCTCCGTGGCTCAAGCCGGGTCAAGTTGCATATGTCGTGGGAGATATTAAAAGTGAGTTTTTACAAAAGTAACATGGATGCTTGCTCTAACAAACATACACTACCGTTCAAAAGTTTGGGGTCACCCAAACAATTTTGTGTTTTCCATGAAAAGTCACACTTATTCACCACCATGCATTGTGAAATGAATAGAAAATAGAGTCAAGACATTGACAAGGTTAGAAATAATGATTTGTATTTGAAATAACATTGTTTTTACATCAAACTTTGCTTTCATCAAAGAATCCTCCTTTTGCAGCAATTACAGCATTGCACACCTTTGACATTCTAGCTGTTAATTTGTTGAGGTAAGCTTGTGAAATTGCACCCCACGCTTCTAGAAGCATCTCCCATAAGTTGGATTGGTTGGATGGGCACTTCTGGCGTACCATACGGTCAAGGTGCTCCCACAACAGCTCAATGGGGTTCAGATCTGGTGACTGCGCTGGCCACTCCATTACCGATAGAATACCAGCTGCCTGCTTCTGCTGTAAATAGTTCTTGCACAATTTGGAGGTGTGTTTAGGGTCATTGTCCTGTTGTAGGATGAAATTGGTTCCAATCAAGCGCTGTCCACTGGGTATGGCATGGCGTTGCAAAATGGAGTGATAGCCTTCCTTATTCAGAATCCCTTTTACCCTGTACAAATCTCCCACCTTACCAGCACCAAAGCAACCCCAGACCATCACATTACCTCCACCATGCTTAACAGATGGCGTCAGGCATTCTTCCAGCATCTTTTCATTTGTTCTGCGTCTCACAAACGTTCTTCTTTGTGATCCAAACACCTCAAACTTGGATTCATCCATCCACAACACTTTTTTCCAGTCTTCCTCTGTCCAATGTCTGTGTTCTTTTGCCCATCTTAATCTTTTTCTTTTATTGGCCAGTCTCAGATATGGCTTTTTCTTTGCCACTCTGCCCTGAAGCCCAAAATCCCGCAGCCGCCTCTTCACTGTAGATGTTGACACTGGTGTTTTGCGGGTACTATTTAATGAAGATGCCAGTTGGGTACCTGTGAGGCGTCTGTTTCTCAAACTAGAGACTCTAATGTGCTTATCTTCTTGCTTAGTTGTGCAACGCGGCCTCCCACTTCTTTTTCTACTCTGGTTAGAGCCTGTTTGTGCTGTCCTCTGAAGGGAGTAGTACACACCGTTGTAGGAAATCTTCAATTTCTTAGCAATTTCTCGCATGGAATAGCCTTCATTTCTAAGAACAAGAATAGACTGTCGAGTTTCAGATGAAAGTTCTCTTTTTCTGGCCATTTTGAGCGTTTAATTGACCCCACAAATGTGATGCTCCAGAAACTCCATCTGCTCACAGGAAGGTCAGTTTTGTAGCTTCTGTAACGAGCTAGACTGTTTTCAGATGTGTGAACATGATTGCACAAGGGTTTTCTAATCATCAATTAGCCTTCTGAGCCAATGAGCAAACACATTGTACCATTAGAACACTGGAGTGATAGTTGCTGGAAATGGGCCTCTATTCACCTTTGTAGATTTTGCACAAAAAACCAGGCATTTGCAGCTAGAATAGTCATTTACCACATTAGCAATGTATAGAGTGCATTTGTTTAAAGTTAGGACTAGTTTAAAGTTATCTTCATTGAAAAGTACAGTGCTTTTCCTTCAAAAATAAGGACATTTCAATGTGACCCCAAACTTTTGAACGGTAGTGTATGTGCAGTTTATATGTATTTTGCCAATGAGCGCTATGGGCCAGTTTAAAACTCATAATGCTGAGGACAGAATCCTTTAAAGACCAGCATAGAAATTTTTGTGGTATATATTTCTTTGTTTAACCCCTTGAGTGGCGGGTTTCCTACCACCCTGTCAGACCCACCAGGGCAGGTTTTTTAAAATGGTCTAATCATTGAATTTCAACTAATTTTGCAGTTGCATCTCAAGAGCCATAACTTTTTCATTTTTCCATTGACATGGCCATATAAGGGCTTGTTTTTTGCGGGACAAGTTGTGATTTTTTAAACAGGTGGGAGGGGAAAAAAAAATGGGGGAAAAAAGAAAAAAAGGGGCCATGTCATTAAGGGGTTAAATAATGCATTAACTTCCTTCTCTGGGTTATTACGACGCACACAGATACCACATGTGTGATTTTATTTTTGATTTTTTACCAAGTAAAGGGAGACAAGTGTTTTTATTATTTTTTTTTTATTATTTTTTTACTTTTGTTTTTTTTAAACTTTTTTTTTTTGTCCCTTTAGGGGACTTCCACGGGGACCCATTAGGACCCCCTGGTCACATTCCAGGGGTCCGATGGTGACAGCCCTTTACATGCTGCAGTGACAGCCCTTTACATGCTGCAGTCACATAGACTGCAGCATGTGAAGGGTTAACACAGCAGAGATCGGAGGTTTTCTCTCATCTCTGCTGTAAGAGCTGGTACCTAGCTGTCCTCTGACAGCCAAGCACTAGCTCTCCCTGCCACAGAGACCATCGGCTTGCTTCTGACAAGCCGATGGTCTCTATGGCAACCTATAAACAAAGCAGGAGACTTAGAAGCAGGAGATTGCCGGCATATTGGCAATATCTTCTGCTGGTTTTTCAAAGCCCTTGCTTTGTTCTCTGTGGGACTGTGCAGGCAGAGCACAATGCCACAGCTTGTGGCATTGTGCTCTGTAGCTCCCATAGTGATACATAGCCCAGAAATCTTCCGGGCTATATCGCTATGGGCAGTGGAGCTCGTCCCGGAAAATTTCCGGGTGTGCCACTCAAGGGGTTAATAGTAATATCGGACAAAGTAGAATAAAAGGAAAGGAACTTTATGTGTGAAGAATTACTGGGATTGTTTGTTTTCATTTCATGTGTACTTTCTATATTTAGTATTCCTTTAGCCCCTTAAGGACCAAGCACCGTAAATTTACAGCTCTTGGTTCTGGGCTTTAATCCCAGCCAATGGTAAAAATACGGCGTAGGATTAAAGCTCCTGTTTCTGAAATCTAACAGGAGCAGGCCGGGTCCTTGGCTGTTAGTCACAGTGTAGGACCTGGAGGAGAAGGCCAAAGCAGTTTTTACCGCTTCTGCCTTCTCTCTTGCAGGCTACAAAGCACTCAATGAGCACTATGCAGTGAATAGAGATAGCGGAAATGTCACTTCTGCTATTTGACCCAGTGATCATGTGACCACCGGGTGCTCCCTGCCACATCAGAGCTGCAGGGTCCTAGCAGACCCAGATCAGCTATATTAGTGACTATTGATGCTACAAGGGGATGTTTTCCCCTGTAACTGTAACTCCTATGGATACCTCAGCTACAGTGGAAAAGTGTAAAATAAAAAGATAATGTGACCAAGAGGTCTCATATGACATCATGGAGAACATAGATGTTAAAAAAAAATAATTACAAAAATAAGTTAAAAAAAATTACAGAATAAAATGTAAAAAAAAAATTATATATATATATATATAAACACAAACGACCCATCACCAACACAAACCTAAACTGTCACCATATGCGCACTTCAATGCAAGACTATACAAATTATATATAAAAACGTCTGAAACAAAATGTAGAACCCATTCCTGTCCTTTTTTGCGTAAAATAAACAACTAGAAATTTTAAAAAATCTTTTTCTTTTTTTTAGTTTTTTTACCCCCAATAAAATAAATAACCATCACTGCCACATGGGTAAAATCCCTAAAAGATGTCTGGAACTTAACTACCAAAACACCCTGGTCCTTAAGGGGTTAATTGATCAGACTCAGTGAGTAACAGCTAGGCTGGAGAGGGGGAGAAAAGGTCAGACCCTACCTGGAGCTACAGTATTTCCTCTGCTTTGATGACCTTTGATTAGATTATGTAGAATTATATTAAAAATTGCAAAACAAAATAAGAAGAGACTCTGAAAGGTAACCAGTTAAGTGATATTTGATGTGAACAGAAGCTAACGTGTTTCTTCCTAACAGTGGGAACCTATCCAGTATCTTGACAACAAAGTTATTTGTGACTTAATTGAAGAGAAGCACAAGGGAATCATCTCTATAATGGTAATATATAGAACATTGTAATCTCTTCATTCGTACTCTAATCCTATTGACCCTCCAGCCATTCCCACAATGCATCGTCTTGTAATCAAGCTCTTCAGCCCCAGTCACTATGATCCATTGCCTTGAAACTGGAATCAGACGTTCTTGTACGACTTCATTGAAATAAAGAGCAACATTGTCATCCACATTGTTACTAAACAACAGCCAAAATGTGCTTGAAGATGCTTTCCAAGCATCATGGCTGATGATATACTACCTCAAAAGTCCTTTGGGGCTACTTAACATAAAATTATAGCTTTTAGAATAAAAATGATGCTTGCTGATATTTTATAAAATACTGTTAGTTATAATATTTGTATATTCGGTATTAGAGATGAGCGAGTGTACTCGGTAAGGACAGATACTCGAGCGAGTATCGTCCTTACTGAGTACCTGCTTGCCTGCAAAGATTCGGGTGCCGGCGGGGAGCTGCGGGGGAGAGCTGGGGGGAGGAACGGGGGGAAGATCTCTCCCTCTCCTGCTCATTCCCACAACACAGCGCTCACCCTCGCCAGCACCCGAATCTTTGCGGGCGAGCAGGCAGGTACTCGGTAAGGATGAGTATCTGTCCTTACCGAGTATGCTCGCTCATCTCTATTCAGTATCTATCTCCTTTAAATATGTTTTCTTGCATTAGTTCAATTAGCTATGTAAAAATAAAGTTGACAAAAAGTAATCTAAACTCACATGCCACAAAACTGTTCCATATGATCTTATCATGTTTAAGGGGAAAAAACTGTATTCCCATATTAGCCAATATGTCTGCAACAGCTCCAACTTGTAAAAGATGTTGACGGATGTTGGGAGTTACATGTTCATAGCAAAGACATTGAGTACCGCTGCTGTAGGGGTTATATAACTACTTATAACAAGTATGGTCCTGTAGATACCAGTACGTTGCATAGTTGTGGTCTGTCAGATCATCATCGGAAGGTTTACAAGACAATGGTATATCAGTTGTAGTAGAATTGTTTAGATGTCACATATTAGACCTTATTCTTGTTGTATTACACACTTATAACATACATACTTATGACAAGGCACAGATATGGATGTGATTGGTTCGCACTGCAACAGCAAACAAACTTTCACTCCCTTATCAGTGTTTAGCTAAAAATGTTTGTGTATATCTTGTAGCAATTCAAGCCTGCTGACTTTCCCCCCTCCAACAGTAATTTAGGGACCATAAAACTTTCACTCCGCTATCAGTGCCTAGACAAAAAAAGTTTGTTTGCTGTTGCAGAATTCCTTTTAAGTGCGAACCAATCACATCCATATCTGTGCCTTGTCATAAGTATGTATGTTATAAGTGTGTATAAATATGCATGCCTCTTCAGATCCAATCCATAAGCCTGAAGAAGAACCCTGCGTTGGTTCGGAAGCTCGCTATTATTACATCATGTATTTTTGTTAGCCATTAAAAGGTATCATATCTACAAGATTACGTCGTTTCTCTTGCTGAGAACAATCACATATTAGACCCTAGAAACTATATACGTAGTTTATGCGCTTTGTGTTATGATTATGAATCAAAGACATACAATATTTGCAGCCATCATCTTTGAGTATGCCGCTTCTCCTTCTGTTGTAGGATGAAGAATGTTTGCGTCCTGGAGAAGCCACGGATCTCAGCTTTTTAGCAAAACTGGAAGAAAAGGTTGGAGATCACCCTCACTTCCTAACGTAAGCACAAGAGCCTTAGTCTAGAGAATTATATTTCTATGCAGTCTTTATAAAGTAGCAAGAACCTATAGTATAAGCACATAAACCAGGAGTGGCAACATATAAGACCAAAATGGACAGGGAGGGAAGGAGAATTACAACTAGGACAGATACTGCAGTGCAGTTATACAAATTGTTGGTTACTTACAGTTGGCTCTGACCTAGGCTTTGTTTCTCATTTACTTGTACATGGACAACTGGATTAGTAGAAGTAGCAAACATAGGCATTGCAATAGACAAGAAACGGCATGATACATAGCTTGAGTCTACTGTATGTTATAGTGAAGTGTCATGTCCAATCTATCGCAGTACAAATGTAGTTTCTTTTATTGACAGACACATTTGTTGAAGACAGAAATAACTTTTATTGCTGATAAGTTTTATTCTGATGTATACTTCACAGCCGCAAACTTGCGGGCCCTGGAGCCAGAAAGTCAATAGACTGGGTGGACTTCCAGCTTATCCACTATGCAGGGGAAGTCACATACTGTGCTGTAGGTAAGAGAGGAACTGTAATTGGAACAGTAAAAATCTCAGTAAGGTGTAGAAAATAATCATGATTTAAAATATTTAAAGGATATGAACACCTTTAAAGGGGTTATGCCAAAATCTAAGGTTTTTCCCTATCCACAGGAAAGAGGATAACTTTATGATTTGAGGTGGGGTGGGTGTGGGAGGGGTCTTACCTATGAAACCCCACCCATCCTGCGAATGGGTGTCCCATGTCCCCCTATTCTGTTACTGCAAACTTGCTGCCCCCACCTGCAGTGATGTCAGACTGACTGTAACAACAGTCGAGCATGCATGGCTGTCACTCTATTCATTTCAATGGGACTTACAGAAATGACCGATTACAGGGGCTTCAGCAGTCGCCTTTGTGGACTGTCGCTCCATTCAATCTCCTCCTCACTGTGGGGGGTGCAGGAGGACAGGGGTACATTAGACCTTGTTCATGGGATCAGTGGGGGTCTCAGCAATGAAATAAGGATAACTTTAGATTTTGGGATAACCCCTTTAATAGTGTTTTTTTTAATAGTTAATTTGCTTCCTGATTGCAAAATTAAGCAACTTTCTAAACAGTCTTCATTAAAAATTTCCCACTATTTTGCTTCTGCAGAATGTGCATAACTCCTTCACCTAGCTGGCTGTCCTGCTGCTTTTGACACTCCTGGTTGTGTTGGCTCATTCTAATCTACTCCTTTCTTGTCTCAGTATTAGAGCTGGTAGCAAGGAAGGGGAGCATCATGTACAAAGCTGATCAGAGTAAAGGGAGGGGAATAGTGTCCAGTTTTTGAGGGAAGGCTGATTCTTCAGGCTGTAGATAGAGAGAAAAGCACACATAAGGTGGTCTGGAGGGGAAGGGGAAGGGGAAGGGGAGAATTGCATAGGCTGAGTATGAATATAGCGAAAGGAAAAAATGACTATAGACTCTGCAGGATGAGGGAGGAGGAATAACACACTGCTCAGCATCAGTGTCTGTTATCACAAGGGAGACTAGGTCCTTCACGACTGTAGAAGGAGAAATCAGTATAGGAATGCTATATAAGAGCTCATAAAACAACATCCTGGACACACAAACACACAGCATGTATTAGTGGCAGGGACATATCCACTTGAGAAAATCTAAAACTTGTAGCAGGTTGCAAACTACATATCATATCACATACAAACTACTTATCACATACATATTGTTCCATCTGAGAAAGCTAGGACATGAAACACGTGTTGAGTCATAGTAGAATGTTGTCAGTGGACCCTGGGTAACTATGTTAACTTGATTTGACAATTAGCCTATGTATTTATGTGAGCGTGGTATACTAAATAGTTACATTTTGTATTGGAGTTCCCTATAGCGTGGTCTTATGACTTGGAATTGTTTTGGAATCCTTTTTGTAAGAAACCTTATGATTCAAAAATGTTTTTATCTTAATGTCGATACTTTACTATTACTCTGGATTGTACATGACTCCATTATCTTTGTAGAAATAGAGTTTAATTGTGGAGTTTCTACCTATCATTGTTTGATTATGGAAGGGCTTGGAAGATTTATTCAGAATGCGCCAAGCCCAACTTTGGATTATATATCCTAAAAGTTACATTGCACTACATATCAGAGGCTCTGAAAATGAATGAAAGAATGGACATTACAACCTGAAACTTAGTGCAGATTCTTTAAGTCAAAGTAAACATTTATGTAAAAATAATTTTTCAATGCCAACGCTAACCATAGCCTTTCACCCTTGGAGAATACTAATTCTAAGTGTACCATAGATCCGGGGCTGTTCACAAATCTTCCCTTCCTCTCCTCCCAAGTATTTGTTGTATAGTCAGTAAGAGAAATAGTAGTGGCAAAAAACGAAGTGGAGCTACCCAAGTAAGGATCCAGTGGTGAAGTGCCGAGGTGGTTTTTTCAAGTTAATTGTTCTATATACAGTAAAAAAGGAGGTGTGCATCAATCTTTGGGTGCTGCCAGGCCAATGACTGTACAATAGAGATGAGCGAGCATACTCGCTAAGGCAAACTACTTGAGCGAGTAGTGCCTTATGCGAGTACCTGCCCGCTCGTCTCTAAAGATTCGGATGTCGGCGGGGAGCGGCAGGGGAGAGCGGGAAGGAACGGGGGAGAGCGGGGAGGAACGGGGGGGAAGACCTCTCTCTCACTCTCCCCCCCCCCCGCTCCCCACTGCTGACTCCCGCAACTCACCGCTCTCCCCCGCCGGCACCCGAATCTTTAGAGACGAGCGGGCAGGTACTCGAGTAAGGCACTTCTCGCTCGAGTAGTTTGCCTTAGCGAGTATGCTCACTCATCTCTACTGTACAACCTATGTGGGTGATCATTAATGGTTGTGGAACAAGAAAGTTGCTAGTTTTTATTCCATAATGAATAACACTTTCTTTTTATATTCGAATAAGTGCACAATTTTCCAAAAAGGGTTGCGCCACGCTGCGAGCCACTTTTAGACTTTCTCGTTCGACTGCATAGTCAGTAGTAAGTGCAATTGTGGCAGCTAATTTCTGCCCTGGAATTTTTGTCTTCGGCAGTCAGACGGCAGGCTTCTTAGGCTTAATTCCCCAATATTTACTGTATTATCGCTGAACAGTTGTCACATAGAGTGACTCCATATGTATAAAGATCAAAGCTAAAAAAATGTAATGCCCCTCATTTACTTTTGTTTTCTCATTTTATTTGTTAAGGATTTTTGGAGAAAAATAATGACTTGCTTTACAGGAATCTGAAAGAGGTAAGCACCCTTATGCTGAGATTGTGTGTATTATTTAAGCATGAACATGACTGCCATAAAACATACAGCATGGAAAACATGAATATTTCTATTACAGCTTACAATATTCTTTATTAAAATTTTCAAGAAAAATATATACCAAAATGACCCCAACACCAAGACTTATTCAACAGAGAGGGCAGATAAGATCCCAATATATGAGGAGACCAAAGTGCAATTATACTGTAAAAGCACACTGTTGTAATATATTTATAATGTTTGACGTAAAAACACAACCAGGTCTAGTAGTCTTAAAGGGGTTGTCCATGATTATAAAAACATGGCCGCTTTCTTCTAAAAAAGGCATCACACCTGTCCATGGGTTGGGTTTGGTCTTGCAGCTCAGTTCCATTCCATTCAATAGAGCTGAGCTACAATACAAGACACAACCCATGGACAGGCATGGTGCTGTATTGGGAAGAAAACAGCCATGTTTTTGTAATCCTGGACAACCGCTGTAGTCCTATTTGTGTGGCAGGGAAAACCTAAGTGTTAGAGAACTGAAAAATCTCATAGAAATCAAACAGTAATAAAATATCGAGGCAGAGTCTAAGTATGAGGATAAAGAAGAAGTCGCTTAATGCTTTGTAGATATCATTATAGCCATCCTGTGACCATCAGGTGTTTCAGCGTATTAAGAATGGTGGTATGGGGGTGTCATCAAGAAATTATTTAATCTTGGTTATTTCATTGATTTTTAAAATTCACCCTAAAACAATGAAGGTTGTTCACAAAGGCTTAGTGTGACTAACATAGTAACCATCCACATATGCCAAGTGAGGCCTTTCTTGATGTATGGGGCCATGGACATCAGAGGTCATTCCGTTTTAAAAGACGGTGATATAAATACAATAATAAAGGCCATTACAATATTCAGAAATATACTAAGTAAATTACATGGAATAGTTGTATGTCATTGAGTCATGGGATGGAAAGGAGCAGTAGCATTAATCAGAGGTAGAGAAGAGCGAGTATACTCGCTAAGGCACATTACTCGAGCGAGTAGTGCCTTAGCCGAGTATCTCCCCGCTCGTCTCTAAAGATTCGGGGGCCGGCGGGGAGCCGCGGGGGAGAGCGGGGGAGGAACAGAGGGGAGATCTCTCTCTCCCTCTCTCCCCGCCGCTACTCACCTGTCACCCGCGCTGGTCCCCGAATTTTTAGAGACGAGCGGGGAGATACTCGGCTAAGGCACTACTCGCTCGAGTAATGTGCCTTAGCGAGTATACTCGCTCATCTCTAGTTATTATATATCAAATTCATGGAAACCAAAAATGTTTCCTTCAAGCAGAGTTGTACTGTTAGATCAATTACTGGCCTACAAATATGTTGTCCTCTGAATCATGCTCACACTATATTAAATGTATTACATCATTTACTGGAGAACTGATTTACTGAGCATTTGCCATATTTTGTTAGGCAATCGGAAGACTGTAAGGAAATCTATAATTTACATTATCTGCACCATATTTTTTCCTGTATATTAACGGCAATTCCTGTTGTCTAGGTGCTTACAAAATCTAAAAATTATATATTAGGGGATTGTTTTCACCCTTCAGAACTGGACAACAGAAAACGACCTGAGACTGTAAGTTTCCTTTTCTGCTGTGTGTATTAGCACCCTTTATGCACGTCATAATGATCATACAATGAATGGCAGGAATGAGTAGGCAAAGATAATGTTTCTTTCTAAATAGGTCCAAAGTTCTGGGCTAATTAATTTCATATGTTTTAAAGCTATGTTTAAGCTAAGCTCAGTTACAGAGCTCCATATCTCCTAAAAATAAAATAACTATTGAGTTCCCCGGATCTGTCTTCAGTAAGTCCCCCTGATGGATGCACACAGACAGAATTGTATATTTTAAGTGTTCTGACCGTAGTAAACGACAGCTTATTGCTAAGTATGAATCATCACTGGATGATTCTGGAGGTCCAACTGAGGAACTCACATCATTATGGACCCGTTTACCTAAATTGAGGAGGGCCTCAGATCGGGTTCCCAATGCTGTAAAATAACAAAGCAGCGGATACCCCCCCACTCGTCCCCTGCCACCGGTCCGGTCACACTGCTGACATCATCTTTACAGGCTATAAGCAGCCTGAGTCATCTACAAACAAGCTGCTGCAGCCAGTGATCGCTTAGTGCTGTTATTGGCTGCAGCAGCAAGTTTGAAGGATGTCACATGTAGCTTGTAAACAAACACAATGGACACTGGAGCCGACAGCGGGGATGAGCAGGAAGCTGGTAGAGGGAGTATCTACTGCTTTATGTTACAGCATGGGGAACCCAGTGAGAGGCACTTTATATAACTCGGAAAACCCCTTTAATCAGAGCTGTAGGGGCCAGGGCCATTTAAGGAGGTAAGTATGGCTAATATATTTCTATTTTATTACATTCTTTACATGTATAATTTTTTGGGTCACAGAAAACCCTTTTAAAACAATATTTTTAGAATTGCCTGTTAAGTATAATGTAAAGGTTAATTAAATTAAAAATATTAACCAAGCTAATGGTAGGTACCTAAATGAAAAAAGTAAAGAAAATCTGGAGTACCTACCCACCTCACCCTATTTACTGTACCTGACCTTTTAGGTGACCACTCAATTCAAGAATAGTTTGACAAGTCTAATAGAAATCCTGATGTCCAAGGAACCAGCATACATTAGATGCATCAAACCAAACAATGACAAGCTGCCAGGTAAGACCCAGAAGCCTGTACAGAACATACCTATGATCATAGGTCAACCAACCAAAGCCAAGGATGCCTAATAGTGCATAGGAAATAAAATGATTGATTTTCAATTTGCGGTCGTAATTTAACAGCACACATGAGATGTGGGGCCACCATAAGAGATGTCTGTGTCCCATATATATCTCCTATCCTATTTCGCCAAGAGAATATATGTACAGAAATGTCATTGTAAAATGTGGACAGCTCACCCATAAATCATACTCTCTGAACAGCCCTTATACATTGTTCTCTGCCTAATTATATAGAGTTCACTTATATTTGCTCATTATAGAAGAAAAGCTGTATTGGTGACTGTCCTATAAACATACTTTACCTATACAGGTAACTTGAATTCTATTGAAGGTGTTAAACCTGCTGCAGATCCACGACAAAATCCACGACAAAACCGCCAGCAAATCAGCTACGTGTGAACACACCTTTATGATGAGCCTGCCGTGTACAGTATATGTTACAAGATTAAAGAGAATGTGTCACAGGATAAAATCAGAGGGGCTGGCTGCATGTCTCTGCCGCCACAGCCCTGTAGACTCTATCCCTCATATTCTGCCATACTCCCCTCCCTTTGCCTGGGCCGGCTCTTCTTTGGCCGGCTCCTGGTGCTGTCAAAGTGTCAAGTAGGAGGTCCCCATTGCTTACACTCAATGCATGACATCGGACTGTCAATAAAGTGTGACATCACCCTCTAAGTGTGAGCAATGGGTAACACCCACTTGACACATTGATAGCGCCAGGAGACAGACTTGAGAAGAGCATGAAAAAAAGAGTCAGCATGGCCTCGGCTGCAGCCAGCCCCACTGATTTTATCCTGTAACAAGTCCTCTTTAAAAGGGCACATTTACTAATGCTTATGTAGAGCTCTACTGTATGCCAGTGTGTAATTGTAGTGCGGTTTGTGCTGTAGGGCGCAGCTAATAAAATAATCACCATACAATGCTACTGAATGGGAAAGCGGCAGCTATAGAGTGAGAATGCTAATAGGATTTCTTATACTTTTATTCAAAGATTTGTTAGCTGAATGTCGCACAATCATTTCTCTATCTGAAAACTTCGTGTTGATCTGTTCATACAGGAAAATTTGATGATATATTGGTCCGCCACCAGGTGAAATACCTCGGTTTAATGGAGCATCTAAGAGTCAGAAGAGCAGGATTTGCGTACCGTAGGAAATATGAGACATTCCTACAGAGGTAATTTGTTTGCTCATTGAAAAATGTTATTTATTTCTGTTTGTGTTTTTTTCTTAAGTGGGAAACAACAGTGTATGAACATTTCACAAAACCAAAATCTGCCTAAGGGCTTATTCACACGCATATATCAGCTGCCGTTTTTCATGGCCGAAATACGCTACCATCTGATGCATTGGATTCCAATGCATCAGATCACACAGGCATATTCCCGCGGCATAAAAACACCCAGCGCTTTTACACCGGGCAGGAAAGATAGTCCTGGAACTATCTTCCTGGCTGGGCTACGGCTGCTGTCATAGACTCCTATGGGAGCCAATGACAGCGCCGGAGAAGGGAGGTGGGAGGGAGTTTAGCACCGTGACTGCTAAACTCTCCCCCCCCCCTTCTCTCCTCCTCTCCGCCCCTTGCCACTGTTTGCAATGGGAGGGGTTGTGGTGGGGGTGGAGCTAAGCTCTGCCCCGCCCCTCCCATTGCAAACAACAGCAAGGGGCAGAGAGGGGGTGGGAGCTCAGCACACTAGCTCCTGTCCTGTCCCGCCTCCTCCCCTTGCAGAGAACCAGCGAGGGGGAGGAAAGAAGGAGAGAGTTTAGCTGTCTCCCCCGCCCGACGGCATATATGCCAAGCCCGTGCATCAGATGGTAGCGTATATTGGCTGCCGTGAAAACCCCGGCCGATATACACTCGTGTGAATAAGCCCCCATGCTGGGCTCACACCGGTGTATGATTTGAATGTTTTATGCAGGCGCTGTATGCCCATGTGATACACGGTAACTCACAGTTAATCAGTTACATTGATTTATGCAGTTCTGATCACATTAGCATGTCGGAATTGCATAATAAGTTACAATTGCTGCTCGTCTTGATCAACCGTATGATAAAATCGACCCGATTTTTGCATAAGCAAATCTGGTTAGTCCAAACCGATTTTTGATCAAAATCAAGGGAAAATCGAATTTCCCATAATACTTATTGAAGAGGTCAGCGGGCAACCAGTCAGCAGCAAATGTGTCCTTTATCTTGCATATGGGCAGCAGTTTCATTGGACGCCTGCATCACATGACTTAGCCATATATAACATAGGCACAGTGTAACCAGCAGCCATTTTACAGTTAAACATAGGACAGAGAAGCTGCATCAGGTTTATATGCCTACATAACATGTGGTCTGTTGTTAATAGGTACAGATATTCTATAGAGGATATATTGCTGCTGGCGTAAAAGAGAACTTAAAAGGGGTCTTATTGGAGGGAGCAGAGAAAGTTGCTGCATCATGTTTATATGCCTATATGAAACATGGTCTATACATTGAAGAGGGCTGTGGCTATAAAACAAGTCCAAATCATCACCCCTCCACCACCTTGGTATGAGGTGTTTGTGTATCAATGATATGCTGTGTTTAGCGCTCACCAAATATGGTGCTGAGCATTATGGCCAAACATCTCCACTTGGTCTCATCTGTCCAAAGTGCATTGTTCTAGAATCTTGTAGTGTGTTCAGATGCAACTTTGTAAACTTTAGTTGTGCTGCCATGTTTTTAGAAAGAAGAGATTTTCTCTTGGCAACCATTACAAACAAGCAACACTTGTCTAGTGTTTTTCTAGTTCTTCTGTCTTCGACTTGAACATTTAACATGTTTAACCAAGGCCTTTAGAATATGAGATGTAGCCATAGGGTTTTCTGCAATTTCTCAGAGCATTGCATTGTCTTATCTTAGTAACATCTTGAAATGTTTTTACTTGGTAATAATCTTTCTCACTGTAAAATGATGGACTCCAAATAGTTTGGAAATGGCCGTATAACCCTTTCCAGATTGATGGACAGCAGCAATTGCTTCTCTAAGATCATTGCTGATGTCTTTCCTTATTGGTATTGTGTTAATAGACTCCTGAATGCTCCAAACCAGCAAACAGCCTCAACCTTTGCTTTTATAGAGGTAGTCACACTTGCTAATGATCAGTTATCAAGGGCATTTGATTAGTAGCAGTGGGCGCTACTTACCTTCCTAATTTTTATGGAAGCAGTAAGGGTGTACTTTATTTTTTTTACACACTGCTTCTGCTTTTTGGCCTAGTTTTTGGTAAATAAATAATGACACAGTGTAATTTGTCACTTGACGCAGTTCATCAGAGGGTAAATTTACATAACTTTAAGACTTTCTAAGGACCATGTGTTCTTTTTATTATGCCCTAATAAATAAAACCATAGCATTTAAAGAGGGTGTATTTAGTTTTTCTCATGTGTGATTGTTCTCAGTGAGAGAAACCAAGTTAGCTTGTAGATATGATACCTTTTAATAGCTAACAAAAATGCATGATGTTACAGCAAGCTTTCGGGGATATCTCGCCCCCTTCATCAGGCTATTAAATGAGACCAGTTTGGATGGCACATAATTATAACATACAGATGCAGAGGGGAGGGAACACATTCCTCTTGATCCAAATAAATGTTCACACACACAAATTTGAGAGTGTTTTGGACCAAAAACCTAAAACAACAGACAAACTGAGCCGAGGCATAAATCGTAAATCAGTCCACTGAGCACAGGACAGTTTTATGATGTGTCTTATCTCTCCTTCAACATGCACCTGTAAGGAGATGCAGCACCACCTATTGGATGGCAACATTATTACAAGTCAAGTTCTGAATTGTTATGACGTTTTAAAGAAAGGGAAAAAAAAATATGTTTGGGAAGAGGACAACCGTCTTGACCTCCTTCAGACCTTTCATATTTTCCACTTATGCAAGAATCCCAGGCTGAGGTTCATTCCATTCTTGAGGGTATCAAACATGGCCATAAATTTGTACTCCCAAATTCTTCTGTGATGCTGCGAATTGAAATTGCCCTTTTCCTCATGACTGTAGCTGAATTAGTCTGTTGGGAACTACTGCAGATCTAATTTGATAAGTGGATTGTATTATGTGAAGCTTTCTCTAGGGCTTTTATCAACCTATACTACTGTTGCAGATCCAGGGAGACCTCTAAATCTTGTTTCTAAGCCACTATATAGGGTAATTTAGAAGAGGGAGCAGCGTGTGCACATACTGTGATCCTGGAAAAGTTGAAATGTGCATTCAATATCATAATAATTGCAAAAAATCTGAAGTATGGCATTTTTTTTTAGAGATATACAAAAAGATTTAGGTGTTTTAATTTTACGCATTCAGACAACAAAGCAAAAATTCCACTCTGTGCGTGAATGCCTCTTACCAGTGTGCTAAGGCTGTATCACAAAACACTTCATAGAATAAAATAACTCTAATTTTTATTTCTTATATAGATATAAATCATTGTGTCCACAAACATGGCCAAACTGGGCTGGTCCTGCACGAGAAGGAGTCGAGATATTGGTGAAGTATATTGGTTACCAACCGAATGAATACAAGCTCGGAAGGTAATTTTAATGCATATAGAACACAAAAGGAAGCAACTTTTCAACATACTCTTGATTTAATATATGATACTGTTTTGTGTACACAGCTTCTATGGTATGTATACCCACAATATGTGTCTTCATGGTTAACCCTTTCCAATCCAATTTGTATCCTGGTTTTCCTAGGGGGCTTACTCTTTTTCTGCCGTTATACAACAGCGCTATATGCTGGCTAAAGCCAGTACTGCATGAGGTGACACGTTGGATAGGCTTCGAGAGCAGAGAGGCTGGCAATATACAGTAAGAGAACCCTGACGGATGTCTTTCAACGTCAGAGCTGTACAGCCTTAAATCATAATGTCTTTAGACGTCAGACAGTGGATTGGAAAGGGTTAAAGCATACAGTATATACAAGTCCTGCGTAGTCTAATCCTGCAGTCATGTATTATGTCACTTCCTCTGTCCCCTCTTCTACTGTTTGCAGGTTGATTGATAAAGAGGGTAAAGGAAAATGTCCCTTTTCTATACACCATTCCTAAATACTGAAATGTTAATTTGGTCCTTGTGCTGTAATCTTTTCCAGGACAAAGTTATTCATCCGTTTTCCTCGCACTTTATTTTCCACTGTGGATGCCTTTGAAGTAAAAAAGAATCAGTTGGGTAATAATCATTATTACGAATCTGTCACACACATCAGTCTAATCAGCTACAGTATATCAAATTTACATATGAAATTAGTTTGTACTAAATGTACTTTTTTTCCCTTTAATCTTTAGTTTCTAAAATCCAAGCCAAATACAGAGCGTGTTTAGGAAAAAGAGCCTTTTTGAAAAAGAAGGAAGCAGGTACAGCGACCCATGGATTCTGCAGTAACATGTTCATTTTAAAGATGTCTATATTGGGCCGGCTGTCCACGCCTGGAGCGATATCCGCCGCGGGAGCTGCCGCAGGGGAGCATTGTGTCACCACGATTTTCCACTATGAATCTATCATTATGATTAGAGATGAGCGAGCACCAAAATGCTCGAGTGCTCGTTACTCGAGTCAAACTTTCAGTGATGCTCGAGAGTTCGTTTCGAGTAACGAACCCCATTGAAGTCAATGGGCGACTCGAGCATTTTTGTATATCGCCGATGCTCGCTAAGGTTTTCATTTGTGAAAACCTGGGACATTCAAGAAAGTGATGGGAACGACACAGAAACGGATAGGGCAGGCGAGGGGCTACATGTTGGGCTGCATCTCAAGTTCCCAGGTCCCACTATTAAGCCACAATAGTGGCAAGAGTGAGACCCCCCCCCCCCACACACACACTGTCAGCATAAAGATCGTTCTCCTCTGCCACAGCTGTAACAGCTGTGGCAGAGAAGAACGATGTTAGCCCATTGAATTCAATGGAGCCGGCAATGCAGCTGGCTCAATTGAAAGCAATGGGCTGCCGGCGATCGCAGGATGAATTGTTGGGAAGGGCTTAAATATATAAACCCTTCCCTGCAATTCATCCAGAAATGTGTAAAAATTAAAAAAAAATATACTCAACTTGTCCCAGCAGAACGATGTTAGCCCATTGAATTCAATGGAGCCGGCAATACAGCCGGCTCCATTGAAAGCAATGGCCTGCCGGCGAGCGCGGGATGAATTGTCGGGAAGGGCTTAAATATATAAGCCCTTCCCTGCAATTCATCCAGAAATGTGTAAAAAAAAATATATATATACTCACCTTGTCCCGGCAGAACGATGTTAGCCCATTGAATTCAATGGAGCCGGCAATACAGCCGGCTCCATTGAAAGCAATGGGCTGCCCGCGATCGCGGGATGAATTGTCGGGAAGGGGTTAAATATATAAGCCCTTCCCTGCAATTCATCCAGAAATGTGTAAAAATAAAAAATATATATATACTCACCTGGTCCCGGCAGACGGAGTTCAGCGCGGCCAGCGGCAGTCCTCCTGATCTGCTCTGAACAGCTGTGAGTAGTATTCAGCAGCCGGGGATTTAAAATCCCCGCCTGCTGAATGAGCTGCCTCCAATTGGTCACAGCCTGACCAATCAGAGGCAGATTCCAGTCACACACCCATTCATGAATTTATGAATGGGTGTGTGACTGCTGCCTCTGATTGGCTCAGCGGGACCAATCAGATGAGAGGCAGCAGTCACTCACCCATTCATAAATTCATGAATGGGTGTGTGAGTGGAATCTGCCTCTGATTGGTCAGGCTGTGACCAATTAGAGGCAGCTCATTCAGCAGGCGGGGATTTTAAATCCCCGGCTGCTGAATACTACTCACAGCTGTTCAGAGCAGTTCAGGAGGACTGCCGCTGGCCGCGCTGAACTCCGTCTGCTGGGACCAGGTGAGTATATATATATTTTTTATTTTTACACATTTCTGGATGAATTGCAGGGAAGGGCTTATATATTTAACCCCTTCCCGACAATTCATCCCGCGATCGCGGGCAGCCCATTGCTTTCAATGGAGCCGGCTGTATTGCCGGCTCCATTGAATTCAATGGGCTAACATCGTTCTGCCGGGACAAGGTGAGTATATATATTTTTTTTTTTACACATTTCTGGATGAATTGCAGGGAAGGGCTTATATATTTAAGCCCTTCCCGACAATTCATCCCGCGCTCGCCGGCAGGCCATTGCTTTCAATGGAGCCGGCTGTATTGCCGGCTCCATTGAATTCAATGGTCAGTGCTCATTTAATCGAGACGAGTACCGCGTGGTGCTCGTCACGAGTAACGAGCATCTCGAGCACCCTAATACTCGAACGAGCATCAAGCTCGGACGAGTATGCTCGCTCATCTCTAATTATGATAGGTTCATCACGGAAAATCGCGCCATGCCACGATTTTTATACATAAGTGTACATCGGCCTGCGCTTTCCTTAGTTATCCTATGGAAAGCGCTCATTGCGTTACCCTGTGCAGATTATCGGCATGGGTAACGCAGTGAAATATCGCCCATGGACAGGAGGCCTTACTGTGCTGGTAAGAGGCTCTCTAGTTTTGACATAAGGTCAAGGATATAAGTAGACTTCATTATTTGCAGTGAAGCAGGTAGTGTTACGACTACTTTATCATGCAGATGTGGTACTCCAAGCTAAAAGCCTTTGTCACATGTAAATTGCCTCTTTTAATGGTTGATTTACTTCTCGTGGTCATGACCATTGTAGAATAAGAACTATTTTCAATCCGAGGCTATCAATAATACAGCAGTTAGCAGAATTTTTTGATCTGTAGTTTTACAACAAAAGTATCCTTACTTTGGTGGTTTTTTACCTTTGTATAAAATACACAGTATTAGGACTTACTGATATACGGCGTCCCTTTCTGCAGGGGGGGGGGGACAGCTGGAAGAGCTGGGAGCAGTGCTCTGAGCTCCCGCCCCCTCTCTGCCTCCTCTCTGCCCCTCTACACTATTTGCAATGAGGGGAGGCGGGACGGGGACAGAGCCAATTCCCAGAACTTAGCCCTGCCCCCGCCCCGCCTCCTCTAATTGCAAATAGTGTAGAGGGGGGAGGGGGCAGAGAGGGGGCGGGAGCTCAGAGCACTGCTCCCGGCTCTTCCAGCCTCCTCCCCCTGCAGAGAGAGACGCCGTATATCGGCCGGCGTGAGCCCTTAGACTTATTTAATAGTGGTCCCAATTATAAAAACATAATGTTACTTTAGACTTTTTGCATGTGGTTCTCTTTTATTTCATAAGACTTCTGACCTATCAGAAATTGTGATTGGTAGGGATAGAATTTACTGAAATGACAACTAAACATACTGCCCTTTTGGCTTCCGTCAGTATTGATTGGCTTCCCCCAAAAAGCTGTGTACAAGAATTAAGAACTGAAGGGGCACAATAAACAGTAAAGTAGTTGATGCTAGTCTCGGGCAAAGGCAGCTGGAACCTCCTGTGCCTCAATGCAAAATTTGCAACATGGCCCCCATCTACCATAAGCCTTTTAAAATACTGGAGAGGCAAAGGGGCATTTGGGCCAACTCAAACATTTGGGACCCGTGTGCAGCAGCTGTATCTACCCCTTACAGCTACCTGCTGGTCTCAGGGCTTGGACTGTCACTGATCAAAACTTCTACGATCTCTCTATGAGCTATTAGGTTTTATGGCATGACACTGGCCCTTTAAATACACTAAATAAAAATTTGTATTGACAATTTCATGGTGTTCTTCGGCTATTGATTATAAGAAAAATAAATCTATGGATAAGTAATTTCACAATACGTAAGAGTTTTCATTCTTTATTGATTCTGGATATGTTTAAATATCATTATCTCACTCCCTCACCATGTGTTACTCATAGCTATTATGCTGGAATCATTGTGGAGAGGAATTATGGCCCGCAAAGCTGCCAAGAAGCGGGCATGGGCTGCACAAACCATAAGGAAGTAAGATTTGCATACATTAATTAATTTTATTTAACCCCTTAAGGAGCAGGCTGTTTTGTACCTAAGGGTTCCTTCACAAGAGCCATATCATATAAGACCTCTGGAGGACATTCACATGGTCTTTTTTTTATTTGATACTTTCCCACTGTAGCTGGGGCATCCATAGGAGCCTCAGTTACAGAAGAAAACATCCCCTGTAGTGACAATAGCTGATCTGGGTCTGCTAGGACCCTGTAGCTCTGCTATGCCAGGGGATCCCAGCAGTTACGTGACCGCTAGCTCTCATAAGTGGAAGAAACACTTCCACTGTACTCTTTAGTACATAGCGCTCATTGAGCGCTATGTACCTGGAAAAGGAGAAGGTAGAAGGGGTTAAAAACCCCTTCTCCCTCCTGCTCCAGGTTATCAGCTGTGACTAACAGCTGACAACCTGTCCTTCTTGTGATTGCAGAAGCAGAAGCTTTAATTGCACGCTGTATTTGTACTATCAGCTGGGATTAAAGCCCAGGACCAAGCGCCATAAATTTACTGTGCCTGGTCCCTAATGGATTGATTACATAAACTTGCTGGGGATAAATAGAAAAGACTAAAAAAAAAACTTTGCAGTGTTATCTAAAAGTTGAGAAGCAACAATGCAGTATATTTAAAGCTCTTTCACACTGCAAGATAAATTAGAAGGAGCATGCAACCAGCAGTGAATTAGCGTTCGCATAACATTGCTTGGCATTAGAGATGAGCGAGCACCCAAATGCTGGAATCCGCATTATTCGAGTCAAGCTTTTCGTAAAATTCGAGAGCTCTACTCGAGTAACGAACCCCATTGACTACAATGGGAGACTCAAGCATTTTTGTATGTGGGACGTCGGGTGTCAAGCTTTTTTTCTTTTTTCTCTCTCTCTCTCTCCTGCCAGACAAAAAATTTGCCAATGACGCTGATGCTCGTTCGAGTAACGAGCACCATCGAGTACGCTAATACTCAAACGAACATCAAGCTCAGCAGAGTATGTTCGCTCAACTCTACTTGGCATGCATTTACATTGAACAGTAATTGGGTAGTTTTGATTGTTCATTGGATTGTAACCATGCCGTTAGTCAACCGGTCTGCCACTGCTTTCTATTCAGCAAATCATTACGATGCTTGTTTATACCGAAGGATTTGCAGTAGACAAATGATATTTTTTAGGTCTGCGTGAAAGATGTAACCAGCAATAATCTAACGATTTATTGCTAATTGTTTGGTCACTGCACGCATTTACACCTAAGAGTTATCGTGCAAACCACTTGATCTAACAATGATTCGTAAGACAATCATACGATGTAAAAGGGCCCTTAGAGCAACTGTTTACTAAAAAATGAACAAAGCCGAGGCCAATTTACTGCTATTCTTTTTAGCATGATCTATTAATTCATCTGAAGTTTATGTTGCATAATCCACATTGTACACATTTATGTTGCATGTAATGAAGTCAGCAGTACATTTACAGTATCACACTAGGGCTCCTATTAGAAAGCCAAATGCTAACTTTGTGACTAAGTTACAAGCAAATTTTTGATTGAACCTCTTAAACACGCACTCTCTCAATTTTTAGATTCATTAGTGGTTTCATAAACCGAAATAAAAAGTCCAATGCTGATAACAAAAATTTTATTAGCATGATGCAATACAACTACCTCGCAAAGCTGAAGAATCATGTGCCTAAAAGTGTCGTTGACAAGACTTGGCTGCAGCCACCAATAGCTATGACAAAGGTAAGCAAAATCTGAGTCCTGTCTTTGAAACATCCCTACAAAGGGGGGGGGGGGGAGAGTAAGACTAACTATATTTACTATATAAAGAATGTAGTACATTTATATTCTTCATATTTCCATTAATATTTCCAACATCATTCTTACTGCAGGCATATAATAATGCCTACAGTAAGAATACACAGAACTTGCACACATATGTTAAAAAGAAAAAAAAATGTTTATCAAATGGAAAGAGGGGGGAATATCTAAAGAAGAATATAATGCGGACTGCAGAAACTGTAGGGCAAGTGTCAGAAAAGCTAAAGCTAATAATAAATTGAGACTTGCAAGAGAGGCCAAAAGCAAAAAAAAGGATTTTGGGGGGTATGTCAAAAGTAAAAGAAAAGTCAAAGATGCTATAGGATGTTTAAAAGGATGAAAATTATCAATTCGTTAAAAATGATGTAGAGAAGGTCCAACTTTTAAATTCCTATTTTGTACTGTTTACTCTCAGAAAGTAGATGTAATATCAGTTGATCTTCACTGTGCTGTTGAAGGAATAAAAGAATGCAGCCTAACTATAAACAGAGAGATGGTGAGGGAACACTTTACTAACTTACATTAATTCAAGTCTCAAGGTCATGATGAATTCCATCCTAAGATATTGAAGAAGATAGCAGAGGTAATTGCTGAACCACTCGCCTAATCTTTAAAAATTCTTGGAGAACAGAAGTCCCAGAAGATTGGAAAAGGGCAAATATTGTCCTTATCTTCAAAAAAGGGAAGAAGGTGGATCCAGGAAACTACAGGCCTGTGAGCCTGACTTCTATACCTGGAAAGATCTTTGAACAAATTATATTAAACGGCATATATGCAAATACTTGGATGAGAATGAAATAATTAACCAGAGCCAGGATGGGTTTGTAACAAACAAGTCATGCCAGACAAATCTAATTTCCTTCTATGACAGAATCATCGACTGGGTTGATCTGGGAAAGACGGTAGATATAGTATATCTTGACTTTAGTAAAGCATTTGTCAAAGTATCTCATACCATCCTTATTGAAAAAAATCACCAAATATAGCATTGACATGGCAACTGTTAGGTGGATTCACAACTGGCTGACTGATCGTACTCAAAGAGTGGTCATAATGGCTGCATGTCCAATTGGAAGAATGTGGAAAATGGGGTAGTGGACCCAGTGTTGTTCAACATTTTTATAAATGATCTGGAGGAGGGAAATGATGGGAAACTGATCAAATTTTCCAACGGCACAAAACTAGAAGGGATAGCTAACACTAGAAAAGAGAAAGAGGATTCAAAAAGCTCTAGAAAAGCTTGAACAGTGGGCGGCGAATAACAGAATGGTATTTAACAAGGAGAAATGCAAAGTCCTACATCTGGGCAAGAAAAATGAAAAAAGCACATACAGAATGGGAGGAATTGGGCTAAACAGCAGCACATGTGAAAAGACTATTGTATACTAATAGATCATAGACTAAACAGGAGTCAGCAATGTGATGCAGCAGCCAAAAAGGCAAACACAATTCTGGGATGTATTAGGAGAAGCATAGAGTCTAGATCATGACAGATAATTTTCCCTTTCTACTCTTCCTTAGTCAGACCTCATCGGGAATGCTATGTCCAGTTCTGGACACCTCATTTTAAAAAAGACATCAACAAACTAGAGCAAGTTCAGAGAAGAGCTACCAGGATGGTGAGCTGTCTGCAAATCATGTCCTATGAGGAATGGGTACACGATCTGGGAATGTTTAGCTTGCAATAAAGAAGACTGAGAGGAAACTTAATAGCTGTCTACAAATATCTGAAGGGCTGTCACGGTGCAGAGGGATCAGCCCTATTCTCACTTGCACAAGGAAAGCCTAGAAGCAATAGCATGAAACTGAAAGGGAGGAGACACAGATTAGACATTAGACAGAGCGGGTGATCAATGACTGGAACAGGTTGCTACGGGAGGTGGGAAGTTCTCCTTCAATGGAAGTCTTCAAACAGAGGCTGGACAGACATCTGTCTGGGATGATTTAGTGAACTAAGCAGGAGGTTGGACCTGGTGACCCTGGAGGTTCCTTCCATTTTATGATATCATTTAGATTGACTTCTCTAATGCCTTTTGGGTTTGAAGTTGATATGTAGAGTTTACTCTCCTTGTTTCAGACCTCAGAATTGCTGCATAAATTATGTATGAAAAACTTGGTGAGGAAATACTGTAGATCAATAACTCCTCAAAAAACTGAACAGGTATGTAACAGATCATGCATTATTCTGTGATTTACGATGGACTTTTAATATAGAGTGCCTTGTGAAAGTAGTCACATGCCCCCTTGATATTTTTCCCATTTTGTTGCATTACCATTTGGAATTAAAATGTATTTTAATTTAGATTGTATGCAATGGACCTGACAGAATGTCCAAACTGCTACTTTCCAAATTGGAAACATAAAAATAAGTTATGGGGGTCAAAATATGGTGACAGAAAGTAATATTATTTTTAAGATTTGGGGGGAAATTTACTAAGCCCAGCATTTTCTACGCCTAGATTAGTAAAAATTCCCCCAGGGCACACCTCTTTATGTATTAAGCCCATGCTTAGCACCCCTGTCTGCCTTCACAAAATCATACCTAATTTTTGCCAGTTTGTGTCATAAATTATGCATAAATTCTGTCGGTCCTCACAAGCCCCATCCACCTGCTGCAGAGGGAAGAAAAGTTTCAAAATTTTTAAACAAGTAGTGCTTCAGCAAAATTTTGTGACTTTTTTACACCAGAATTCTGGTGTAAACCATTAATACAGGTACAACAAAAAATATATAAATTCGGCAATAATACTGACCCATAGAGTGTTCACATGTCATTTTTACCATACCAAGTACACTGTAAAAACACCCCTCCACTCCCCTCCCCCCCAAAAAATGGTGTAATTGGGTTTTTTCCCATTTCACTGCACTACAATTTTTCAAAGCTGTTAAACATATTATATGGTTCTTTAAATGGTGCAATTGAAAAGTGCTACTTTTCGCACAAAACAACAAGCCCTTGTATGGCTATTTTGACTGAAAAATAAAAAAATTATGATTTTTTGAAAGCGGAGAGGAAAAGGCAAAAAAAAGGAAGCCTGGTTATTAAGGGGTTAAAGTTCTCTGCTTTTTTTGCCTTTATTGTTTGTGCCATAGTGAAATTATTTAACATCATCAAAGTGGTAGGCTGTTGTGTAAATTACAAACAAAATCACAGAGGTGAGAGAAAATATGTACGAAGACATAACTCACTGAAAAAGAAGCCAAGTATGCATCACCTGATACTGCAGGGCAGATTCAATCACCATATACCCCTAGTAGCATGCAGAAAGCCAGATTGAATATGAGAGAGCTAAATGTTCATGTGCCAACTAATGAGCAGACACTCAATTTAACCCAAATTAGGGGAGACTGCAGACAACATAGTTTGCACATATGAAGTGATACCAAGGATGTCATCCATAGATAGGTGTGCCACACCATACAGGAGTACAACCACTACTGGCAAAGCAGTGGATTGCCCTGTATCACCACCGTGCGCCACACTGGCATGACATCCTTTTTTCTGTGAGTCACATTGGTACAAACCTCCAAAATCCATTTTAACTCCAGGTTGTAACACAACTAAACAAGAAAAATACAAGAGGGTCAATACTTTCGCAAGGTTGTATTGTCACTCAGCTTTTATGCACACTCTTTTGAGCTGTATAATTTAGTTTTTAATGGTTATTTATGATAAAATGTAATTTAATCATTAATTTGAGTATTTATTGTGAAAACCTAAATTTATGGTATTCAATCACTGCATGAAGCATCAAAAAGTTCAACAAAAATAAACCTAAGCATTGTTAAGCGGTTTGTTCTAAACTAAAAATGTTTCAGCCCGGTGGCACTTTCCATTCCACTTGCTCGTAAGTTCTCCTTGTCCAGAGAGGAGACATACCCAGAGAGGAGACATACTCAGGCTTGAAGCATGCGTTGCAAAATGATTGTGATGCCGGATGTTTTCTCTGTTATGTGTGTACATGGAAGTTACTATTTTTTTTTTAAATTAAGGGCTCCCACACACTTGCGTTTGTGTTTTTTGTTAACGCGATTGTCAATGGGACTTTCTAATGTTAAAAACGCAACGCGCCAAAAACGCAAGTCCTAAAAGTTATGTTTTTATGTTTTATTGCCATTTTAATTAGATTTATTTTCTCTGTATGCAGATGCGGCAGAAAGTTGTGGCTAATGAGCTTTTCAAAGGGAAGAAGGAAGGCTATGAGCAAAGTATTAGTCAGCCATTTGAAGACTCTCGATTAAGTAAGTGAGAGTGGAGTACACATTGTAGATAATAGGGGAGATTTATCTTTTTTTATATTAAAAAAAGTCTCAAAATTTGGCGCAAGCAACACTTGTGCAAAAAATGTTTAACTTTTTGAGAGGTACACCACAAAAAAGAGTCGTAGCTAGAGATGAGCGAACGTACTCGGTAAGGCCGATTTCGCAATCGAGCACCGCGATTTTCGAGTACTTCACTACTCGGGTGAAAAGTACTCGGGGGCGCTGTGGGTGAGCGGGGGGTTGCAGAGGGGAGTGGGGGGGAGAGGGAGAGAGCGCTCCCACCTGTTCCGCGCTGCTACCCCCCGCTCCACCACGCCACGCCCCGCCCCCCGGCGACCCCCAACTCTTTTCACCCGAGTATTGAAGTACTCGAAAATCACGGTGCTCGATTGCGAAATCGGCCTTACTGAGTACGTTCGCTCATCTCTTGTCGTGGAATGTCAGAACGGGGCGTAGCCATCCAAGACCAACACATTTATGTATAATTTACTCGAGAAACAAGCTTAAACTACACCAGAGATACCAGCTGGTATAGATTTCTGTGTAGGTGCATGAAGCAGCTGAGATGTGCCTAATATAAGAAGATAAGGGAGATGGAACAATACGTCTTCAGCGCCACCTATTGGAAGTCAGCATTCGTGCAAATCCATGTTAGACTCTTTATACAAGCCTTGTAACAATGACGAGGCATGCACCTCTTTATGTATTAGGCACATCATGCACCGATGGGGATAATATTATGAAACTACGGTCTTAATAAATCTCCCCTTATGTGTTTATAGATGTATTTTATATATGGCAGGTTGTATTCAAGTTATACTGTATTACAAACCATAGAGGCATCTTAGGTAGCTGCTAGAGATGAGCGAGTATACTCGCTTAAGCTAACTACTCGAGCGAGTAGTGCCTTAGTCGAGTATCTGTCCGCTCGTCTCTAAAGATTCGGCTGCCAGCGCAGGTGACAGGTGAGTTGCGGCGTTGAGCAGGGGGGAGCGGGGGGAGAGAGGGATCTCCCCTCCGTTCCTCCCCGCTCTCCCCCGCCGCTCCCTGCCCGCCGCCGGCAGCCGAATCTTTAGTGACGAGCGGGCAGAAACTCGACTAAGGCACTACTTGCTCGAGTAGTTAGCCTTAGCGAGTATACTCTCTCATCTCTAGTAGCTGCTCTGCTGTATATGTTTAAGCGCTGCGGAATACGTTGGCGCTATACAAATAAAGATTATTATATGAACCAAGGTGCCCCAAATTAGGTTGCCCACATTACCAAATATAAGATTGGGAAAATCAGCCCAAATGCCACAAGTCTCTTTTATTCTGCAAGGAATGGGTAAAAGGGTCAACAAACTCCAGACTGTCCTGTTACCAGAATGGCATGGATCATTTCCAGGACAAGGCCTTACTATGCTCTTGTTATGGAGTCTATGTTCTTATATGTCGACCTCTGGATATATTGGAATGAGCAGCATTTGTGACCAGTAAAGGAATTCTACAAGAGGAAATTGCAATGAGAAGATGATTAATGAACAATACTAGAGAACCTGTGTCCAATGTTGTCCTAAAGTCAATGGTAATCCTCAATAATGTGATTGATAGTCCAGTAGTTGGAATGTTTAGAAGTGGGGACAAACGATAAAGCTCCGTGTTAAAGTAAAATAGAACCTGCTCTAATTCCTGGCGGAGGGGTTATCATTGTGCTCTTTCAAGAACTTATCATGCTACAGATTTGACAATGAGTAATCAATCATATGACACGATTATTGTACTCACTGTATACATATTAACCCCACCAAGAACATCGTGCTTCAAGTTGAATTTTGTACTTTTGTTTCCTGTCTTAGCTGAACAGGACATCAGTCCGAAAGTCCATCAGCTCATGTTATATGACAAGATGAAGGTAGGCAATTCAAGTATATTAACCATTACATTTTGATTAGAATATTTATGTAGTATTTTTTAATCAGTCCAACAATAAAATTCTGTAAGTGTTGTGTGCTGGAGCTCCATTCTATATCTAGTAACATGATATTAGGTTACTACCATGCTTCCCCGAAAATAACACCTACCCTGATAATAAGGCCACCCCACCTCCAGCAAGTGTTTGCTTTGATTGGTTCTCGAGCGCTGCAACTCAGCCAATCAGAGCCGGTGCTCAATAAACCAATCACAGTATTGCATTGAATGGCTGTGATTGGCTGAGCCGTGGTGCTTGAGAACCAATCAGAGCAATTGCTTGCTGGAGGCGGGGTTTTCAAACCCTGTTACCAGCAAGTGATGCTGTGTCGGCGCTGAAGACTGCACGGAAGCCTGCCAGAGTGCCGGAGACCAGTGGGAGGGACCCAGGTGGCGCCTGCAAGGTGAGTATAATACACCCCCCAAAAATAAGACCCTGTGCCTTTTGTAAGGCAAAAATTATTATAAGACAGGGTCTTATTTTCGGGGAAACACAGTAAATACTTAACATGATGCTTAAAATGTACAAATACATGTTAATGACTAGAGAAGTAAACTCCCATTCCCGTTTACTCCACTGTCATCTGGAATTGTATAATTAAGGCCGGTTCCAGGCGAGCATTTCTTCATCCGAAATACTGATGTGTATCCCGGCCCGACGGTTTATTGACCCTCATTTGGAGCATCGTAGGTGCTTATGATGGTCAGTATTTGAGTTAGTAAACCCCGCAGTTGGGTCGGGACACACATCTGTATTACAGATGCAGAATCTGTAGAATGCTCATCTGAAACTGGCCTAAAAGAGCATTTGAATTAAGATTTTAGAGACTTGTATGACTGTCTTGCCCCCATATCTTAGTATGGCATTGCAGTAATGAAGTACGACAGAAATGGATTTAAACCTCGACCTCGGAATCTTGTGTTGACACAAACAACGCTTTATATTATCGAGCAACTCAAGATTAAGCAGAAGATTGATTACACCAATCTGAAAGGTAAAGGAAAGAAGTGTTCAATCTCTCCATGTGATTACAAGAGGGAATACCTTATTTTATTAAACAGCAAAGGAAAACTCCATCTTCCCACTACAAATTTACAATACAATCAACTGTATGTAAACGTTGCACTAAAAAAACATTCAGAGCAGGAGCATTAAAAAAAAGTGCTAAATAAAGCAAACTGTGAGTGTGCGAGCTGAATGAGTGTGACTGTAGTCTAAGTGTACTGTCTTCTAAGTGTGCTGTTTAAGTGTGTGACCTGGGATTAGTTATTTTGGATTCAGCAACTTTGGAAGATTATTCCAATTGCCAGACTTGGAGTCGGAAAGGAATTTTTTTCCTTTACATGACGAACATTGGCTTCTACCTCATTGGAGTTTTTTTTGCCTTCCTTTGGATCAACATTGGGGGTTAAGAGGCTGAACTGGATAGATTGTCTTTTTTCAGCCTAACATGTTACTATAAGGGCGGCTTCAGACAAACATATATATCGGCTGGGTTTTCACGCCCGGCCGATATACGGTTTCCCTCTCAGCTCCGCCCCCTCTTCGCCCCTATTTGTAATGCAAGGGGCCGGGATGGGGGCGGGGCTAAGTTCCAGAACTTAGCCCCCCCATTGCAAATAGTGGTGAGGGGCGGAGAGTGGGCGGGAGTTCAGTGCACTGCTCCCGGCTCTTCAAGCCTCCTACCCCAGCAGAGAGGGACACCATATATTGGCCGGGCATGAAACCCAGCCGATATACGGTCATCTGAATAAGCCCTAGAGTATACATAGCCTTTAATTTACAGGATGATTAAATCTAATTTAAATACACATACTTTTCTGCAGTTTCTGTACATCAAATGTAAATGATCCTTTTCCAGCTATTTTCAGATGATACATCAACTTGTTAAATTAGAGCATATCTGCCATTCATACCAATAAAGAGCTAACCTAGTGGGTGCCCACTATATCATACCCTGAAATAGATTTTTAGAGGCTTTTGCATTGTATGAGTGCATACCAGCTTCATTCAGAAGGTGGGCAGAAAGGAAAGCCCTGTCCGTGTCCGAGTGTTCATGTTTGCTGTTTTTTTAATAAGGCAACGTGGACGTTTTTGGATGTTTTTGTAAATAGTAAAAGCAGTAACGTGCTGCTGCTCCATTCAGTAATGTCACAATGCTCTGCTGAATCCGTCATCCCAGAGGCCCCACTGACTTATAATTGGGTCAGTTGGGTTCCATTGTAGTTTTGCAGCAAAGCCTAAATAATGATTATATAGTTGTGAAAGAAAGATGGACTTCCCCCGCAGCGCAGCGCTGCAGAATGTATTGTATGTCCCTTACTTGTCGAAACAAAGTAGGCAGGAGATTATTAGCAAGTGCAAATCTTAAGATGCAATAAAAAACATAGAAAGTACATAATTATATCCCTGAAGAATAGCATGATTTGTAGATTTATGTGGAATAATGGAAATTGAAAAATATATAGAAGGGATTCTATTAACCACAATATTTATATTTGTAGAAATATCTGTCAGCCACTTGAGTGATGGATTCTTAGTCATCCATGTAGCTTCAGAAGAAAATAAGCAGAAGGTAGGAGACAATCCATCTTATCTTTCTTACTTTCAAAATTACTTATTTTTGTGTGGATTTTACACAATTGTATAAATTGTTCACAAAAGGATCTGCAACTCAGCAATATTTTCTTCTAAATTCGTTATGGAGAAACAACTGACCTATTCTTCAATGTCATTCATGCAGGGCGATGTTATATTACAATGTGACCATATCTTTGAGGCAGCCACCAAGCTCTGCATGCTGGCTTCTAAGCAAGATATTTTCAAGATCTGCAAACAAGGGTAAACTGTATACCTACTGTCTGTCCTAAGCGGAAGCTGCTGGGTTTAATTAGTTCTAAGACCTGTTGACTCTAATACAAGTCGTTAGTTGGAAATATACAGTTCCTTTACTAAGTAATACCCTGTTTCCCTGAAAAGAAGAGATACCCTGAAAATAAGACATAGCATGATTTTCCAGAATTTTTGAGGATGCAAAATGATTTTTCAGGCTTTTTGATGATGCTTGAAATATAAGCCCTACTCCAAAATTAATACTTTATACATGTAAAAAAGTTAAACCTTTTTGAAGAAAAATGAATATAAGACACTGTCTTATTTTCAGGGAAACACGGTAATAAAGCCTGCTGGCCCCCCGCTGCATTAATGATTCAGTTGCCTTAGTGCTATTTTTCCCGTTGTGCCCAAAAATCATCCATCTGAATAAATACATTGAAGTCGAATGCTTCAAATGGTCGCGATTTTCGGGCAATTCTTTTGACGCGATTAAATAGCTGCGTATGTACGCTTGTGTGAATAAGGCCTAACTTGTATTTTATTCATTTATCTCTCTGCACATTCTGAGCTGAACAGTCCAATGGGCGGAGCTATCAGTGATTTCAATATGGAAAATACAGCAGCCCTCCACGAGAGTAGCACTATCAGTGTGAGGTACATAAGGCCTGCACAGCTTGAAGGCAGGAACGGCTCCCAGGATCCAAAGAAAAGTTCATGTAGTAAAGAGAACAAGCAGCATAGCCACGACTTTGTAAAAGAGTCAATGCATCCGGATGGCTGCTGCTTTATTGCTTCCAAAGATATAAAAACATGTGCGACGTTTCAACCCCGCTGGGGTCTTTGTCATGCACATGGGTCCTATCAGTGATTGGCAGCTGTGTATGACTGTACATGCAGAGAAGGCTGCCAATCACTGATAGCTCCACCCATTGGACTGCACAGCTCAGAATGTGCAGAAATAATAAAATACAAGCTACACTGAATATTTACCCATAAAACTATATATCAATCTGAGTCAAGACTCCCTTTAAAAATGTTACTGACCTATTGTTTGATCAAAGATTAGCTAGGTAATTAAAGGGGTTTAGGTAAAAGGTTGAAGTTAGTCCTGGTTTGTCACATTGACCCCTTTCATAATTCACATCCTGTCTGTTGCCTTAGAATAAAAAATGGATACTAGAATAATGCATTATTTCTTTTAAATTCTTAGCATCAAATATCACTTTCAAAGCAAGAGTGGATTCATCGACTTCACAACAGCAGCAGATTCCCAGGTGTACAAGGCCAAGAATGGGCACCTCACTGTGGTAAGATACACTGCTCATTATCGGGTTTTACAAAACAATACTGGTTTACACAAACTTTAGAAAATGCCCCTGACCCTTATCTCTATCCTCATAAGAGTTTGGAATGTGATCTACCCTGTTTCCCTGAAAATAAGACATACCCTGAAGATAAGACATAGCATGATTTTCCAGAATTTTTGAGGATGCATAATGATTTTTCAGGCTTTTTGAGGATGCTTGAAATATAAGCCCTACTCCAAAATTAAGCCCTGCTAACAGTTAATTAAAAAAGTCAATTTAAATAGTGTCCAGGCAGCTATACATGTAAAAAAGTTAAACCTTTTTGAATAAAAATTAATATAAGACACTGTCTTATTTTTGGGGAAACACAGTATATCAGAGAGTTCAAGCAAAGCTCCTCAAAAATAGTCACAAACTTTTCTATGGATAAGTGGATCAAAATGAACCTAAATATTGTGATACAAGGCCGGATTTACGGCTCGTTCACATCCGCGTTAGGGCTTTCTCTCCGTCTGTCTCTTCTGTTTTTGGAACAGAAAAATGGAATTATGGCCCCTTGACTTAGAATAATGTGACAGTGTGGCCCTCAGACAAAAGAAACGTTGCTCCTCCCATTCTAGTCTAACGTAATCCTGGATCAACAAGTAAGCATTTGGGCACTGGTACCAACGCCCAGCTCACTCTACAGGTACCATAAGGCAGAGGCTCCTTCAGTTGTCCTGGCACGTTATACAGAATGACTATTACTGCATGTAATGCTATTCTTTCCCCCGCGGTAGTATCTGTAATAATGGATCCATTATGGTTTCGGTTTAGCAAGTGTGCTCAGAGCCAAATATACATAAAAGTAAGTTTTACAGCATATTGCTTTACTGCTATCTTACACTGATCCTGAATTACAGTCTGTACTATAACTTAGTGCTTCTTCACACAAACGAGATCACCTGAGTTTTGTGCAATGCACGCAAAACTTGTGTGTATATGAAATCCGCTCCTTTGAATAGTCACACTATCGAGAAAAAAAAAATCACAGCATGTTCTATATGTGGGCACTCGCTCGGAACTCATCGCCCATTGTTTCCAATGGGACCTTTGAAAGACATGGCATGGGACTGCAATGCGATTTTTCCCATTGAAGGCAGTGGGAAGCTGTCACTATCATTTCACGTGCAAAATGTGAATTTCAAGCAAAAACATGACCTCTTGTGGCAAAAATTGCACATTCGCAAAGTGCTATATCAGGCCAAAGTTTCTTGGCCCGATATCGCTCTTGCCGATTTCCTGGGCCACAGGTTTAGGATAGATTGGAGGGGTGTAAGAATGTTAGAAAAAAAGGCCACAGAGAATTTTGGAGTAGTCAAGGCATAATATGATAAGGGCATGGAAAAGGATTTTTGTAGACTTGAGGAAAAAGTAGATAAAATATTTTTGAGGTGCTAATATCTTGGTTGTGAAGCTCTGAAGACCGGGCAGAATCTTCTGTTACTCCAAGGCAGTGGACATGTGAGTCTGAGGAAGTTGTGAAGACATTCATGCTACCCTCCGGTCCTGGAGAAACAAAGATGGCTGCACCGCTTTCCTGACTACATGATAGACTAATGTTGCCTACTAAAGCACTGTGTACAAGACACTACACGCTAAATTCACATAAAAGTCTAATTGAGACTTCAAAAGGGGTTGTCACATTGCAGACAGCTCCTTTAATAGGAGAGCTGTTGTGGGGATCAGCTGATCACCACATTGTTGACTCTTGAGACCCCGGGCCACCAGATGATCATTTCCTCCTTGGCAGTGTCAACTACAGAAAAAGTGCAGCATCACATGCAGATCATTTAAGTGAATGGTCGTCCATGTAACACAGCTCCAATCTACTGCTGGTTAGTGGATATCCACAATGGCTCCAAAGGACCACCCTCACCGAAGTCCATGTGCCCTAATAGAGCATATGCAAAGGGGATAATCCCTTTAACATTACAAGAAACCAAGTAATTACCTATTCTGTATGACCATAGTATGTAAGGCTGAAAAAAGGCATGTCTATACAGTTCAGCCTATTAGCCCCCAATGTTGATCCAGAAGAAGGCAAAAAAAAATCCCAATGAGGTAGAAGCCAATTTTCCCCATTTAAGAGAAAAAAAATTCCTTCCTGGCTTCAATCTGACGATTGGAATAATCCTCGGATCACCGACCCTTCTGAAGTCATTAATAACATAATATTGTATCGCTCATCCAGGCCCCTCTGGAACTCTTTCATGATCATTTTTAAAACTTACCATTTCCTTAAGTAGCCTGGCATACTAAGCTGTTACTGACATTTGGTCTATTTCAGGCAACACCGAAATTAAAATCCTAACGAAGATCAGCCTAATCTGTGGATTAAACCTGACAGTACTGGGGCCGTGCATCCAGCAGCTAGATGAGAGACGTTACCTGTTACATTCCTCGCTGATGGGAGCCGTGCAGTTTGAAGGACAGACTTGTGAAAACCCTTTACTGCCCACGGCAACCAATCACAGTGCAGCTCACACTGTCCAAGAGCACCGGGAAATAAAGGCTGCGCCGTGGTTGGCTGCCATGTGCAACATAGAGCTTTCCTTGTAGACCGTTTTCATAAACCCTCCACCATGTGCTGTGTATTCCATGCAGTCAGTATTGAGCATCTTCTGGCTTCTTAGGCCTGTGTCACACAACTGTATTTGTGCGCAACGCGAAGAAAATAGAACTCATTGATTCATTCACGTGCGCTTATTTTGTGCGCGCAATTCGTTACGCAGCAAAATATGGAACCTGCTTTTTTTTTCTGTGCATTTGTGCTGGGAAAGAACATCTGGAACTCAAAACTCATTGGCTGTTTCAATGGCGGAGAGCATTGTTGCGTTTTTTTTGTGCACGCAAAAATAGCAGTAAGTCGCTGTTGCGCATGCTAATATGCAATAGCTTTCTAGCAAATACGCATACGCTCATGTGACACAGGCCTTTAAGTACAACTGTCAGTTTAAAATAAAAAAAAAAACCACTTTCCTGTTCCATTGGGTCACATCATTTCTGTTCGCTGGTCTAAGGTAAAATTTTCCACAGGGAACTTCTCAAGAATTGTCCTACAGTTCAGATGCTTTTAGGGAACATCAGTGGAAAAATAATCGGCAAACTTTTATGCTATCCAATACTATATCGGGGCATGGGATCTTTTTCAGAAGAAGCAGCAAAATGAACACAATGTGTAGAGATGAGCGAGCATACTCGCTAAGAGCAATTACTCGAGCGAGCATTGCCCTTAGCGAGTACCTGCCCGCTCGGGAGAAAAGATTCGGCTGCCGACACTGGTGATAGGTGAGGAGTGAGCGGCGCGCAAGATCTCCCCTCCATTCCCCCCGCTCTCCCCGCCAGCACCCAAATCTTTTCTTCCAAGCGGGCAGGTACTCGCTAAGGACAATGCTCGCTCGAGTAATTGCCCTTAGCCAGTATGCTCACTCATCTCTAACAATGTGTTATTACACAGGTCCTTGAATAAATAATTATGTAATTCAACATATCTTCAACACACAAGATAATATGTAAAGGAATTAGCAAGTAGTGGCAGATTATTATGGATGTCCTTCAGCGTCCCGATTCCACTAGACACAATGCAGTATTGGCATGCAGCTGAAATAACTGCTTTGTACTATGTCCTTTGTCAGGCAGGTTTATAAATGGCAACATGAACTTTACAGTGTTAGAAGGTGATACATATATGCAGGCAAAGACAGGTGCAAAATAGTAACCGAATCCTTGGAATTATTTTATTTTCTGCATTGATTACTATAAAAAACACAATTTCAACTAATAACACACAAACAGCTGTGCTCTTCATATCGGAGTATACATTGACAGTGCAAAGAGGAAAAAAAGTGAGAAGTTTCAGTTTAACAGCTTGTAGATTCCCTTTAGCAGCAATCACGCCCTCAGTTTTCTGTAGCTGAGAATATTTTTACAAAACTGAAGACCATTTTTGGACCTTTCCTCCCTGCAAATGTTTTTCAGTTTATCGATATTTCTGGAATGCCTTGAATGCACACAGTCCTCCTCAGGGCCTGCTACACCAGCACAACAAAGTTAAAGGGGTTGTCCCGCGCCGAAAGATAAAAAAATTTTTTTGCCCAGTACCTGTAAAGGAAAACCACTGCCATGTGTTATTAAAAAAAAAAAATTCCCTTACCTGAATCCCCGTTCAGCAACTTAAAAAAAAAAATCTTCTGTCCAAGATGGCTGCCGCTGGTCTTCTCCCACAGTGCACCACGGGTCTTCTCCCATGGTGCACTGTGGATGTTCTTCTGCTGTCTGTGCTCCACTGCCGATTCCAGCCACCTCATTGGCTGATCGGCACCATGTGACAGGGGCGGGGCTACGTGATGACGCTGAGAAGGGGGAGGAGCCAGGACGCAGCTCATGAGCCCGGACCATCCAGGAGAAGAATCCTCTGTGCGCAAGCGCGAATGTTCCTGTGACCAGAGAAGTTTGATCGTCGCCATGGAGACGGGGACGCCAGCACCAGAGGGGGTAAGTGTATAACTTCTGTATGGCTCATATTTAATGCACGATGTATATTACAAAGTGCATTAATATGGCCATACAGAAGTGTATAACCCCACTTGCTTTCGTGGGACAACCTCTTTAAGGTCTCAGAACTGACATGGCCACTCCTTAACTCAAATCTTTTCAACCATTCATTAGTTATTTTCTTGTGTTCCTTGGGTCGTTGTTTTGCTGCATTACTCCACGTCCTGCGACAATAGCAGCATCCTTTGTGCGGTCTTTCCATGAACACTGTTTTTGTTCAATGTTTTCCTAAGGGTATGTTCACACATCTGAAACATTTCCTGTTAGTTTTCCACAGCAGTAAATCTGCCGCAAATGGTGCGTATTTGGACTCGCATTTTGGTGCAGATTTCAACCTTTCAGTCAAAGGGGTGAAGTCACTGGTGAGAATCTGCAGCAGAAATTGACATGCTGTGGATTTAAAATTCACCGTGCAAGTCAATTTACACTGCTAATTTTTTTCTGCAGTGCCTGGACAGGATTTTTTAAAACCCCATCCATTGTGCTTGTAATGTAAATGACAACAAACCCACAACGTTTCCAAACCATAAGAATGTACCAGAATAGTGGATGCATAATAGAGGTTTTTGCAGCTTTTGGTCTTCTATTCGCCTTTTGCTGTTATCCTAAGGCTCTTTCAGTATTGCCTATTGTGCTCTTTACATGGCACCTATTCCTAGGGAGGGTAGTAGCAGTCTTGAATTTTCACCTTTTGTGAATTGGTCTAACCATGGATTGATGTACACCCAAATAGAAAGGAAAAAAAATGGAAAACACATATCCAAGCCTTTAGAATTATTATGGCCTTTTCTATCTGCCCCACAGCATGGTTCACAGTAACCAATACTTCTTAAGGACAGATTTGTAAGTAACCAGGCTTTGTGTGCCTTCATTTAAAGGGAACCCGTCACCACCTTAAAACTAAGTTATGATGCCGTTTCTGGAGCAGACGGGGAGTCAGGGGATGTACTCAACTACTCCCTGCTCTGTTGCACATGGTCTGAAAATGTGACTCTTCAGCCCACTGCGTAAGCTCTCCCAGAAGCCTGAAGAGAGGCAGGTTTTCAGACTGCATGTGATCTTCCTTGACAGATCACGCAAATACCGGGGAGCCGGCGAGTAAAAAACAAAAAAATACATCCTTTGGCTCCTAATCACTGTAGTTTATAGTTCCATTTAATGGGCAAAGTAACTGTGAAACTTACTTTTTCCGATTAACTCTTGGAGAATTGAAACAGGAGGTTCACTTACTTTTTCGCTCTGCACTGTAGTGATTTACTTTATATGCTCAATTAAAAAAAATAAATAAAAAAAAATAAAAAATAAAATTGTACTACCGTCAGTGTTATTAGTTTTTCTATAATTGTCACTTGAACCATCAATCTCAAACTAAATAGTAATCGATGCAAGAGTTCAGGGTTCACTTATTTTTTTGCTTGCAAAAATGTATGTATGTGTGTATATATATTTAATACTTGTTGTCTGGAGAATGTAAAGGTAAATATCATAGGTCACCAAGGTGGAACTACAGTGCCCAACAGGTGACTGGTCATACATAGTACCAGTATATAGCTTCATGGCATGTTACTCATAAGCAGAACGCAGTTGTATCTTAACAGTTTTAGGCAAGGCACGCACCCCGCTTATATACAACAGCTCCTGCCGACATGGAGGGAAAACAAAGCAGAAGCGGATGCTATAGGTACGAGGTAGACGATGCATATCCCACCATATGAATAGAACAAACAAAGATTCAAAAGCGGCCATATTTGTGTTTATTGGGGAGTAGGGACAATATAAATTATTTTATACATATAAGAAACTAATGCTACGTAAAACAAAGAAAAATATATAGAATATTAATCCTGACATAAAAACACTTGAAGGTGCATTGCTCGTCTGGGTGATGAGGATCATTTCCCGTTTGGAACGTGTAGAGCAGTAAGTGTCTATAAACGAAATAACATAACTGATATCCATTAACATTCACGCCGACCTAAAAAAAAGGACCCTTTTCTCACATTTGTATTAGCAAATAAGTATTTCCCACGAAAAAAATTACAGGACCCACTTTCTTAGACTCTGCCATTTCTCCTGGATTGACAACAGGGCGTTACTAGATGGAAGTGAGGGGAGGGTGGGGGGGGTCCATACACACAGTGTAACACTGAAGTCAGAGTAGCCAGTATGAGACTATAGGGACATATCCCCTTTGAAAAGGGGAATGGTAACGCACAGTTGTCAGTTTAGTTGTACATTTCCAGGAGGAGTAAGAGAGGAACGGCTTGAGTTCTTAGAAAACATGAGCCATAATTGTTTTATGAGGAATACAAATATCGAATTAAACGGACATTAGGAGAGGCGATAGAACCGCTCTAAGAAGAGCTCAGAAGTTATGATGCGGCAGTAGCTGAATGCAAACCAATACATACAAGTTACCTCCAAGATTTCTAATGGAATTAATTGCACTGAGCGGAAGTACAGAATGTGTTCCTGGCCTACATACAGTATACGGACAATGTGTACCACAGAATATGAAGCAATGCGTTAAGGCAATATATTTAGTCCATCTGGACACAACTTCACCTTCACTTCCCACATCATACGTCAGCACTTGGCTGGCAAGTTGACACTTCTACAACCAGCGGTTGCTTTAGGGCTGGGGAAATCCATACATACAGTAAAAAAAAAAAAAAAAAACCTCACTCAAGTTAGGTCCCTGTCCCTTCAAAGGATATAAATAAGTCACAGAAAGTTTAACACATGAGGCTGGACCCAAACCCATAGGCCTGTGTCATTTACAACCACCTCAACCATTAAAAATGGGCCTTTTCCCATGTGGATTCGGATGTGAACCGGAGCAGACAGGTTTGTATTGTGGACGGAGCAATCATAGTCAAGGTGGACAAGTCCTACTGGTGAAGATGAGCCCTGTCATCTGGTCGTTTGATGTGAATCCGTCTTACTCTTTCAATGCGATCCCGCTCATCATCATCATCAAGGTGATGAGAGCGTCCAGCAGCGCCTCCTGTGGCCTCCAGCAGAGCATTGTCTGGTCCCCGGCCATCCTGTGCTTCATATAGTAAAATGTTAAGAGTCTCTTCATAGATTCTTGCCTCTGGAAACTCAACCTAAATGACCAAAAACAATTAACATGGTCAGTGTACCACACTAAACATTGACAGACATTGCTGCACTGCACAAACTGGAAACCGCAATACTTAAGATTTCAGTGCAGTGACCAGTTTTTGAAATGCCAGATTTTAGAAAGTTGTAGCACTCTAACCGGTCAGTTCATTAGGGGAAAAAAAAAAACAATTATCCCCTCTAGTGGAAACCCCCTTCAAAGAAAAGCTATAAAGTGTTACAGGTTAGCACATCAGCCTACCTTAGTTTGCTTCTTTTCAGTAGCATACACAATGGATGTACAGCACACCTCTGCAATTTTTCGACCCTGGCCATAGAATGACCAACAGCAGATTTCATCACCAATCACATCTTTGATGAACAAAACCCTTCCGTTAAACCTTAAAGACAACTTGTCGAACAGCTCGATGTTCTTGAGCATGTTGTCATCAGAGTTACTGGAAAAAAAAAAAAAGTATCATTAGAAATCCTGCAAAACAGCTCGAGTTGTAATAAAACAAGGGCACAGAACGTTTCTGGCATGCTGGAAACGGCTTTTCAAAAATATACTGATTAAGGCCCCATGCCCACGGCCATGACTGGCTCAGCAGGCAGAATACCGCAGTGAAGTCCGTCATGGCACCCCCTCTCCAAAGACCCCATACTCGCCTCCCCTCCCAGATCCGCTGGTCAAGCCCCGCTTGACGCGGCCGGCGGTGTGTGTATTCATGCTATACTTCCGCTGTGCTACAGCAGAAGTATAGCGTGACGGCCGGCTTCCATTGACTATAATGGAAGCTGGACGTGTGTATTCCTTTGGCATTTAGAACATGCCGCTGTTTATTTCACGTTGCGGAAATCTGCAGCGCGAACATTGAGTTATTAGGTTCAATAGAACCGGCTGTTGGCATTAGCCCTTAAAGGACTCAGAACTTAGGGTAACTTCACACGGTTGAAGGGTTCCACGTGAAATCCCCTAGGATCTCCCAGTCGGAGACCTCATATTGCATCTTGTGCACTTTGCACATGATGCGATGCTGCCACCAGCGGGCCCCATCAAAAACAATGGGGGTGGGGGTTAAAATGCAAGAGCACGCACAAGATAGGACATGGATATGGACAGAAAATCCACAGCATTTCTGTCCTGTGTGGACGTAACCATAGAGAAACATGAAAGAGCACTAGTTATAAGAAGTTTAGAACCCCTTTAAGAACATGTATGTAGAGTACATGAAGGATCCTACCTGGTATAGGAATACTTGTTATTGCTTCTGTTGTAAAGTAACTTGACTGCAGGCTGCAAGAAGGAAAACAATCACATCTCAGAGATTACCAACATCCTCGGCAGCCAAATGCTTTGTATCATTCATAGGTTAGCAATGAAATACGTATCTATTTGGTTCACGTGCTGAAAAGGCCGTAAGCTACTCACTAATGTACGTTTTGTGACAGCGCTATTATGTGATGTAGTTTATAAATGATCACAAACGATGTAATAAGAAGCCGATTAAGGGCTCATGCCCACGGCCGTAACGGACTCCGCAAGAGGAATATCGCAGCGGAGTCCGCCATGGCGCCTCCAAAGACCACCATACTTACCACTCCGGATCCTCCGTACGCGTCCTGCATGGAGGGCTGGCGCGCATGCGCAGTACAGCACATGACACGCTGGCGGGGCCACGTATTCACGCATTACTTCTGCATTAGCCCTTAGGCAAGATGTTTTTCTTAGACAGGCAGATACATAGTATCAAACAGCATCCTTGTGTTTCTGACCTTATTAGACGTCGCTATCAACTTCTGCTCCTCTTTTGATGATGTAATGACTGGAACTTTGCAGAAAGGTTCATACACATCTTTATTCTGTTGAATAAGAGCACATTAGAGGATTATCCCCGTGTGGTCACATGACTTGTCTTACTTTAGGAATCAAGACTATGAAAATATGAAATAAATTCATGCCTACGGTACAGAAAAACACAAACATAAATAAAATCGTTTTCATGTTGCAGCTTCTTTTTGAACTTTTATCAAAGGTTTGTCCAGTCCATTAAGCTTACAGATAGAGGATCCCTATTTTAAAATCTACCTCAAAAAATTCAGATATAACTACAGTTAGGACTAGAGATGAGTGAGTAGTGCCTTAGTCTAGTACCTGCCCGCTCGTCTCTAAAGAATCGGCTGCCGGCGCGGGTGAGCGGTGAGTTGCGGGAGTGAGCAAGGGGGAGGAGGAGAGTAAGAGAGATTTCCCCTCCGTTCCTCCCCGCCAGCAGCCGAATCTGTAGAGACGAGTAGGCAGGTACTCGAATAAGGCACTACTCGCTCAAGTAGTTTGTCTTAGCGAGTATGCTTGCTCATCTCTAGTTAGGACCCTTTTCACCCCCACCATACTCCTCCGTATCATACGCACAGGGGTTTGGACAGCAACTCCAGTGGAAAGGCTTCAGCAAACAGCTCCTCATAGCTCAGCTTCCGGGACAGCGGCTAGTGTAATGTCGAGGAGGTGGGATATTGCAGTTGTCTGCAGCCACACCTGTATTAGCTCCTAAAGGGGTTGCCAACTATGGATATCCTATCCTCAATAGTCTGATGCCTGGGACCCTGCTGGTCGGCTGTTTGCCAGGCCGGCATTCTTGTGCACTGTGCTGATTTCTACAGGAAGCAGACAGCTCCTTTTCCACTACAGTGGCCAAGCTTGGTATTGCAGGCTAAGTTTACATTAATTTCAGTAGGAATTTAGCTCTGTTCTTACTGTAGTAACTTGGCTTGGTATTGCAAGTTTCTACTGAAATGAACGGGAATTTAGCCAGCAATATCAAGCTTGGCCACTGCAGTAGAAATAGAGCTGTCTGCTTCCTGCAGAATTCAGTTAGGCCATCAATGGTTTATAACCAGCCAATCTCTTTAAAGGGGTTATCCCACATTCCAGTGTTTTTAAAAGCCTAATATATTCGTAATATCATAAAATAGAATCCTTCATATGCAAATGAAATCACTGTGTGCCTTCCTTCTACATATTTACATTAGATATATGTACTTCTTATAAGTCGTCCATTAGACCTATTGGCCCTAAAAACGTAACTTTTATTATGGTTGGTTATCAATGTGAAGGGTAAGTTAAAAACATAGTTCCTACATCTATCATTTCATGGACCATTGCTGCAGGTCAATAGATGCCGTTAAAATAGTCCGCTAAGCCCCCCTGGCTTGTTTCAACGTACATTACGGCTTTATCAGAGGGCATGGGCTTTAGGGATATCCTGCCCCAAACAATCTCCACTCATATTACCTCTTGTGCCAGAACATGAACCCCAATCACCTCATCATAGGGTGCAAAGCCATCACTCTTCAGGAAATCCTACCTGGAGAGACGCCTGACATTCATCCGCCAGCCCCTGCACCAAATAATACTTTGCTTCTGCCAAGAGTTCTTCAATTTCTCTTCGTGTTTCTGGAAGTGGGACAGCCCCATCTCTCAGGTAGTTTAATATGGTCCCAAAGTGTTTCCCACACCGGTCTATAAGAATCCAACCTTAATAGAACAGAAAGGTGATTGAATAAAAGTACTGTAGATAACAATCCCACAGTGTGAAGGACTAGAAGCCACCATGGCCGTATGAAGGCAGGAAGCATATATTGCATTTCAGCCGCACTTCAGTAGCGGTGAGCGATTCCAGCGACCTCATTGGTTGTTGGGTACACACACCCCTTTGCAGATGTGCACGAGTACTACTTCATGAGACCCGCGGGGGGTTAGGGTTAGTTTCCAGCCCTCCTACGGCCCTGCTGCTGCTTATTTAACGGGCCGCCCACTCCTGCACATCTCCAAAGGGGGGGGGGTGTATCCAACAACCAATGAGGTCGCTGGAATCGCTCACCGCTACTGAAGTGCGGCTGAAATACAAAATATGCAGGCAGGCATCATGTGACTCAGGAATAGCAACAAACACCTCTTGTGGATACGATACATCTTAATGTCTAACATAAAGATGTCATATCTACAAGAGGTGCAGGAACTTTAGAGTCTCTTGGTGAAATAAAAAATGTACTTTTGTTTAACTAATGACCCGTTTACACGTAACGATTGTTGCGCAAAATTTGTTCAAACGAATGAAAATGCATGATCATTCCATCTAAACGTGAAATCATCGGCACCATTTGTTTAGCTCGTTTGTCACTCAGTTTCAGCCTACATGGAAATTATCACTGGTTCGCTGACTTCACATTATGCCTAAATGCTCCGCATGTAACAGAGCGTGGAGCATCGAGCGAGAAGTGAGCGATTCTCAGCGGTGATCTGCCTGTCTCATCATTCTACACGTGTGAACAGCAAGCGCTCGATTAACCAATGAGAGCCGGCGCTCAATTAACCAATCACAGCCATTTATTGAATGACTGTGATTGGTTAATTGAGCACCGGCTCTCATTGGCTGATGTGGTGCTTGATTAACCAAACAGGGCATTAAGCTTGCTGGAGCCCCGCTACCAGGAAGAAGTGCTCTGTTGGCGTGCTGAAGGACACGGCAGCCTGCATCAGTGACAGAAATCAGCACGAGGGACCCGAACGCTGGCTGCTAGGCGAGTATTTTTTTTAACATGTAGTGTAGCTAGGGCTTATTTTCAGGGAGGGCTTCTATTTTAAGCCCCTCCCCCCACCCCCTGAATATCAGGGTAGGGCTTTTTTATCAGGGAAACACAGTATGTTTCATAAGTGATTAGCATGAGATCCGCCTCTTACCCTCACTATCCGTCAGCACTTCCATCCTCCCGCTGAACATGGCCTTCAGCATGGTGTCCTGCTTGGTGAGGGTCTGCATGGTGGTGTAATACAAGGCACCCCCCACATTAAGCTTCACATACTTGGAGCTGGTGCTGGCACACTTGTAGGAGGTGGTGCGGGTCGTTGCTGCGGGCACCACAGAGCTCACCACACTCTCTCCCGACATTTCTTCCTGGAACAGAACCAAAGATGAGGTGTATACAGTGATAGTTCTATGGAGCCAGGCGATGGCCGCGGTCAGCAGACGTCTCCCTTACAGGTATAATAAGGCCCTACATGACAGCTACCAGCCTAGTAAGGGGGTTACACTGCCGCCAGGGGGCACCAACGCATGGGAAGACACAGCAGACGCCGGGCTCTGATAGGACGTACAGATGGCGATGTCATCAGACAGTCCTGCCGTGTTGTATTATGTACATTAACCCCTTGATGCCAAGTGGTGGGGGTACCGGTTCTACTGGAGAGACGCCCAGCTGCCTGTAGGACAAATCGCCCGACCCGTCCACTACGAAGCTTCACATCAAGAACAGAAAGATACCGGATGCGGTAAAATCCACATTGCTTTCAATGGGACTTATTGTTTTGGTTTGCTTCAGTGCCGTAAAAAAACGGAAACCAAGCAAAAAACAAAAAAAACCCTAACTTGTAGGTTTTTTTTCCCCATACAAATAAACGAAGTGCGAATCGATGGGTGGATTTCCTTTTTAACAACATTGTACTCTGCGGTGGACGGACACAGACTGAGGTATTCCATCCGAGTTCCGCCTAACGCAGCCGCGTACGAGCCGCTGGAAAACTACATTTCAATTTAAAAAAAAAACAAAAAAACACAAAAACTGATCCTAACGATCGCCTGATGCAAACGGAAAAGAAGTTTCAAAAGGAAAAATAAATAAATGGACGTGTTAACGGATAAAAGAATGCCGATGGGAGCCCTAGGGGTCCGTTCCCATCCTGTCCGCCTCCGCCTGGGGGTCCCGTCACGGTGGACATTTAACATCCCGGAACCGGAACCCATCTCGGTCATCATAAAAACCCCCGCTGAAGCGGAGACCAACAGATGTCTGTATTGGCAGGTTTATGTTCATGTTTTGTACCATTCTGTGCTGGAAAGAAAAACATGGCAGCCAGCGCTCCTCTTAGTCACAGAACAGCGTAAACCTACTAAAGCCGCTGTCTGCGATGTCCAAGATAGAACCCCTGGACGGGCTCTGTGTCCGGATCTTCACCACGACGGGACCCGCGGGCGGAATCAGTAACGAGATGTGAGCAGCCCCCACGGCGGAGAAGATCGCGCCAGACTTGTGTGTTGCGAGACGCACAAATGTCGCATGAAAATGAACCCCATCCTTTTGGAGAAAAAAATCTCGTCCGGTTCTCTCTGCGCAGTCCTCCATTGTTCTTACTGGGACAGTTAACCATCGCTCGGCCCGCTATACGCCCGCGAGGGCGAGGTGGGGTTTCCCATTAAATACAATGGGAAACACTTGCCGATCCTCCAACATGGCTGACAGCCGCGCCGGGGGATCGCTACTTCACAGAAGTGATGGGAGGCGGTTTTGACAGAAAACGTCTGGTCTCCGTGGCGACACCGCGTGTGCGATATTGTGCAGTTTCACGTCCCGCTACCGGCCCGTTCCCAGAGGATGGCCTAGACCGCACACAGTTGTGGCCACGCGGCATCATATGTACGCTCAGAAGCGGATGATCCCCACAACGCTCGTCACATTCGCTGGCGGCAAAGGCGTTAAAATGTTGTGAAATCCAAGAGGGAGGCCTGAGTGATACGGTCTTACAGCCGGCAGGGGATGCGCCAAACCCTTCAGTCATTAACAGACGGGCTGCCCGCTGAGGCTCGCCCGCTCCGCGCCGTATAACAGCGCCCCGCCATTAATCTGATGATTAAAAGCCTCAAACATTTTAGATACTTTAGCAAGTGTCGAGTAAGTCACAGAGGGGCGAAGACCACCAATACTGCAGCGCCCGCCGCAGGGGGCAGGACTGGCAGGCATTTTAGGTGGCACACTTGGATAAGTAAGCCCTCGCGCCAACCCTAAACACACTGTCTGGTCTCTAGCTGCTGCGCCCTTCTATTGTTCTCTGTTATCAGCCAGTGGAGGCTCCATAGAGGTTACCGACAGGAGAGGCACCCTCATACAGTCTGGCGGCGGCACCGGAGTGTGCGGGCGCTCACCTATCGTACACCGCCTGATAATCCGGCGCTCCTACCACCGTATACACCTACAGATGCGAGGAACCCCTCTACTCACCATCAACCCCGATAAACTTCCCTCAGGCCAAGAAACGGGCACCGCCCAACCCCAGCAGACACTTCCGCCCCGCTCTGACGCACTTCCGGTGCCTGAGCCCGCCCCCCGCACACACAGCCCCGCCGCCGCCATGTTCGCCGTGGAAATCATGTTTGCTCGTATGTTCTATAAGCAGAGTGTACAGCGCCACACAACACGAGCCACACCCAGTACCCGGCAGTAGTCGGGGACATGTAATAAGTCGCAGCCATGAGGCGGACTATAGGCTGCCCTCATCAATGATGGCGCTGGCATGTCTGCGCAGCTGCTTGCCAGTTGTCTACGTACTTCCGCCCTTAGTAAGTGCACCGGTAATAACACTCCGCCTGAAGAAGACTGGTTCCCGACTGCAGCCGGGAGCGGCTCTTGTTTGGGGAGCTGAGGAGCTGGTTTGCCCATAAAGGTCAGACCCCCCCCATCCTGGTACCAGTAACCCCTTACTGACCGAGTAGTGTCCTGTGTATGCTGGATACACTATGGATAGACTTATCAGTAGGCAGATTTACTCTGTGTGCCCCCTGTATATAGATACACCCTATATGAACAGTCTGTGTAGGGTGATATATACGGACCATATTCAACACACCATACTATTCCACGGGGCGACATATATTCAGATATTGCCACCCAGAAATAGCGGCCGGGGTAAAAGGGGCGTGCGGATGATCGCGGCATACGATGTTATGTCCATCATTCACCTGCGTATGGATAAACTGACAGCTGTCTGTCGCTGCTCCTATATGTGTACCGCGTATTATGTGGGCGCTGTACGCCCGTGTGATACACAGTAACTCGCAAGCAATCAATAACATTGCCTTACGTGATTTCACGCACATTACTGTGTCAGAATTGCGTAATGAGAGAGCGCAAAAAAATACGCATGTTCTATTTTGGTGCATATAAATGCGAGATAGAGCCCATTGTTCTCTATGGGTGCATATATACACACGCTCCCATAAACAGGTATTGCGTATAGTGGGCGGCGGGTATACATGTCATCACTAAGTGACGGCGCAGGAAATATAAACAACAACAAAAAAACGGTGTACTACACATGACCGCCTGCGTGAGCACACGGTCATGGGCAGTACTATTTCACCACCATACGGAGCAATAAAGCCGGCTCCACAGCTGTAAAAACCATGTAAAACGCTGCGGGACCCACGGTTTACACTTACCGCCATGTGAGCCCGGCCTTAGGGCTCCCTCATACAAGCAGAGGTTGGCTTATTGAGTAGTACAGGCGTAATATGCTGTACGCAGCAAGTATGCCCGTGACATGCGTATTCTACACATATGGGTGTATTACGCACCAAAATCAGACAAGCTGGGTACTTATTTTACCGACCTCGGAAGGATGGAAGGCTGAGTCAACCTTGAGACGGCTACCTGAAACATGTGGAGATTGACCCCGCAACCTTCAGGTCGTGAGCAAGAGCTTAGGACTGCATTTCTGCTGCCTTAGCACTCTGCACCACTGCGGTGCCAGCCACCAATGCCACCTGTATTGTATGCCAGCAGGCGGTGGCTCTGTAATGAGCCGCCAGCCACAGACACCCCGCATATTGGGGCATTGGCCGCTGATGCCTTCCTAATTATGTGCGGATGGTTCAAGGCTACTCACTATAGTCAGGGGCGTACACAGAACTCAGAGGCCCCATAGCATAACTCAGTTTCTCGTCCGTGTTATTGGGGGGCACGGCAAAGACCTCGGGGTACAGCTGCTGCACAAGAGGCGGACACTAGGCAAGAAAGTGTTCACTCCTCCTACAGACACCAAGCTAGTGTCCGAAGGAGGAAGATCTCCTGCCCTGCAGGGCTTGTGTTGTTTTATTTTAGTTTGTTGTTTTTTCTTGTTGAGGTCGGGGATACAGAGTTGGCAATAGATCGCCCTGTTTCCCCACGGAGGAGGGAGGACAGATAGTGTTAACCCCTAAGTCGACTCCCCTGCCTCCAGAAGAAAAGGTAGCACAGTCGAGCTTTAACTCAACTGTGCTAGCGACAGGGTTCCGTCCGTAGAATGCAGCGCTCTCCCCCACCAAGGGGAGGTGAGTTTAGGAGGGCACTTTGCTGGATTTCCGCCTGCTCCAGGTCTTTTTTGGTAAGGTGACTATTCCGAGACTCAGTAGGTCTCTTTCTGGACCTCACCTCCCTTCTTCCAGATGCCCGGGCAGGGGCCTATAGGGGAAGGAGGGAGTTTGTGTGTGACCATTACCTTCATCCCATCCCCCACCAATACTGCATATCTTGACCAACCTGGGGTCCCAGGTTCTCTTGGATCTCTGCCTGCTCTCTCTGCTGGCAGAGACATCTGATTAAGGGGATCTTGTTTTTCCCCTCATCGCTCCTCAGACATCTCTTCCTCACTTCACCAGGATGTGACTTAGAGCTGCACTCACATGGCCAGCTGTACGTTCTGCCAAGTCGTATTCCTAATTTAGGCCCTGGCTTTAGGTCTACAGAAGCCACACCTCTGCCGGCAGGCTTGGGAAGCCACGGACCAATCAGCTTCTCTCCTCTCTCCCCCTGCAATCTCTGTCCTTCACGCTCTCCCTCACTCTGCTCATTGGGAGCCTCCCCAGATTCCTGCCCTCTTCGCTCCTGGGTGGTGTCATTTTCCTCACCAGTCTGCTGGTGCAGATATCCTGGTAACTGGGCCCTCCACAAGGCAGATGTTATCGGGTCAAACGCTGGCCCAAGAAGAGAAGCTGCAAAGTCCAACATTTGTACAGGTGGAAGAGAAGAAGAAACTGTTCAGCTGCTGGGTGCTGTAGGGAAGCTGCACATGCAGGATATCGACATGTTGGTGAAGAAAATGGCCAAGCCCAGGAGAACAGGAAGCTGGGGCTGCACTCACGTGGCCAGCGCCACATTCTGCTGTTCCTAACTTAGGTTCTGGCCTCAAGTCTACAGAGGCCGCCCAAAGCGTTTCCCCAAAGTTTTTCGCTTTCATTCTGAAATTGTAAAAGGTCCTTGCCAGGGAGTGAACCATGCCAAACATTTCACCAAACCAAAGCGTTATATAACCTTTTCTGGACAAGTTAAACAATTGTTGTCTTCTCCATCTGTGGACCCCGGTTGGCAACGCACACTACCCTTTTCATAGCAGTTGCCTCATTCTTTCAGGAGTCGCTTGATAAGAAAATGGAATCGCTTGCCAAAGCCTTCTTTGAAACACCAAGCTTGACACTTCATCCCATTTTGCTTCTGCTTGTGTCAGTAGGGGGCTATGCTGTTGCATCGTGGTATTCTTTCCAGTAGCCCACCAGAAGAACAAGCTGACATCGCTTTACAAATTGCCCATGCGGGAAAGCACATTTGCGATGCCTCCTAGGATGTGGCCAGACTCCTGGCATACTCTTTGGCGGCATCAATAGCCACCCGAAGGACCCTGTGGCAGAAGTGTTGGTCTGCTGATGCGGCATCCACGAAGTTCCTCACCCACTTCCCTTTTGTTGGTTTCCGCTTGTTTGGCAGCAAGCTGGACCAGATTATCTTCAAGGCCATGGCAGGTAAAAGCTCACAGCTTTCTCAGAATTGATTGAACTTCCAGCTAACTGCAGAAAAGAGAACTAGTTTTTGTTCCTTTTGCTGCCCCAGCCCTCGTCCCTCAGACACCAAAAATACCTCTCGGGACCATAAGAAGAAGCCATGCACCTTTGTCTTCAAATGGTTAAGCTTGTCTCTGCCTAGTCCTCTCTTGCATGAAGGGCGGTCCCCACTCCAAGCCTCCAGGGTGGGGAGCTGTGTCTCTTTTCAGGGACAATTGACTCCCTCACATCTGAGTTACCTGGGTATGCCAGGTCATTTCCAGAGGCTTTGCAATCGAGTTTTCCTCTTTGCCTCAAGATCGCTTCTTCCGCTTCAGACTCCCTCCTTCCCCTTTAACTACCAAAATTCCGACATGAGCGGAAGCTCATGTTCCGGTTCTGTCAGTGGTTCACATACCAGGGGTGGGCAATTGGGTCGACAATTTTCTCAGCAGAGAAACAGGTGATCCAGGAGGATGGGCATTGCACCCCAAGGTATTCAACCTTTGCTCCAGATGGGGACAGCCAAACGTGGACTTGATGGCATCCAGATTCAATCACAAACTTCCTGGATTCATGTGCAGAGCTCAGGATCCACGGGCCTTAATGGTGGATGCATTGGTCATACCCTGAAGCTAGTTCACGTTCACATATGTCTTTTTGCTGTTTCACCTAATTTCCCGCCTACTCAAGAAGATCAAGCTGGAGGGTCTCCCAGTGATCCCGATTGCTCCGGATTGACTGCTACAGTCATGATCTCCAATCTGGCCGCCCTTCTCACAGACGTAACCTGGTACCTTCGTCTCAGAGATGATCAACTCTCACAGGTTCCCCTCTTCCCCCCGAGTTCGCCCACTCTTCATTTAATGGCATGGAATTTGAGACCGCAGTGCTAAGGCTTTGGGGATTTGTGGATCAATTCATACAGACCATGCTGAAAGCCAGGAAACCACCATCCTCAGGAATTTATCATCATATTTGGAAGGTTTTTTATTCTTTGGTGTGATCAGCGGTAGCTTCACCTCATGCGTTTCTTTCCCAAATTGTGTTTTTCTTCAGGAAGGCCTGGACATGGGCATGAGGCTTAGCTTGCTTAAGGGACAGGTATCTGCACTGACTATCCTATTCCAATGTACCTTGGCCTTAAAGTCTACAGTATGAACTCTTCTGCAGGCGATGGCACGTGGAGTGCCCCCCATACCGTCATCCTTTGGCTGCTTAGGATCTAAATTTGGTATTGGATGCATTACAATTTTATCCCTTTAAACCCATGCTTAGCATTTCCAGTCATCTCTTGTCCTAGAAGGTGGCTTTCTTGGGGGCCGTTACCTCCATTCAGAGGTTTTCTGAACTGGCGACGTTGTCCTCCAAGCCTCCATTCATCATCGTCCACTGGGACAAGGTGGTGTTACCTCCCATTCCCTCCTCTTTCTGGTGAAGATGGTCTCAGCGGTTCACATTAACGAGGAGATAGTTTTTCATTTTCTCACCTGAGGGAATGTTCCCTTCACAAACTTGATTTGGTTGTTGCTTTGTGCATATATTTGGTGGAAACATTCTTTTCCATTGCTGTGATGCTCTCTTCGTGATCCTAGAGCAGTGATGGCGAACCTTTTAGAGACCGAGTGCCCAATTTGCAACCCAACACCGACTTATTTATTGCAAAGTGCCAATACGGCAATGTAACCGGAAGGGCGGCTTCAGAGGAGTTTGAATGGCCTGATTTTAAAAAAATGGTTCATGCGCAACTATGCTCTGTAGTGGCAAGCATAGTTGCACATATGGCCATCTGCTTTACCCTTAGGGTTAGTTTTTAGGCGAATGTGGTTTCCCCCTTATGCTGCTGTAATAATCACGGCCGTATAACGGGACAAAAAAACCCACTGAAGCCAATGGATTTCAGTGGTTTTGTTTTAACTAGTTCTTTACTTGCCCTTTAATACTATGGCCGAGAAAAGATTAGCCCTGCTCTGTAGTAAATAGATTGTGCGGGGAAGATCGGAAACACCTATTTTCCCACAGTTTTTTTTTTTAAACTCCTGCGCTCTGGTGCAGAGTGTGAATGCCAGCAAAGGGGAAGAAATGCCCTCATTCAGGCGCAACTGCGCCCCGTGCTGGTGAGCGTAGTTGCGCATACGGCCATCTGTTTTCACCCTAAATGGCCTACTCTGGTCTTCAACTCAGTTGTGTAGGCAGAGATAAGGTAGGCTTAGGGCCCACACCCACTTGCGATTTTTTTTAATGTTGCGATATCACTATTTTTTTTTAACGTGATTGTCAATGGGACTTTCTAATGTTAAAAATGCATCGCACAAAAATTGCAAAGCGCAAACTTGCGATGCGTTCTTAACATTAGAAAGACCCATTGACTATCACAGCGATATCGCAGCGTTAAAAAAAAGCAAGTGGGTGTGAGCCGTCATTGAGGGGGGTGAACTTTGCAACAAAGACAGCGATAAAATTGACAGGTCGCGGATTAAATTCCGCACCACAAGGCAGTTTCGCACATGTTTTGTCCGGGTTATTTCAGCAGCTTGTGGACGAGATTTTCAAAATCTCGTCCACTTTGCCAATACTGCAAATGTTGCAGAATACCACTCTGTATGAACCCTACCTGTATGTTTACAGTTCGCTTATTAACGCCTTCCCGCTATATAACGTACATTTAGGTCATGCGGGGCGACCTCACTTCATACAGCGTGGGTGAAAGCTGTTTACTACAGCTGACACCCACGGGCAATAGCTGCAATCAGCAGCAACTTTTTCCGCAAAATTTCCGCAAACGATGTTTGGGGGTCCCGTACAGCAACCTCCCGTGTGAGATGGCTTGATAGGCTGCCTGTCAGATCGCAGTATGATGAAATGCTATGGCATTACATCATACTCCAGGAGCGATCAAAGCATCGCTAGTTGTGGTCCCCCAGGGGGGCTAAAAAAAAAGTACAAGTAAGATCAATAAAGTTTTATTAATTGTAAAAAAAAAATTAATCAGAAAAGTTTAAAATCGCCCCCCTTTTGCCTTATGTATAATAAAAAAAATCTAAATCATAAAACAAAAATTGATATTTGGTATCATCCGTAAAAGTCTGGTCTATCAAAGTAGCACAAGATTTACCCCGCATGGTGAACATTGTCTGAAAAAAAAAAAAAAAGAATGCCAGAAATGCACTTTTTCAGTGACCCTGTCTCTCAGAAAAAATGCAATAAGAAACGATCAAAAAGTCCTCTGTATTCCAGAATGATACCAAAATAAACTACAGGACATGTTGCAAAAAATGAGCCCTCACACAACTATGTTGATGGAAAAATTACAAAGCTATTGCGCGCAGAAGATGGCAGCAGAAAATAATTTTTAAAAATTAGATGACTTTGAAAAAAAATTAAAGTAGTACAGAAAAAATAAACTATAAGTTTGGTATTGTAGTAATTGTACTGATCCGTAGTATAAAGTTAACAGGTCATTTTTGTTGCAGTTTGTGCACCGTAGAATCAAGACGCACTGAAGAATGGTGGAATGTAGTTGTTTTTTTTTTCATTTTACTCCACTTAGAATTTTTTTTAAGTTTTTCAGTACATTATATGGTGCGTTAAATAGCACCATTGAAAAATACAACTCGTGCTGCAAAAAAACAAGCCCTCATACAGCGACGTCGATGGATAAATAAGGGGGGAGGAAAAAACAAAAATGGAATAAAAAGGGATTGTCATTAAGGGGTTAAATGTGACCTTTCAGACGCCTGCACACAGCTGGGTCAGATCCCGCAGCGGAATCCAACCCTGTGCCTGGCCAGTGACCTCCGCGTACCTATCTGGATTCTTCATAATCTGTATTGCGGATGTGTCAGCCAGCACGTATGCGCAGTACAGATTATGCCGCGTTGACACGGGTCCTCCGGCCATTCTGCAATCATGACTGTGAAATGGCCGCAGGACAAACTGCTTCCATTGACTTTAATGGAAGCCGTCCGTGCTGCATGTTGCGATTTCTCCTCTGCGAGCAGAAAATCGCAATCAATTTCTGCTCATGGAAGTGAAACCATGTATTTCCCTAGCATGCTATGAGCAGTATTTTCTGTGGAGTCCGGAGGTGGATGCCCACTGTGGACTCCGCAATGCAAATCCGCCGTGTGCGGATTTTCCATCCACGAGCGAAAAGTCGCAATTGATTTGCACTTGTGGACTTGGAAAAGTGATTTTTCCACAGCGTGTCTGCGCAGTATTTGCTGTGGAGTCCAGAGGCGGACGCCCGCTTCGGATTCCATAATGCAAATCCGCCCGTGTTCATGTGTGCAGCAGGCAGTTGGTGAGCTGAGAGGTGTTTAGTAGTGAAACCCTTCTGCGAGTTACTTTCTTCCACAAGCTTCTGTACATTTAAGTGTTTTTTTACAGGAACTTCTACTAATGATGCCCTTATCTTTGCAGTAAGTGCTGTTATCTTCCATTACTCAGGCAGCTAGCGTCTTCCTTTTAACCTCCGTCCAGGTTTTTCTTACTGCTGCACACAAGCTCTGCTCACAGGGCAATCACTTTGAGTGCAGGCTGCCGTCGGCTCCACATTTCAATTGCCCGCCTTCCTTCTGACAGGGCTGCTGTGCGGAGGGGAGGGGGCGAGGAGCTGCTAGATAACAGTGTGTGCCGGCAATCTCCTTCACCTCAGGCTGCCGTCAGCTCTGGATTTGAACTGCCCGCCTATACTTCTGACAGGGGAGGAAGCTCTCCTATTGAGCTGCAGTGCGGAGGAGCGGGTGATACGAGTGAACAGCACGCGTGCCGGAAGAAAGGGCTCGGCGTGCCCTCTCCGGCACGCGTGCCATAGGTTCGCCAACACTGTCCTAGAGGGTCCGAGGCATGGGCTGGCGGTCTCAAAGATCACCATATCCCTGTGGATCCGGTCTGCCATCATCAAGGCATATTGCGTTAAAGATAGGGCACCCCTTACCCCCCACCCCCCTTCCGGATTACAGCCCATACCATTCGGACACTGGGTAGCTCTTGTGCAGTTCGCCATGGGGCGTTGGCCTTACAGGTGTGCAAGGGCTCTTTATGGGCCTCTGCACACATTTTTCCAAATTTCACAAGGTACACACTTTTGCTTCAGCTGATGCCTCGCTTGGTCGCAATGTGCTGCAAGCAGTGGTAATCTGACCACATGTATACAGATATTTTCCCACCCTAGGGACTGCTCAGGAATGTTCCAAAATCTTTGCTGCGTTCCCCAATGACACCAACGAGAGAATAAGATTTTTGTACTTAAAGTAAATTCTTATCACGTTGATTGGAGGACACAGCGCCCACCCAAAGCAGATCCTTCAGGATCTCTGGTGGCTGTTTCCTATTTGTCGCATTCCCTCAGGATTTGCACATGGTTGTACAGTAGTTTGGTTTCATACGGTTTCATGTTTTTTTTTCCTTTTTTGCCTCCCCTACTTCTTACAAACTGATTAGCTTGGTGTCTGTAGGAGGAGCTAACATTTTCTTGCCTAGTGTCCGCCTCCAGGTGGCAGCAGCTATACCCCAAGGTCTTTGCTGTGTCCCCCAATGAACGTGACAAGAAAAAGATTTTACTACAAGTTCAAAAACCTTTATTAAACGATGAGCTTAAATACATTGGCTCAGCTCTAGTCTACTTTTAAATAATGCAGTCACCATAGATACCAGTGCTACACAGTGATAGTGATTACAGTGCAGTCACCTCCAGTGATAGTGATTATAGTGCAGTCACCTCCAGTGATCACAGTTGACGTTTCCTCTGATTGGTGACGTCTGCCCCGACCAGAACCTTTCCATCTTGCAGCTACCCCAATGAACATTTCAGTAATCACCCCACAGTACTAGTACCCCCGTTGTGGCCCCACAATATTAATAGTACCCCAACTCGTAATAGTGCTTTCAAATAATAATAGTGCCCCTTCATCTGTCTCAACTAGTAATAGTGCCCCCAATAGTATTAGTAATAATTAGTAGTATTACTTAAAAGTAATAATACAACCCCTAGGAACCACAAACAGTAATAGTGTCCACTATCAGTGGCCAAACCAATAGTAATAATGCCCCCAAACCAATAGTAATAATAAACCTCCGGCCAGGAAGTATATGCTTTAACTCACACAAGCTCTGCCTCCACCTCTAGTCCAGATGCCTCTGCAATATTTACAAAGGCCCCTTACTTCTTCCCTACGCGCTTTTGGTCTGGCTGCCACCAGAGTATTTGGAGAAGCCCCAGACTCCTCCACCCAGCATGTGCGTTCCTGCATGTACTACACGTAACGCAGAGTCCGGGAGGAGGAGTCGGGGGAATCTCAGAATTCTATAAGAACTATGCTATCTAAAAGATAGGGGAAAAGAGAAATTATTTCCAATTGCAGACCAGAATACAGAAGTGATTTTCTGGTTTCTTGCCTTTAGGCACTGGAATCACTGCTTGGATCAAGCAAATTATCCATACTGTATGTCAGTGGTTGCCTCTTCTATCTCTGTTATTATGAAAACTAAGTGTTGATATATACCAGGCTTCTTACGAATTTCTGTTATCTGTTCTAGAATGTGGATGGTCAGCATTCACCAGCAAACATAATGGTGTACACAAGATAAGTATTTTACTAGTACGGAGACAATAAGGTGAGTCGTGCTTTATTTACTTACTAGGATATGAGGGTTCAGTTCACTGTTAAGGCCCATTTACACGCAACGATTATCGCTCAAAATTTGTTAAAACGATTGCATATGAGTGATAACCGCTGCGTGTAAATGCTCCCATCGTTTACTCTTTGGCTGAACGATGATTTTAACGTGAGCTTAAAATCCATTGTTCAGCCGCAGAGTAGATAACACAGACCACACCCTGTGTTCTGCATGGGAGTAGCTGATTACATTGTATTCAGCTGACAGCCCATGCAAGAACAAAGGAGCTGATTACAGAGCTCAGACCACCTGCTGAGTACTGCAAGCAGTTCCTGGAGGCTCATTTGCATGCAAATGTAGCTGATAAAGTGCTAATGGTCATTAGTGCCCATTAGGACTTCATGCAAAATGATCGCTAAAATTGTCAATCTTTCAATCATTTAAAAGATTGTCCTTGCGTGTAAAGGGGCCTTTATGCTTTATAGGATTGCCTCAATAAGTCATTCCCATCTAAGTAAATGGGACTGAACTGTATAGGTGCCGCCACTATCTAAAGGATGATCACCTGGGGTTACCAAGAGTTGGACCCCACTCATCTGTTTGGTCCTAAGGATAGAGAACCAAACGTATAGTCCTGAATAATCACTTTAAGGAACTTTTTATGATCTTGTTACAAAATATCATTTTCATATTATTGTGGTTATATTTATTTCTATCTTATTGTAAATATTTGCTATTTCCAGCATAAAGGATGTTTGGGGCAACTCAGATTTCAAAGGCCCAATTTCTGGATAAGGCCAGGCAGGCACGTGAGGAAAGGAAAGGCCTCAAAGAAAGAGAGAAAGCTGCAATTAAAATCCAAGCGCTGGTCAGAAGATTCCTTTGTAGATGCCGCCTGCAGCATGAGATCAGGTAACTTAAGTTACGGTGACCTCCATGTCCACGGCTTGTGTTCTAAGGCCGACAGTAGACATTACCAGACCTTCTGACTGCTGAAAGAGTATTCCAGTAAAAGATTTAACAGTTTTATATAAGTAAAGGGTAATCCTAGAATAATGAAAAGTTCTGCAAACTTTTTGTCTAACGTGTTCTAACTTCTCATCATTTTCAAGATCACTGCTTGATATTAGTAAATGGAAATATTCACCCTTTATATTCCGACATGTAGCGGAAACAAGTCCTGATCATGAACTAACTAGCCATACAGCTGCCTTGGTTGGGCATGATCAGAGCGGTTAGTGTGAGTGAGACAGACCAAGCCCACCAGCTGGCATGCAACAGATGAACATTTACAAGGGTGTTGCTTAAGGCCTCATGTCCACGGGGAAAATCAGGCCCGCTACGGATTCTACATGTAGAATCCGTAGCGGGTCCCTCCTGACCCGCGGACATGAGGGCTGAAAATAAGAATTTAAAAGAATTTACCTATCCGTAGCGGACGGGGAAGGTCTGCTGTTCCTCACGGCCGGATCTTCTTTTTCGGCCGGCGGATGAATTCGTCACGCCGGCGGCACGTCGTCGACGTGCCGCGCGCATGCGCCGGGCACATCCGCCGAGCCGAAGCAAGAAAGATCCGGCCGTGAGGAAGAGAAGACCTTCCCGGTCCGCTCTGGATGGGTAAATACTTTTAAATTCCTATTTTAGGTCTCCCGCGGATCCGGACGGCTTCCATAGGCTTCAATAGAAGCCCGCGGGAGCCGTCCCCGCGGGAGACCCGCACGAAAATGGAGCATGGTCCAGATTTTTTCATGCTCCATTTTTAAAAAAATCCCTTTTATTGACCATCCGCGGGTATTTATCTACCCGCGGGTGGTCAATGCATCCCTATGGGATGCGGATCCGCATGCGGGTGATCCGCTGCGGATCTTAAATCATATTTTGCCCGTGGACATGAGGCCTTAATGTCATAACTACAAAAGGCCTCATGTCCACGGGCAAAATATGATTTAAAATCCGCAGCGGATCACCCGCACGCGGATCCGCATCCCATAGGGATGCATTGACCACCCCCGGGTAGATAAATACCCGCGGATGGTCAATAAAAGTGAATTTAAAAAAAATGGAGCATGAAAAAAAATGGACATGCTCCATTTTCATGCGGGTCTCCCGCAGGCTTCTATTGAAGCCTATGGAAAACGTCCGGTACGTGGGAGACCTAAAATAAGAATAACTTACCCGCAGCGGACCGGACAGGTCTTCTCTTCTTCACAGCACATCCGCCGGCCGGAGAAAGAAGATCCGGCCGTGAAGAAGAGAAGATCTGCCCGGTCCACTGCGGGTGAGTTAATTCTTATTTTAAGCGCTCATGTCCGTGGGCAGGAGGGACCCGCTGCGGATTCTCCATGGAGAATCCGTAGCGGGCCTGATTTTCCCCGTGGACATGAGGCCTAAGTGTTTTATATTTTTTTTTATCTCATACTGGACAACCCCTTTAAGTGAATGTCCAACCAATTTGCAAATATTTTTTTTTATCGAAATCCAGCTAAAATGTTATACTGATTACCATAATTTCTTATACATCTGTGATTGATATAGAGCTTCTAATCCCTTACCTAAACATAGATTTCAAGGCGTCATACCAAAATCTTAAATTATCCCTTATCCACAGGATAGGGAATAACTTTATGATTGGTAGAGTCCAACCACTGGAAACCATATCTATCCTGAGAATGGGGCCCTGATGGTCTATGCATGAATGGAGAGGAGAACGCACATGTGCCCCACCACTCCACTCATTTCAGTAACAGCACCAGAAATTGCTGAGTACAAGTGCCTGGCAATCTGCTGCACTATCATTGAAGTGAATGGAGCGGCAGCATGCATGCGCTTCCCAGTGGTGGGATCCCCACCTATCATAAAGTTATTTCCTATCCTGTGCATAGAGGATAACTTTAGATTTTCATATAACCCCTTTGAAACATAACATGCTGACTTCCTACTGCCACCACTAGAGGGAGCAGAGAAGCTAACGGTGTAGTGCTATACATTGAACTCAATTACAGTATGCTCCAATCCTTCCATTAGTGGCAACTGCAGGTAGCCGCATGTATGCAGGGGATTTGGAGCGCTGTATAAGAGAATGGATTTCCGACTGCTATGACAATATGTAAGAGAACTTCATGAGGATGATAAAGTGGAGATTCACTTTAACGTGAACAGTAGGTCCCCTATTTTAGTCTCTGCAGGTAGCACAGGGGTGTGCAGCTCTGGCAATAGGCTGCACAAATCATTTTGACTGATCTTTGTTTTTGCATGGATCATAAGCCCAAGGGTATGCTATGGCACTTGTAGGCATGAAGATTGTCTGTTCATGCTTAAATAACCCGCATGGAATAACCGCTGTCTAGTGCCTACGGGGGCCATAAGACAAGTTGAGACAGTAGATTAATGTTTAGTTGTGTACAGTGTGGTAAATCATGTGTTTTTGTTACTTTCTGATGGCAACAGGCGAGAAGTAGATGATTTTCTAGAAGGCACAGAGAATGGATCCATCAAGATCAACGCGCTTTCTATCTTCAAGTTGGCTCGCAAGCTACTATTAATATTCAGAATACAGGAAGACAAAGTTGTAAGTGTTATCACATGATCATTAAAAAACACACTAAATAGAGATTGTATTATGTCTTGCCACAATTCTATGGCTTCTAAAGGCCATTTGGCATCTTGGCTGATAGAGCTGAGCCTTATCCATGGTGAGAAGCGTTAGACGAAAAATGATTAGTCTCTATTTTGTTGAGTAACTTAATGGTCTTCTACACTTTTTATGTCTCAGTCAGATTAGTGCAAAATTTGCTTAAGACTTAAGTTTCCTTTCAATGCCATTATTACAGTTTATTATAACTTTGTTAATTGCGTAACGTATCTGTGGTTCGGGACTGAATTCTAACTGCATGTATATCATAAACATGAGGCAAGTGAGGACACGTCCTGTGTATTCGGGGTTTTATAGAGAGGGACCCAGAGCTAATCCCGCTCTATACAATGCTGGTGCTGGCTGTTTCTTACAGCTGACACCCGCAGGCAACAGCCGCGATCGTCGTAAACTGTTAACCCTTTGAATGCTGCTGTCAGTACTGGCAGAAGTATTTAAATCCCCCAATCAAAGTTCGAGGTCGAGAACGCCTCCCCTTCCCCTCCTCCCAATGTGAACGCAAGCTGCTGTTTGATTGCCATGGCAGGCTGGGGCCTTCTGAAGGCCTTTCAGATCGTGGTATAATGTACAATTGTATTACATTATATCGCATGAGCGATCAAATGATCGCAAGTCCCCTATGGGGACTTGAACTTTAATAAATCATTAGAAAAAATAAAAGGAAGTAAAGGTTAAAAAAAACACCTTTTACCATATCTATAATTTAAAAAAATCATTACATTAAAAAACAAAAACATATTTGATAATGCTGGTCCAATCTCTCAAAGTGATGCATTATTTGACTCGTACAGTGTACGCCATCAGAAAAAGAAAAAGACAACGCCAGAATTTCAATTGTTTTAGTCACCCTATTTTCAAGACAAAATAAAAGGCATATGTACTCCAAAATAGTACCCAAGAAACTACAGGACATCCTGCAAAAAACCAGCCCTCACACAACTATGTCGATGGAAAAATAAATAAGTAATGACGGTCAGAAATGGTGGCAGAAATGTTTTATTTTTTTTTCAAGATATTTTGTTTTTTTAAAAGTAGTACATAAAAAAAAAACTATAAATATTGTCATTGGGGGACACAGCAAGACCCTGGGTACAGCTGCTACCACTAGGAGGCGGACACTAAGCAAAAAAAAGAGTTAGTCCCTCCTACTAGCTGTACCCCTGCCCTACAGGCACTGAGCTAAATCAGTTTTAACTTAGTGTCCTTAGGTCTTTTCTGCCTTTATTTTAGTTATTTTTCCCCAAGTGTGGAGGGTGAACAGTACTGCATCCGACACACTGCTATCCCCTCCTCCAAGAAGACAAAGTTGACCAGAGTAGCTCTAACTTCTCTGTATCCCGTCAGCCATGGAGTCACTTGAAGCTCCTGAGTTCTGCTCCCTATTCCAGTCCTCTTTGCACACTACATGATAGCCATTGAAGCGGTGATCTTACTGGTACCCCGGGGGAGCTGAAGTTCAGAGGATGAATATGAGGTGAGTAAACTGGATTAGGTAAGTATGGCGCCATCGCCCCTCACCTTTCCACACTCTCCTTTTGGCTGTGTTTCTCATTTGTCTTCTAGTCAGGCAGTCCCCAGAAATGCCCTTCCTCAATAGGATCCCGCATCTGGTGTTACCCTCCGTTGTGTCCCTTTTTCCTCTGCCATCTCCAGCAGTCCCTGTCCTGTCCTTCCTAGCGATCAGACACTTTCCAGTCTTCCCTGAGTCCTTCAGAAGGCGTTCTCTTTCAGCCACTGGCAAACCTGTCGCTAACAGGGAGCAACCGGCTGACCACACACCACCATTTTTTTTCCCCATCCACTTCGGTACTGCTCAAGAACGTCCCACGATCTTGCTGTGTTCCCCAATGACACGGATGAGAAAACAGAATTTTTGTTGCTTGCCATAAAATCCCTTTCACGACACCCAGTTGGTTATTCCTGGCTAGCTCTGCTAGTTTTTCTCAGAGAGGGATCCTCAAGCTGGCCTGCTTCTTTCTGGACCGATTTATTTCTTGTTATGGTCTGTATTGATTGGCTAAAACTGTTAATTTATTCTTTCCTACTGCTTACGTACAAACGTAGTTCAGTGCCTGCAAGAGGGGTATGGCTGTGGACGGGACTAACACTCTGTGTCCGTCTCCTAGAGCTATACCCAAGGTCTGGCTGTGTCCCCCAATGAACATGACGAGAAATTTAAAACTTTTCAAACTTTACAGTATATGGTACATTAAATAGTAGCATTGAAAATTACACCTCATCTTGCAAAAAACAAGCCCTCAGACAGGATAAAAAAAAGAGTTATGGGTTTTTGAAAATGTGGAGAAAAAACTGAAAATGAAAAAAAGGGCTAGTCCTTGAGGGGTTAAACGACACCATTATTTATTCTGTATTATGCTTTGTGTTCCAAATGCATTAAAGTTCATTCTGCTTGCCAATATTTTTGTTTTTGTAGAGGTTTGAAAAACTTTGTCGCTGTATCCTTAACAGTATGGAGTGTGAGAATGAAGCCAAGGTACGCACTGATGTCTGCTGTTGTACAACGTTTAATTATCACATCTTATGACCGCCAAGTAGTTCTAGAACCCCATAAAAGTCACAGGCCACTTCTTATAAGAAAGCAGTACTGCAGTGCACTATGGTAAAACACACTGACTTTATTTACATTGAACACAATGACGGGAATTACGTATTTCGTGCCTAAGCAATTGGCATTTTACTACCATCAAATGTTTAAATCGGTAATGCACACGTAGCGCTTCCTCTGCCCTCTTTTTTTTCTTTCTTCTCTACGGAGCGTATTGAATTCTCTGGCATATCCCGAGAGATACGTTCTGCATTTCAAGTTGAAATTAACGACCTGTATAGAAGATAAGTATAGTTTAGAAATGAAAGCTTCCTTCACAAGGTAATGGTAAAGTATACCAACCTCCCACATCCAGAGACATCCAATTGCCTACATTAAAGGGGGGTAATCCGCATGCAGTTCACCTAAATGCATCGTGGTTTGACAGTTTATGACTTCTTCTAGTATTCTACAAATAAAGTTGTTGCATTTTTTTGATGGCCTCCACGGTTTTGGACTAATGTTCCTTGACCAGAAAGTGATTGAGCTTCATTCATCTCTGGATGTGGGGGGCTGGTATACTTTACCACTCACTTGGGAAGTAAGTTTTTTTTTAATTTTTAAACTAAACTTCTCTTCTGTGCATTTCATTACATGACACCATCCACCCATGTGCGCTGTTGTTGTTTTTTGTTTCTTGGACTTTTTTTTGCTTTTACCAAAACCCTGTGGGTCCTTGGTTTTGGACCTCAAGCCCTCTCCTGTTTTTGTGGCTATCTTCGGGTGGACCCAAAATTGCACTCCCTTCAGATTTTGTTCAAGGCCTCCTTGGATTGCGGATGTGGGGGGTTGTCCTATTTAGGTATCTCCACCACATTAGCTTAGTCCTGTACGTTTATTTATTCATCTCTGGCCTTTTGCCATATTGTCAGAGGTCTGTTTCATTCTAATATATTTAGGTTCTCTTTAAAGGTAAGTTGTCATGTACTTTAATGCTGCTTTCACCGACAGCAGTATAAAGTAGTGACAGACACAGTGATTTCACCGTTCTGTCACTTTGGGGTAATTTGCAGTGTTTATTAAGAACTTGCAGCTTGTTCCTGTAGGTCCCAGCAAGAGGGGGAGTCCAGTTGATTCAGGAGGGGCTACTAGCCTCACCCATCCACCTTGATTTGCAGGTTTCCAGCTATCATACTGCATATTTAAAAAAATTGCAAATCACGGTGGGACTGTTAGGTCCTCATGGATAAACTGGACCCCTCTCTTTCTGGGAGCTGCGGAAGGATACTGAAACAAGCTGTAAGTTCTTAAAAACCACTGCACATTACCCCAAAGTGACAGACCGCTGGAATCAGCATGCCTGTCACTGCTTCATGCTGCCCTCAGTGAGGATCTGACTGGTTCCCTTTATAAAGTCCTGTGTTTGCCAGTACTGTGCTTCAGTATTATATAGATTGTGTAGTATTTTTGAGGCTGTGTATTTAGGTATGTTATATTGGAGTATTTCTCTTGTAGGTCTGGTTTGTTTCTCTTGCGTTGTCTAAAGACCTCACTCTCTTGTGGATAAAACAAATTAAAGACATTCTTTGGCTGTGCTGCGAGTTTCTTAAGATGTTAAAAGTGAGTATTTGAAGTGAATGTGGTGTATCACATATGTTTTATGGTCATACTCAAACTTGAGATGCATGTTTGTCCTGTTCTCTGTTCAGCCCGATATCCTTCAGGATTCCAAGCTTATCACCCTCTACCTCACCATGCTGGTCAACTTCACAGACACCTCCACCTGGAAGATCTGCAGAGGGAAAGGTATGACTTGGGCTGGGCTCAGACGGCTGTGACTTGCTGCATGCCACCCACGTGATTCACGTGCGTGGCACGCAGTAAGTGCGCGATGAACATTGCCTGCTTGCTGTGGGCCATTCATCCCATGAACTATCTTGGCGTGTATACCCACGTAATACGCGGCAAGATAGATCATGCTGCGATTTATCTTGCACGCATATTTGTGAATGGCACAATGTAAGTCTATGGCCACGCGCTACAGCATATTATGCACACAAAATATATGCGGGTAATACGCAGTTGCAATACGATCGTGTGAGAGAGCCCTTACTAGTACTGATTGTTGTGATTTGATATGATGTGTAATAAAAGGTTTTTAAAACATCTGCTATTGTTGTTCACATACTGTTAAAGGCCCGTTTAGACGAAACAATTATCATCCAGAAAATTGATCAAATGAGCAAAACTGAAGGATAATCGTTCAGTCTTAACGCAGGCAAATGACTGAACGATGAATGGGAGTCATGAGGTTCTCGCTCGTTGTTCAGTTTCAGCCGGCATTAAAACCAGAGCACTTTGTGCGCTACTTGTGCAGTTTAAAGCCTGATTGTTCAGTGTTTCACATACGAATGTGAAGAACTGAATGACTAGTGCACAAGAGATGCATGATTCTTAGCAAGAATCGAGCAGTTTAAATAGGCTGCACGAATGCAGACGAGCTGGTGATGTCGTCACCAGCTGGTTCGCTCGGGCAAACAAGAATCGTCAGATTTTCACCCCGTGTAAAAGGAACATTGCAATCTCCCGACAGCACCTTGGGACCTCAATTAGATCTTAGATGCATCACATTTGTCTCCCTTCGAGCCAAAGCGTAACATTTCCCTCCGTCCGCTATCTTGTAAGGTCGCCTTCCTGGTAGCCATCGCTTCCATCCGCAACATTTTTGAATTCGCCTCATTATCATACAGATCTCCTTCTCTGACGCTCCATCAGGACAGCAGGACTTTCTCCCTATGGTAGTCTTGTCCTTCCACCTCAAAGAGAACTTCGTCCTGCTATCCTGTGCGGAGCCGTCACACCCTACGTTGTCACGTCATCACGTTGTCTGCGCACTGTGGCTTATCTTTCCTGTACTGAATCTTTCCGCCTTTCGGATTTGCTATTCTTCAGCCCATTGTTTGGGGAAACCAGCTGTTTCTCTGTTCTGAGATTGAAAAAAAAGTTTGGTACGGTGTTAGCCAGTAGAACAAAGTGTGATTGTTCTCAGTAAGAGAAACCAAGTAATCCTGTAAATATGATACCTTTTAATGGCTAACAAAAATACATGATGTTATAGTGAGCTTTCACAGCCTCTCAGAATCCTTCCTCATTACGCCTGAGGAAGAATTCTGAGAGGGCTGAAATCTTGCATTAACACCATGTATTTTTGTTGGCCATTAAAAGGTATCATATCCACAAGGTTACCTGATTTCTCTTACGGAGAACAATCGTATTCTGTTCTGAGATTCCTCTTCACTAGAGATGAGCGAGTATACTCGCCAAGGCACATTACTCGAGCGAGTAGTGTCTTAGCCGAATATCTCCCCGCTCGTCTCTAAAGATTCGGGGGCCGGCGGGGGTGACAGGTGAGTTGCGGCGGGGAGCGGGGGGGGAAAGAGGGAGAGAGAGATCTCCCCTCTGTTCCTCCCCGCTCCCCGCCCCCCGAATCTTTAGAGACAAGCGGGGAGATACTCGGCTAAGGCACTACTCGCTCGAGTAATGTGCCTTAGCATGTATACTCGCTCATCTCTACTCTTCACTTCTTCGTTTAGTTGTATGTTGTTTTTGAGTCATATATATTTAGTTAGCCTTTGGGCTTTTCCTCTCCTACTGCTTATGTATAATAGAGAGAGCGATATGGGAATTTCAATACATTGACACCTGAAATAGTTATCAACAAAACTGTGAACTTCTCCACATTCATTTTACAGCCTGACCTCATTGTTCCATTTTAGTTTCCTTGTCATTTGGTACATACAGCTCCCTTCTTGTTCTATGTTGCTTTTCTGTCCTAATCCTATTATTGCCATACAAAATAGAAGGAAATTAAAAGGGAGAGGAGAATAGTTAAGTTAGAACTACTTTCATTGGTCTATATATCTAACCAACTAGATTTCATGTAATATATTAGTACATCCAGAGCAGTTGAGGAATTAATGTTCAGTCATTTAATTTCATGTTACATTTTCTGTCACTTTGTTTCTTGTAGGAGAAAATCTGAGACCAGCGATGACTCATATTTGCGCAAATATCATGGGCCATCTTAATCAGAAGGGCTTTTACTCTGTATTACAGGTATGCTCTGGCTCTAGTCTTGCAATAACTGAAAGCTGCCTTAAGGTGCTTTTACACAGAACGATTCATTCAGATTCCCGCGATCCAGCAAAAAATGTGAACGATTATCGCTCAGTGTAGGTGCATGGACTAAGTGAATGACAAACGAGAAGTTGTTCACTTCTTTTTTTGTTGTTCAGTTTCTGCATGCCAAAAACTGAATGACCTATCGTTCCGTGTAAGCAGGCAGCATCACTTATGAACGACTGCCTATTTACTGTGAATGGAGGCAGGTGGGCTGGAATGATCCCCGGACCACCACTCTGCCTTCATTCAGTCAATGATGCTCGTTCCTATGTAAAAGCTGTCGGGTATGTGTTGCCCAACAGATGGTCCCATGTAAAGGTCCCATGTAAAGCCCTTAAAGGGCTCCTCCAGGGAAGCCTTTTTAGCATTTCCAAGGGGTACAGTTGCCGTACAGTGTATACTAGGGGAGATAGCTTGCTTACCAAACACTGTATTGATGAATTAGCCACACCAGTCCCTTGTCTTCCCATGTGACCTCTACTGTGACTAGTTGAATCCTCCTGTATATACCGGACTGGGAGTAACTTTTATTTATCTCATAGGAATGAATAGAGACAGTGATTCCTGCCTGCTGGAGGATTCGGTTCAGCACAGTGGAGGTCACCTTTGTAAAGCTCAAATTTGCAGCCACTGTTTATATAAAACCGTATGAGCCTGAGTGATGAGAGTTATGAAGAGGGCAGCAGATGGGCAAACAAATAGAATCTATTGTTCCAAATCACCGTTGGCTGTGTACAGAGCTTTCATGCTTTGAATGACTGATCAACCTTCCTTATGACCTTGTATATATTTTGTTGATGGCAACTCGTATAGCGTAGCAACAGAGAATTTTCTGCTATTGCCCTGCTATAGTCCATCTACCACCATAGCACCCTATTCATAGAAAGTGTCATTCCTGTAATAGATAAACTACCAGTTATTCTAGTGAAAGTGAGCATATCTGTCTCATGCTGCATGCAGTATGTGTGTAGTGGCCATGCCTCACTGCAGTGTTTGACGTTATATTGCCATTAAATGTTTATGCCGTTTAAGGTGACATTATGTGGAATGTCGTACTACCTGCGCCTGCCTGTGTATTAACATTAGTACATCACATTTTTGTAGTTTTTGGATTGACACTTCTTGCCATTTCAAGTAAAGGACATGTATCAATTGGTAGTGAACTTGAGGATCTTTTTTTACAGATCCTTCTTACCAACGGTCTGGCTCGATCACGTCCATCTCTGTCAAAAGCTACATTAACAGCATTATTTTCCCTGGCGTTGCGGTATGATGCTACGTATTTACCGATCTATGAGGGTATATGTGTTTGTGTCTTTTTTGGATTATACCTTGAAGTTCTGTTATCGGACCACACCGATACCAATCTGATGAGCTCGTTGTCATGTGCCAAATTGGTAGATATGGAAGCCTGTGATGAGAAGATTGCTAGCGGTATCTATGAACAACGCGAAGCACTTTTGTGTTATAGCAAAATGCTCTTCTCATGAGAACTCAAGAGAATTCCGTTTAATTGAAGAAATTAAACATTCTTCATTCAGAAAAAGAGAGGGAGTTATTATACAAAGGTTACTATTACAAAGGTTACAAAGATTATTACTCATAAGGCTAATTGACAGCTACAAAACAATCTCAAAGCTTTTAAGGCTCATCTAGACAAGGAAATAGCTGCAGTCGGTGTATTGTTATCTCATTATAATCTATTTCTGTTGACTGACTATGTCTTTATGTTAACATAGTTTAGTATTGCTATTTTTCCTGTTGACTTCTCTTATCTTTTAATCCTTAATTCCGAGACTCCATATCATAGGTTTTAGCTTGTATGTAATGTTCAATAGTCCAATCAAGATAGAAATACATACACTTATTGCATTCTGAAACGTAACAGTTTATGTGCCATGACAGTTCTATGATCCAGAAGCTCTACTTTGCTTTAAACGAGACTTGTTCTTGAATAAATCTGTGTAAATATAAAGTATAGTCTGCAGTTTGTCTGGACATGATATCACTTTACATGTATACATTGTGAATAAGAAATGTGCTTAGTGTGGACAGCTGACTTTTTTGTGTTCGTTGATCATTTTATTGGAAGAATAATCAATTTTTCTTTTCTAGTCCGGTGCTGGCTGCACAATTTTCTGACAATCTTCTCCGCTCCTTCCTCATCCACATAATGTCTGTTCCTGCTCTGATTTCACATCTAACCGTCCTGACACCAGATGTAAGTTGCTCAGACAATGCATTCATTGAAACCCTAAAGAAAGCTGTGTCCTCTGTGCTATTTGGGACTTGAAACCTAGTTTTGAGGTTACAGTTAGGTTTATTGATTTACAATATCTAAAGGTGCCATAAGCATATTAGTCCTTAGTCCTGCACATTCAATAGATGGCTGCCAGATGTATCATAGAGGGCTGCTATAACCTTTCGGCATTAAATTGTGAGCAGATGCCCTTAGGTTTGGCACGTCTTGTCTGCACAGATCTAATGTTATCTTGTTTTCTATTTCTCTTTTCTTATGTATCTTTCTATTTTCAGAGATTATCTGTGATTGAATCAAATGGACTCTTTCATAAATTCATTTTGTTCCTGAGTCGAGAAGAACAGTGCAGAGATGTATGTGTCTGTCTGGAAGGAAGCCACACCCTGTGTTTGCTAGGTATTGTGCTATTTGTAATGTCGGATTTTCACACACTATTAAGGTCCATTTACACACACAGATGATCGCTCAAAATTCATCAGAAATAGAGATGAGCGAGCACCCAAATGCTCGGGCCCACGTTATTCGAGTCGAGCTTTTCGTAAAATTCGAGAGCTCTACTCGAGTAACGAACCCCATTGACTACAATGAGAGACTCGAGCAATTTTGTATGTGGAACGCAGGGTCACGAGCTTTTTTTTTTTTGCTCCTTGGTCTCTCTCTCTCTCCCTCTCTCTCCCCAAAAATTTTCAATTGACGCGGCCTGCGTCGCGGCAGGGAGGGGCCAAAACAGGCACATCACAGCGAGGAGGGGCCAAAAGCTGGCGCGGGGTTGAACGTGATTTGATGCTCGTTCGAGTAACGAGCACCATCGAGTACGCTAATACTCGAACGAGCATCAAGCTCGCCAGAGTATGTTCGCTCAACTCTAGTCAGAAACTGACAGTTTTGAGTGATCATCCTGCTTTAGCTACTAATGGGCTAATCAGCCCTTTAGTACTTCATGTGCATGTATTTAGAGAACAGCGGGTGGTCTGTTCTCTAAATACATAGCTATTGTTCTCCAGCGGAACAGCAGCAGTTAAAGAATGTTATCGGCGCTACCCAAGGAGAACTCAGCGTGCAGTCCTTCTTATCAGGTACAAGGATTTCATGGTGGGGAGAAGCTCTGCTTGAGCCGGGAAGCCACCTCACCTCGGTCAAGAGGTAAGTATTTGAGTTTATTTTGTTTGTCTGCCGCCGTGCGGACGGTAATAGGTGTCACCAGGCTCGTTTTTGCCGCCCGCTGCGCTGCTTGATATGCCGCCTGCTGCGCGGCTTGTTATGCTGCCCGCTGCTGGTTATGCAGCGCACTACTCCGCCTGCTGCGGTTTGATGCTGCCCCCGCTGCTGGTTGGTGCCTCCTGCTGCACTGCTGGTTGGTGCCACCCCCGGCTTATTGTGACCGCCCGCGATTTATTTTGGCCGCCCGCGGCTAATGTGTTGCCGCTAGTTCTGCTGTGGACCCGGCATGTGCCTGCTGCCTAGGCCTGCGGCTCGTTTCGGGGGCTGCCAGCGGCTCGTGGGGGGGCTGCCTTGGCTGATCACCTTGAGGCGGCTCGCGGCCGCAGCAGCTCCAGCGCTGGACCTCTGTGCAGGAGGGGGCTTGGCGCCCTCGGCGGGGCATGCGGGCGGGTGCTGCGGCCTCGGAGGTTTCCCCCGCCGTGCGGGCAATGGCATGATTCCCGCCGAGCGGGCGCTTGAATTACCCGCCGAGTGGGCGCTTGACTTTCCCGCCACGTGGGCTTTTTGAATTTCCCGCCACCGCGTGGGCACTGTGTTTTATTGTCCCGCCGCCGCGCGGGCACTGTATGTTATTTTCCTGCCGCGCGGGCTGGTGATTTTCCCGCCACGCGGGCACTGTACTTTCCCATCGCTTGGGCAGCACGACCCGTGCTTCACCAGCTCCCTCCCTTTTCCTTGTAACCGCCGCGGACACATTGCGGCAACGGGTGTTTGCAGGGAGATGCAGTTCCTCTTGCTGCATGCACTGAATGTTGCTGCCATGCGACCATTGATGAACAGCGCTGGCTACGTGTCATGGGTGCGGTCGCAGTTAGAAGGCGCCCGCATTTTTTTATCGTTACGCGGCTACAGTCTCCGGTGGCGCAGCTGACCAGCGTGCGGATCACACTGGGTGCGCAGCTATAGTGTGCCCTGGACCGGCTTGAGCCTTGCCTGGTAGCTCCCCTATTGCCCTTCTGCAGTTCCCTGCAGCCAAGCGGACCGCAACGTCTGTGCCCAGGATGACTCGGGGATGACCAGAGCCACATGCCAAGTGCGCTCTCGCTACAGTATGAGATACCTCCAGCAAAGGATAGCTCGCCTTACTGACAACAGCGTTCAAACCGATTATCAGCATTTTCCAGGCATGCTGAGTCCTGTAGCACCTTCTATACCCAAGGGCCTGTTGGCTTCCTCCAACCTGCTGAGACCGGCTGTACCTTCCAGATGGAAAGAGTACTATTCATAGGAACTCGGCAAACACGTCGCGCCTCCTCTCTGCCTTGCAACCGGTGAGCCTTCGCGATTCAGCCCCGTAGGTTCGGACGGGGATAGCCTACAGCCATGATACCCTGCTTCCCCCTGATGGGTGCAGAACAGCCCATGTTTCCCCTATATTGTGAATGGGCAGATGCGGGACATAAGGTGATCTCTAATTCAGAGCAGTCTCTAATTTAACTACTCGAGCATTCACCACGGATCGCATAAGGAAGTTAACACGTGCAACGGAGTTAAGTTGGACGGATCCAGGAGCACGCTGTGACACTACCGCGCTCGGCCTGCATTATTGCTTGCAGGAAACCGTGTGCAATTCTATACTTGTACTGTTGGCAACTCCTCGGGATCTTCCCTTTACACCACTGAGGTTACCTCAATCGGACCAGCAAGATCTCTGTCCCGGTGTGTGTACTGTATTGCCAACGTCTTGTGTCTAGTAGTTTCATACGGTGGCACTGATATGTCGGTACAGGACCAACCCTAGTTAACCAATCCGTAAGTCCCTGGGGCACAAGCCCTTCTCGATCTACAGCTAACCAGGTCGCTAACAACATGGATGGGCCGTAGGGATACGCAGCATTAGAGCAACGCTGCGCTTCAGCGATGCGGCCTGGGACCAGAATTCAGTCCTGGGCTCCTTGGGTCTCCTACATTCGGTGGCCGTCAGCTGCAAAGATGACTCCTTCAGATACTTGAAAGGTAACCAGGAACAGGGAACCTTCCGTCGCAAGCTTCGTCGACCAGAAGCGGTTAGGTACCACAAGGGATCATTCCCTCGCAGAGGGACTGGGAAGGTGATATTGACAACCTGAAGTTATATGGAAACCGACGTACAATTATGTCAGATGTTGGAAGGCATGCAACTTCCCGAAGTCTCAACGCAGATGGCTCCGCAGTCTTGTTTTGGACCCTGACTTTGTACTGAAGGTCGTCATCAGGAGACGATTGTTATCGACCTGTCGAATATCTTCCCGCTGCGGTTGGTATGGGGATCCACTTCAGTGAAGTATCCGGTGGGCACCCTTCTCGGTAGTGCCTCGGCCAAGGAGCGCTCCGGTGGAAAGTGGGCGCGGTCTGACTACACAAGAGTACCTCTCTAAGGTAGCATTCTTCATCGCGCGGACACGCTGATCGTAGTCTCGGTGTGGACTTCTTGCACTGACTCTGCCTCACGTCAGTACACGGTGACAGGCCAGGCAGTTATATTTTCAGGCTGTGTTACAGCTCACAGTACTTGGACAACGGGTACCTGGTTGAAAGCTCCTTATCAGGAGTTTCTTCTCCAAAAGATGGTTGTGGCCGTCACTTAGGCTCTTTACGCTCCATTCGGAGCATGCTGGATAACCAGTCATCCATTAAGGTTAGTTGCAGTTAAGCAGCAGATTTGCTTTCTTACTCATGCGACTTCTTATATTTTCCCGCCCCCTTGGGTACTGCTCTAGAACGTCCCGAGGTCTTTGCTGTGTCCCCCAATGATAACAGACGAGAAAACTAGATTTTTTAAGAACTTACCGTAAAATCTCTTTCTCGTCTTGTTCATTGGGGGATACAGCACCCACCCAGTCTGGTATTAGGTCTGCAACATTTAATCCTGAGTGGGAGGATTCTCAGTGCTGTCGCACACGGGTCGGAATGAGTTACAGTTAGTGAGTATTGTTTGGTACTCAGTATTGTTGTTGTATCCTACTGGCTGCTCCTACTGCTTGCATGCAAACTAAGCTAGCACGATGCTTGCAGGGGGGGGATAGCTAGTGGGAGGAGTTAACACTTTTATGCTTAGTGTCACCTCCTAGTGGCAGAAGCTATACCCCAAGGTCTTTGCTGTGTCGAGAAAGAGATTTTACGGTTAGTTCTTACAAAATCTAGTTTTTATGTATTGGCCAAAAGACTTTTTACCCTAATGGAAGATATGACTAGGGGTTGACTCTGTTAGACAGACCCTTTTAAGAGGTTCTTCATAAACTCTGTTGTGAGTTTCCATTGTTTCCAAACTTCCCTTTTCACTTTCAGGTAACCTTATTCATCTGGGCCACCTGACAGAGAAAGTCTTAGAAGAAGAGACGGGGCACTTTGTGAGCGTCCTCACACAAATGTTGTCATACTGTCAAAAATATGTCTCTCAGAAGAAATCCAATCTTACACACTGGCACCCTGTACTAGGCTGGTTTTCCCAGACTGTTGATTATGGGTATGTTTCTTTTACCATATATTTAAATACGTTTTTCAGCATTTTCAATGTAAAGCTGTGCATTTCTTTTTCATTGGAGAGGAGGTCATTAAAGATGAGCGAGTATACTCGCTAAGGCACATTACTCGAGCGAGTAGTACCTTAGCCGAGTATCTCCCCGCTCGTCTCTAAAGATTCGGGGGCTGGCGCGGGTGATAGGTGAGTTGCGGCGGGGAGCAGGGAGGAGCCGGGGGGGAGAGAGAGATCTCCCCTCCGTTCCTCCCCGCCCCCCGCCGGCCCCCGAATCTTTAGAGACGAGCGGGGAGATGCTCGGCTAAGGAACTACTCACTCGAGTAATGAGCTTTAGCGAGTATACTAGCTCATCTCTAGAGGTCATTCATTCTCTCCATTGAAATTAGTCGGAGTCTTATTGACATATCATGTTGCAAAAGTAAGAAACTCATTTATATAATCTTCTACTCTCTCTAATGGCTTTACCTTTCCCATCACTCTCTAATCTCACTCTTCCATCTCTGCTCTATATCATCTTTTTATGTCTGTTCTATCAGCTTATAACCCAAATTCATTCTTTTCTCCTTTATTTTTCTCCAGTCTCAATGAATCAATGCCATTGCTTACCAAGCAGCTTCAACATTTGTGGGGTGTTCATATGATCCGCATCTTGTTTCGGGAAGTCCTCAGTAAGAAACTAGCAGAAAATCAAGATGTGTCTGTTGTGACCAACCCAAGCTCCTCTCCGCAGAACAATCTACCCATGAAAAGTGAGTTATTTTAAGCAGAACAGGTACATATATAGTGGATGTATAGAAGGGCTTCATATTATGGGATCTTAGACTTGCTTTATATGTTTAGATTTGGTTGCAATTTTCTCTTTACGTCTTTGGCCATTTCCAAGCACTGCCATTGTGTTTCTGCGGGTCTGTGAATTTACTCTTCCACTGAACTTTTATATTTGTTGGCAAATTCAAGCAATATGGCATTGAAACAACAACAAGCTAGTTGAGAAGCTAGTCATCTAGTGGTCTGCTGTACTTTTCACCATTCGTGTAGTTGCGTGGCCATGAGAAAAAAAAGAAAATAATCTTCCTATTTTTTGTTTTTATGATCAAACATTTTTTTTAATTACTTTTCACATTGCTTCCTTGCATGTATTCTTCCAGACCTGTTCAAACGGGCATTCCAGAAATCTGCCTCAGTTCGTCACATATTGAAACCAATTGGAGGTAAAAGAGTCGACTCTCAAGAGGTGCAAAAAGTGTGCAATATATGTGTGTTGTACCAAACCGTACTCACTACTCTCACTCAGATCCGGCTTCAGATTCTTACTGGTACGTACCGTCTTTGTTACTTTTTTATTGCATTGGTCCAGTATTACATAATAGTTTGTCTCAGAATCTGCTTATATGTTCAAATAATTAATAATCCCCAGTGAGACTTTGAAAGTTTTCACTGCCATCAGAATATGTGTTGCAATGTTATATGATATGTTAAGACTTTTTTGTTATCTTTTGCCTCTAAGGTCTAACTTACTTGGACGATCTTTTGCCCAAGTTGTGGGCTTTCATTTGTGAACTGGGACCTCAAGGAGGATTGAAACTTTTCCTGGAGTGCTTGAGCAATGACACCGAGGAATCCCGTAGACTTTTGGCCATGCTCGTCCTTTTTTGTGACTGTTCCAGACACCTAATTACGTGAGTGTCCACCGTTCAGTTAATCGGAAAATGCCCATTTTCCACACTCAATCAATTAACCCTTTGCAATCCAATTTTGGATTCAGGGTTTCCTAGGGGGCTTCCTCTTTCTGCCATTATACAATGGCGCCATCTGCAGGCTAGAGCCAGTACTGTGGTATGGGACATGCTGAAGAGACCCCCCCCCCCCCCCCCCGATGTCCAAGCGGCCAGTAATATACAGTAAGAATACCCTGCCGGACGTCTTCCGACATCGGAGCTGTACAGCCTTCAATCAGAATGTCTTTAGACGTCAGACAGTGGATTGGAAAGGGTTAAAGTACACAATACATTTTCGTTAGAATTGTATTGCTTTTAACAACTTCTAGCTGAAAATTTTCGAGAGGATGATACATTTTTAAACGCTGTATTTATACTTGAATGTTTTAGTGTTCCTAACTTTAGTGTTTCTGTTTGTCAGGATTCTGGATGACATTGAGGTGTATGAGGAGCAAATATCCTTCAAACTGGAAGAACTCGTCACTATCTCCGCATTTCTCAATTGCTTTGTGTTCAAGATGGTGTGGGATGGTCTTTTGGGTGAGGCAGCAGGAGTATTCTATCTGGTTATTGACTGCAATTTATCTTTTATAGCGCTGCCTCTTCTGCTTTCCTAATTACTAAGTTCATGTTTTGAACAGCTGGTGCGGCTAGTCATTACTCAATCTTTTTCATAGCAAAAAAATTTCCTCTTACCAAAAATTGATCCATCTTATATATTGCAGTTTACATGCTACCAGTTCAGCAGTGATTGTCATAGAGAATGGCCACTTTTGTCTATGGGCTGTGTCTGGTTTTGCAGCTTAACACCATTCTCCATTCCACTGCTTTGCTTTAGTCCTCATTCAGATAGCGGTATTCTGATCAGTATTTCTCATCAGTATTTGTAAGCCAAAATCAGGAGTGAGTCAAAAACACAGAAGGGTTTCAAATCTTTCAATCATCATTTTTGTCTCTCTTGTTCCAGGGCCTTAAGGTGCATTTACACTGCAAAGATAATCGCTCAAAAGATGGCTTTTGAGTGATCATTTTGCATGAAGTACTACTTGGTACTAATGCCTTCCCGGTTTGTGAGCCCTGGGAGCTGTAATCAGGGAACAGACCTCCCGCTGTTCCCTGATTACTTTTGTTTTGATCTGCTTGGGACGGGGGTAGGTGTGTGTGTGGGGGTGTTAACAGCTGAAAACAGCTTATACAGTGGTATCAGCTGTATTCAGATCTCCTCTGGCAGAGCACAGCGTGCGGTCCTGCTTATCAGATATTCTGCTGAACGACGGTTTTCAAACAGACCTAAAAACCGTCGTTCGGCAAAAAACTGTAAGAGGGGCACATTTAGACACAACGATTATCGCTCAAAAGATGGTTTTTGAGCAATAATCGTTGTGTCTAAATGGGCCTTTACTGTTATCATCAACTTTGGCTGTCTTTCTAGGTTTTCTTATTTTTCACCATTCCTCCTAACAATCAACTAGCTTCATGTCATTAAGCAGTTTTTAAAATGATACAGAAATGCGAATATTTATATTCCTTGCAGAGAATGCCAAAGGGGAAACCCTGGAGCTTTTCCATTCTGTACATGGTTGGCTTATGGTTCTGTATGAGAGAGATTGCCGGAGGAGATTTAGCCCAGAGGACCACTGGTTGCGGAAGTAAGTTAATGTGTAATAAATGGGATTTCATGTATATAAAGCTTAAACACTGCATAAATTAAATGTTCTACAACTTTATTTTATGTATTTGAGCCCCCCCCCCCATTTTCAAGATATTATTTGTTTTATATGAATAGGAACACTCCTCTTTACTTTCAGAGGCTGCAAACATGTACATAGCTCGTCCTGCGTCCAGCTGAGATGTGGATACCATTATGTACAGTCCAAACAATTGCATGTGACCCATATACATCATCAGCAAATACACAAATCTCTTTGATTGTTCACTACTATGTATCTGTCTAGAGTTCAGGCTCACAGAGTATTGCCCAGATGGATTACAATTGTATTCACTTCTCGGTTGGCAGCAGAACTAGCTAGGTACAGAATTGCTGCCTGACAGCAAACACAATGCTGCTGCAGAATTGAAACATGAAAGTTTGTTAGAAAGTTGTAGAATGTTTGTCTCATTTCTGTAGTGACTAAGCTTCAGTTACTTAAAAATGGAAAACTCTTAGAAAGCGGTCTAAAAAAATTAATTTTCAAGCATCTGATGTTTATTCAGCACTGTAACGCAATATACACATTATTTCCACTAACCTTTTGTAATGCTAAGGCCCTGAGCCTGATACTACAAGACCTAGGGTATAGCTGCTGCCACTGGGAGGCGGACACTAAACAAAAAAAGTGTTTGCATTTTCAATAATGTAGCCCCCTAATCATGATATTATACATCTTTGTATCTGAGTGTGATTGTATTAATTAGGAATTGGTTACAAAACATCTAAGATGATTGTTATTTGTCCACACAGAGATCTTAAACCTGCTGTGCTCTTCCAGGAATTGGACAAAGAGAGAAAACGAGCCCAACTCTTACTTCAGTACATCCCTCATGTCATCCCACACAAAAATGTATGTTGCTTTGCTTGCTTATACTCTTCATTGAATGTGACACATAGGTTTATACTATTAACCGTCTACTTAATAATAATTAACAGGACTATTAGCAATTTTTTCAAGATCAAACATAAAGTTTAATCTGTACATACATGTACAGTGGATGTCGGGTTCTATTGTATGGAGAGGGCTCAGCAGCTATGCCCGCTTCATATGTGGCAGGTGCCAGCTGTAAAAACACAGCTGACAACTGGCCACAGCTGTTGGGATCGGAAATAACTTAGATCCTAGGCATTAAACCAATTAGATGACACTGCCACTCATTTAAATGGCTCCTTCCTGTCCCTCCATCTTCTCGATTTCTTCTTATTGAGTCGGAATCTATTCTGAACAATATATTGTAATACTTAAGGATTGTAGTATATTGTACAAGTGATTGGACAATCGTTCAAATGGGACGTGGGCTGCATTCCCACGAACGTATATCCGCTCGGTTTTCACGCCGAGCCGATATACGTCATCCTCATGTGCAGGGAGGGGGAGGATGGAAGAGCCAGGAGCAGGAACTGAGCTCCCGCCACCCCTCTCTGCCTCCTCTCCGCCCCTCTGCACTATTTGCAATGGGGAGAGGCGGAACGGAGGCAGGGCTAATTCTCAGAACTGAGCCCCGCCCCGTCCCACCTCCTTTCATTGCAAATAGTGCAGAGGGGTGGAGAGGAGGCAGAGAGGGGGCGGGAGCCCAGTTCCTGCTCCTGGCTCTTCCATCCCCCCCCCCGCGCATGAGGACGACGTACATCGGCTCGGCATGAAAACCGAGCCGATATACGTTCGTGGGAATGCAGCCTTAGAAGCCTTATCAGGGAGCAACCAAAAAAAACTAAACTTTAGTAAAGCAAAATTTGATCAGCTCAGCATTACTCTTGGGAACATTAATTGGGACAACATCCTCATAAATAACAGTACAGATGACAAATGGGGGACGTTTAAAAACATCCTAATGACCTAATGTGAGCTTTTTCATACCCTTTAATAATAAAAGAACTACAAGTAGAAGGAAACCAAGGCAGCGAAGAAGCACTAAAAACATACAGGGAAAAAATCAAATCATGTAAAGAAAAGATCAAAATTGCTAAGGACTGATACCCAAAGAGAGCAAAAAGAACCATAGAAAGAAGAAACCATAGAAGATGATGGGGGGGAAGGCAAATCTAATAAATATTTTTTTTTCGAGTGTATTCACGAATGAAAATAAAATGCCACACGAGATGCAGGGGAATAAAATGAACCCCCAGCTAAATATTGCATGCCTAACACAGGAGGCAGTGCAGAACCAGTTAAAGAGGATCAAAATCAATAAATCGCTGAGCCCGAATGAAATGCACTCAAGGGTTCTAAGGGAACTAAGTGACGTGATAGCTAGACCGCTATTTCTTATATTTATGGACACTATTGAGACCAGGGTTGTACCACTGCATTGGCGCATTGCCAATGTGGTTCCAATATACAAAAAGGGGTCTGAAAGAGAGCCTGGTAACTACAGGCCGGTAAGTCTCACTTCAATAACTGGAAAAATATATTTCTGAGAGATGCCTCCATTTACCCCTCTTCTACACTCTCCCTCAAAACCTGAACACCGTATCCCCACACCCATACACCCTAATTCATTTCATATCTGTATATATATAAATACTGGCAGGTGACTGCTTCATACAGCTTTATGTATACAACCCTACTTATATAAAAGATAGACGGACCCCTGTACAGAACAAGCTCTGGTACCTTTTGTGTCACCCCTATTTCCTCATCAGTTGTGAGCCCTTGTGAACAGGATTCTTACCACTTTTTCAAATAGTTTATTAGTTTACTATTATATGTAATGTCTGAATTTGTCTTTACATGTTCCCTCGAATTTAAGGGCTATGGAATATGTTGGTGCTATATAAATAAATATGATGATATTAACCCATAAATGACCAGATATTTTTCGTTCTTGTTTTTTTCATCCCCACATTCGAAGAGTTCTACCTTTTTTTTTTTTTTTTTTATGGTTTGTTTTTTGCAGGATGTGTTGCATTTTTTCAATGTACCATTTCTAAGTGGAGTGAAATGGAAAAAACAACATGCAATTGTGCCTTTGTTGAGGGGGAAGGGGTTGTTTCGTTATTTATCTGGCACTTACATTATTTATAGTGCTGTAAAAAATGATATGTTAGCTGTATTCTGCAGGTCAGAACGATTACAGCGATACCAAACTTACGTATGTAGGTTTTTATGTTTCACCACTGTTGCTTTTGGTCAGAACATTAATAACTTTTCTAGTTTTCCATCGATAGAACTGTGTGAGGGCTTGATTTTGCTGGTTGTAATGTAGTTCTTATTGGTACCATTATTGGGCACACTTGATCATTTTTCACCCCATTTTTTTGAGTGACGGGGGTGACACTGTCTGTGATAAGTAATGCGATATTTCAGACTTTTACGGAGGTGGTGATACTAATTATGATTGCTTTTATTTTTTTTTTTTTGCATGAAAACTTCTAATACATGTTATTTTTTCTAATACATTTTTTTTATTGAACTTATTTTCACTTCCTTTTTTTGTAGTCCCCACAGAGGACTTAAATAGAGATGAGCGAACGTACTCGGTTCTGGTGTTTTTGGACTCGAGCACCGCTTTTTCCGAGTAACTGACTACTCGGCCAAAAAGATTCGGGGGGCACCGGGGCGGCGTGGTGGAGCGGGGGGTAGCAGTGGGGAACAGGAGGGAGCTCTCTCTCCCCCCACTCCCCTCTGCAACCCCCTGCGCGCCCCCCGAATCTTTTCATCCGAGTAGTCAGTTACTCGGAAAAAGCGGTGCTCGGGTCCAAAAACACCCGAACCGAGTACGCTCACTCATCTCTAGACTTAAACTTGCAATCATCTGATTGCTAATACAATATACTGCAATCTTTCTGTATTGCAGTATATTGTACTTTTACTGGTAGCCTGTTCAGCCCTGCCATAGATAGGGCTTAATACGTTGAAATTCATGGTAGGCCTGAGAACCTTCACAGGGGCCCCTCTAGCTAGCTCCCTAGATGCCAGAGTCAACATTGACCACAGCATTGTTGCGGTCAGCTGTCAGAAAAAAACTGATAGCTGCTGGGTATACATAGTGATCCACAGCATAGAGTTAACATGTCATTTTTACCACACTGCGAACGCCTTAAAAACAAAAACCTCCCCATATAAAACCATACCCTGCTAATGACCCGTGACAGACATGTACGCCAGAGGCCATTAAGAGCTTAAAGTAGTTTAACATAGAATAAAAACTAAATTTGGTATTGTTGTAATTGTACTGATCACAGAATAAATGTAATGTGATTTTTTACCACACTGCGAACGCCGTAAAAACAGAACCTCCCCAAAACTGTCAGTTTTTTCCATTTCACCCCACTTTTCAAAAGTTTTCCAATACGTTATAAGGTAAGTAAAAGCGAACACTGAAAAATGCAATTTGTCACGCAAAAAATGAGTCGTCATGTTGCTACTGTATGTCGGACGAAAAATGGCTGCAGAAGGACGGGGTTAAAGTGTGAAAATAAAGTGTTATTAAACGCATTGCAATGTCACCTTTATGTTCCGCAGAGAGTCCTGTTGTTCAGAAATATAGTTACCAAGGAAAAGGAGAAATTGGGTTTGGTGGAGACAAACACTGCCTCCCCTCATGTAACACACATCACTATAAGAAGATCACGCATGCTCGAGGTAATGGACATTCATAAATACACCCTTCATTAAACGGCGAAAGTAGTTATAAGGCTCTAATTTAACCTGCTACTATCACAGCACTGACTGTTCTTGTCCTAACAGACTGGGACCCTTTACACAAGGCCTTGAATAACTGTCTTCATGTTTTTCCTCTCCCTGTCTTTTTGCAGCCTTGATATTTTGCCCAGTAACACTTGAGTCAATAGACTAGATTACTGGCCTGTGATCACCATGATTACCCCCCTTAATGCTGGTCATGGTGCTAGCAAATGGCAGGAGATCCCTTTTTCACTTGCCTACTAGTCCCAGCATTGGCTTTATTGGATTTTTATGGACAAAGGCTTCACAGCCGGCGCTCGATCATTCACAGCCATTCAGTGAATGACGTTACTGAATGGCTGTGATTGGTTCATCGAGCATCGGCTGTGATTGGCTAGTGCTCAATCCAATCACAGCGCTTACTTGCTGACGGCAGAGAAATTTAAAGCCTCATTTAGCAGAGAGAGCTGACAGCAAGGAGAATTACAGAGCAGCTTGCCGTACTGCCGGGGAGACCATCGCCCGGGGGACACAGACGACGACTGCTATATGAGTATTACAGGTTTTTTTTTACCTAGTCTAGCTAGGCTTATACTCGAGGCACCTAATTTTCCCTTTTTTTTTTGTGGGAAATTGCATTGCATTGTCTTCACACAGGCTGCCACGGGCTTTTAGCTGAATACAATGTATTGTCCGACTCCCGTGGAAAACACAGCGTGTGGTCCCTGCTATTTCCAGCTGAACAATGGATTTTATGCTCACGTAAAAATCATCGTTCAGCCGAAGAGTGAAAGATGGAAGCATTTACACGCAACAATTATTGCTCAAAAGCCATCGTTTGAATGAATTTTGAGCAATAATTGTTGCGTGTAAATGGGGCTTTATTCATTGCAGACTGTTTATTCTCTTTTGTGTTCTCTTTCCAGGATGGTTATGACCAGCTGAGGCAGCTCTCACAAAACGCCATGAAAGGAGTCATTAGAGTCAAATTTGTTAATGACTTGGGAGTAGATGAGGCTGGAATAGACCAGGATGGTGTTTTTAAGGAATTCTTGGAGGAGATAATAAAGAAAGTATTTGATCCAGCTCTAAACCTTTTCAAGGTATTTGGAGAACCATGTCCAGTCTGTTTCCTTTACCTTAGTGCTTTCTATTTAACTTGCTTTCTTGATTTCCACAGACTACGAGTTATGGTGATCGATTATACCCATCTCCTACATCGTACATCCATGAGAACTACCTGCAGTTGTTTGAGTTTGTAGGGAAGATGCTTGGAAAGGCGGTGTATGAGGTAAAATATGGGCTTGAATCTCCACTTCATGTATTAAAAATCAGAATAAGAGATTTAAAGGATTTTCTCATCTATGTCATTGGGGGACATAGCAAGACTTTGGGTATAGCTGCTAACACTAGAATGTGTTAGTTCCTTGAACCAGCTGTACCCCTCCTGCAAGCACTGAGCTAAATCCGTTTTAGCTTGGTGTCCATAGGAGGCTGACCTTCTGCTCTACAAGTCTTCTCTTACATGTTTTATTTTTCCTCTTTTTCCATTATAGGTTGGGAATACAGGGCTGGCACCAGATCACTCTGTTTCCACACATAGGAGGGAGAACAGTGTGTCTCTAACCTCTCTGTTGCTTGCTCTACCTCCAGAAGAAAAGGAGGCATAGACGAGCCCTAATTCCTCTGTAGCCCTCCAGCTATAGGGTCTCTCCTCTAATATGGTGAGCTCCCGGCTGGAGTGCTCCCTTTCTCAAGGGGATGTGAGTCAGAGGGGAACACTGCTGGACTCTTACTATCCAGGCCAAGCTAAGTATCCCAGAAGTGCATAAACAATTGGCCAGGTCCTGCTCCACCCTGCAGCTCCAGGACCTTCCTTCTCTGCAGTTAACTGCCCTCACAGCAGCCTTTCACTAAGAAGAAATAGTCTTCTCTGCACTCAGTCCCAGATGTCCCTGTGCTGACCGCCTCCTTCAGCAGTGTCCTCAGGAGCTGCTAAAGCAGCCATTCATAAGATTCCTGATCTCCTGTCTCAGACTGGGCTAGGCTCTGTCCTTAGGGTGTTCTCCCCTCTATCCCAATGTCATAGTCCCCTGCACCAAAGGATTGGAAGCCATCATACAGGCACCAATCAGCTACTCACTGAGTGCCTCTGCATGATCTGTCAGCCCCTAATGTCCCCAGGGTATGATTTTGACATGATTCTGCAGTACCTAGAAGTGTAAGGCTGCCTCACCACCCGGCACAGGAGGAATAAATATATTACTGCTAAACCCTGTATTTGACATAGAGTGACGGCAAGTACCAGGCTGCCTCGTTACCCCTTTCTACAGAAGGATTACTAATATTGTTGTTATCTGTATCTGACATGATTAGGCAGTGAATGCAAGCGTCAAGCAGCCTTATTGCCTCCTCCATAGGAGGAAGAAGAGTGTTACTGCCAGACTGTGTGTCCGACATGCTTATGCGGTGATTGCAAGCATAGGTCGCCACGTTCTCCCTCCATAAGAGGAATAAATGTAGGACTGCTAGACCCTTCTGATGACGTAGTGATTGCAGGTATCCACCAGTCATACAATGGGTATCTGTATGACTGCTAGACTCTGTATAGGACATGATTGCTAGCATTACGTTACATCCATCATCCCTGTATAGTAATAGACACTGTATCCGACTTGGTCTACAGTACTACCTTCCATCGGACAAATATCTGCGTTACAGCTAGATTCTATATACCATGATCACAATTGGACAGGCATCAAGTTGTTTCACTGCTTTCTTCAGTTAAGCATACTTGTGTATCACTCTGCGGCTTGGTATTTTCACAAACCGTCCCATATGGCCAGTGTCTATTTAACATAGTTATATCATGGTCACAGATATCAGTCAGCCAATATCTTCATGATCACACAGTTATGACGAGCACCAGACGGCTCATTACCTCCTTCCACAGAACAGGTTCTACTTTTGCTACTTAAGTCTGACAGGGTTGCTCTATTGTCGCCACGACCCCCATACAGCATCAGTATCCGCTCCCTATCGGGGAGCAGGTCTGGTATTCGAGTATATGCTTGTCACTCTCCACCCCCTGCCCAGAGGTGGGGCAGTTGTGTGACTGCAGATTGCCCCGTACTGTCAGGTCATATATTTGACATTGATGGTATCGGCACTAGTATTAATCAGCCATATTCTATTCCCTCTATAGTCAGACTATCTGCACTAGGTTCTGGAAACTCGCTGTAGCGCAGTAGCCAAGGCTGCACAGCATGCTGGGAAAAACCCGATGTAAAGCCCAGGCTAACAGCTTCTTGCAGTATTTATCCTCGAGGAAGGCGCTGTCTGCGAGGCTTCAACTGGCTTGTCTGGGTAACAGTGAAAGCTTCTTAAGGCCTTCCAATCGGTATGTTTGCCCTGTGAGTGATTGCCCTTCCTTATTGCTGACTGCGCTAAGCAGTCCGCATCAGCATCAGTCAACTCCACGATTCCTCCTATAGGAAGAGTAAATCATATATTTCTGATATCCGTAACTAAATAACATACACATTTATGGAGCACTTCAGACAGGCAGATTACCTTGTCATCACTTCTAGTCATACATTTTACTATACTCTTTTAGATGAAGGCTGAGGGCTAATAACTAATCATCTCATGCTAGATGACCCTCTTCCCATAATTATCATTACTGCAGTTTCATCCCTTTTTTCTACTAAGTAGAGTTGTCAATGCTGGTTATGTGAGCAACAATGAGTGTCATCCATCCTCCTCTGGGTGGAGTAGCTAGGCTTTACAACGTATCATCTTGACTAGTAGGTGCGTTCCATCACATCTAGTTTCTCAGTACTTGGGTCAAGTTATCTGCCTTATTTTATTAGCCATGCTTGACATGTCATCACTGCACTATAAGAAATCTTCACTCTGATGGTCCTTTTCATTGGCAGTTTCATCCAGACTGGACAGATTTGCTAGATTCTCATCTTCCCATGAGATCCACCTTTAAAAAAAAAATTCACACTAAGGCACGGCTTGGGTAGATTCGTCTTCCCCCATGGAGGGGATCCTTCTCATAATTTCGCACTCCCCCTTTTGGGAATTATTTCAACTTGATCACGGACCATCTGGCCTTCCTGATTCCCTTAGCTTATCACTTTTCAATGGGCTGCCTTCCTCCCCAAGGAGAGACTGGTCCATCCTTTCTAATGCAGGGGTACAGATCCCTTCAGCATAACCCCTCTTGCTAATCGTCCTGCAACTTTAAGTCTTTCCTCTACAACTCATTCTTTACATCTCCCCGCTGCTCTTTCCTTGTTTGGATCAAGTGAATAATGCTACAGTAATGGTCTAACTCGGCAATCCAAGAAGAACCCACAATGCCAGGGTCACGTCAGAGTTGTCCAGCATCCTGTGGCAGATAGAGTTCCACATGGTGCCTCTCTTGGCCTGCTATATTCCAGGAGTGTAAAACTAGATGGCCAACATCTGCAATCGAGATCAGACCAGAGGGTGAGCTCTTCTCCTCTTGAGAAGTAGGAAGTCATTTTTAACATTGAATCAAGGCTTGCCTTGACCATTAGCAAAAGAAAATTGAAACTGTACTTTTGCTTCCTTCCTTTTCCTGCCTGTTCTTCAGCCTTCTTGAAGATTGAGTTTTGTCCCTTCTCTCAGTCCTCTCAGATGTCAGGTATCCTCTGCAAGACATGGCTCATACCATGGGAACCTTCTAGCCTACGGGTTTTATTAGAGCCTTAATCTGAGCTGCGATCTTCGTAAGGAGGCTGCTTGCACACATAATCCATACAGCCTCCTCCTACTCTAAGGTCGTCCCATCTTCTTCCATGCTCCGGTGCACTGCTCTCCTTTTGTCTGCACTCATCTGCTGTTTGGCTGGGCATACCCGCTGAAGGCAATAGCGTTTCTTTGTCAGTCGACAAGGGCTTTGACCACGCTGGTGATGAGGCCTCTTTGCATTTTCTCTTAATTCTACTTAAAGAGGTTGTCCCTAAGTGGTGTTAAGCACTTCTGTATGGCCATATTAATGCACTTTGTAATATACATCGTGCATTAAATATTGGCCATACAGAAGTTATACACTTATCCCCTCCCGGTGCTGGCATCCCCGTCTCCATGGCGATGACCAAACTTCTCCTCTGGTCGCACGAACAGTCGCGCTTGCGCACTGAAGATTCCTCTTCTGGATGGTCCGGGCTCACGAGCTGCGTCCTGGCTCCTCCCTCTTCTCCGCGTCATCACGTAGCTCCGCTCCTATCACATGGTGCTGATCAGCCAATGAGGTGGCTGTAATCGGCAGTGGAGCTCAGACTGGAGAAGAACATCCACGGTGCACCATGGGAGAAGACCAGCGGTGCACCTTGGGAAATGACGGCAGCCATCTTGGAAGAAGAATTTTATAACTTCATAAAACTGCTTCATGGTGAGTAGAAATGCTCTAAACAAACTATTTACATGGGTAGTTTGTGATGTTTGCTGAACATGGGGGACTGAGCTGTGAAAAAATTTTCATTTTGGCCGCGGGACAACCCCTTTAATGCATTCCTTCCTGGTCACATGGGTAAGCAGTTGCCAACATACTATACTTACCTTCTCTTTTACCTACCCTTTGGAAACTGCTTTGGAACATCCCAGGCTCTTGCTGAGTCCTTGAATGACACAGATGAGAAATCAGGATTTTTGTTACTTAACGTAAAATCCATTTCTCGTCCTGTTTATTGGGGAACACCACCTCTCCCCAACATTCAATTTTCTCGGGCCTGGGTTGTTTTTCCAGAAGGAATCCTCAGTCTTCTCTGAATCTTATGCAGTACCATTGGTTTTTTACTACAATCTGTATTATTTGATATCATGCGTTAATTCGTGTTTCTCCTACTGCTTATGTACAAATTGATTTAGCTCAGTGCCTGCAGGAGGGGTATCACTGTTGGGAGGAACTAACACTTTTTTGTCCGTAGTGGGTTTGCCTCATATGTTAGCAGCTATACCCAAGGTCTTGCTGTGTTCCCCAATAAACGAGACAAGAAATTGATTTTTTAAGTAACAAAAATCCTGTTTTCTGGGACTCCAATATTGATTACCTATCTTTGGGATTAGGTCATTAATATCTTATCGGTGGGGGTCCGCTGATCAGGACCGCTGCCAAACAGCTATTTGAAACTCTTCACTGCATACGATGTGCAGTGCCATACATTTCGTGTGACTGGTATAGCAGCTCAATCCTATTCACTTGAATGGGACTGAGCTGTTCTCAGGTCATGTGACAAATGAACATGACGTCACTCACCTGAACACCACAGTGTCTTCAAACAGCTGATCGGCGGTGCACCCCTACAGATCTGATATTGATGACCTAAGCTAAGGATAGATCATCGTATTGGAGTCCAGTAAAAGCCCTTTAAATGACATGTCTCTCTTTTTTTAGGGTATTGTGGTGGATGTTCCCTTTGCTTCGTTCTTCCTAAGTCAGTTATTAGGGCATCATCACAGCATCTTCTACAGCTCTGTGGATGAGCTTCCTTCTCTGGACCCCGAGTTCTACAAGAATCTTACATCCATAAAGGTTAGAGCTGTGGGAATACGTTTTAAGGATGCATATAGCAAACACACTTTCTGCCATTGAATCAAAGGTCTGATGACATCATCATTCACTTACTGATGACATCATCATTCACTTACTGATAACAATTCTTTATCTCCCCGCCCAATGCTGACATAATTATTCTCTGATAACAATTCTCTTTTGCCCTCATATCCCAAACTGAGAAGTAAGAAACTGGACACCCAGACCCACAAGCGTATAATCGCCCCAGTGTCTGGTACTGAAATATATATGCAGTTGTAAAATGGCACTATCTTGGCATGCATTCACGCGTAATACGCTCTAGGATAGAACATGCTGCGATCATTATTGCGCACGTATTTCATGTGTGAGAGGCAACATGGGAGCCTATGGCCAGCGTATTACACACGCAACACCCACACATATTATACTCTGTCACCACATGTTCGTATGAAGGAGCTCTTAGGCTGTGAGCTCCGGTGTAGACATTGACTGAGATGACAATCTTGTACAGCGCTGCAGGATATCTATGCTCTATATAAATGAGTAAAATAGGTAATACTGTTCCTTTCCATTCTACAGCGATATGATGGAGATACTAGTGATCTGGGCCTCACGCTTTCCTATGATGAAGACGTCATGGGTCAGGTACATGATTTTGAAATAGCTTCTATGCTTTTTCTCCCCTTTGGTGTGATTTTACAGTTCTATATTTTATACAGTGGCTACAGCTTTATTGTATGGAACTGTAAGGACTTTGTGTCCCGCCATAGTACCTCTGCACACAGCTCTGCCATATGCATGAGCCATAGAGCCGAATTTATTTAGCATTTTAATAATCCCTTTTAATCCTTACCAATACATTTCTATATTTTCTTAGCTGGTGTGTCATGAACTGATCCCTGGAGGGAAATCTATCTCTGTAACTAATGAGAACAAGTAAGTATGTGCCATTGTTGCGGGAAGAAGGAACACTACATGAAATACACATCCGTTGTTTAACTATTTTTATTTCACAGACCCCCTGAGACCCCTCAGAGGAGTTCTAGGGTCCTGTAGAACTAGTGTGAGATGCTGTGACAAATTTATGGTATAACTAAAACATTAATCAAATGTTGCTTTATGACAGTTATTTAGTTAAATCTGGTGTTATTCGTCTAAGCTGACCGTGGGATTGTTGATGGCACAGTATAGGCTCTGGTGTTTGATCCTCACCTCGTTTGTGTCATTTGGGGGACACAGAAAGACCCCGGGTATAGCTCTTGCCACTAGGAGGCTGACACTAAGCCCAAAAAGAGTTAGTGAAAAGCCAGCAAAAGATACATGTTTTGGGGTGAACCCCTTCATTAGTTATGCTGGGAGAAACATCACTCTTGGGGTAATGAAGGTATGGACCCAAGAGAGCTGGTGACAACCGTGAGCGGAGATAACTGGGGTTGTCACCAGTACTTTTGGGTCCATACCTCCATTACCACAACAGTGATGTTTCTCTCAGCATAACTGATGAAGGGGTTCACGCCGAAACTCCTATCTTTAACTAAATAAAAGAGAAGTTGGATATTTCATCATATTGCCTCACGACTTTTATTGCAGAGTTGTGCCAGGGCACAAGCTTTTGTTTCTCACACATTTAGTCTCCCTCCCCCCCCCTATTGGTGGGTCAGCTGGCTGGCAGCACCTTCACCTACTTTCTATAACCCTTGACAAGGCAGTTTGAGTCCTGATACAGCCTTTTACATTTCCTTGGGTTTGCTCCACCTCCTTCCATTCTTTCCATTTAAAGTGCACCTTAAATTTTAGCAATAACTTAAATGTATACTTAACAGTGACCGAGCATAATCAAAGAAACAAGAAGGTAATGATGGCAACCCTGCTGGTTATGTAGTAAGAGATTATTTAAAGCCCCATTTACACGCAAAGATGATCGCTCAAAAGATAGTGTGAGCGACAGTTTGGAACGATAATTTTGCATAGGATGCATTTCAATGGGCACAAATGCCTATTAGTAGCTTATTAGCTTTATTTGCATTTAAAAGAAGCTTCATTTGCTGTATGCAGATAACAGCGGGTAGTCTGTTATCTGCATACAGATCCATTGTTCTCCTGCGGGGCAGCAGCTTAAAACAATGTTATCAGCGCTCCCGAGGAGAATCACAGCATGCGGTCCCTGCTATCTGCTGGCCGGCCGAACAATGGTTTTTATGCTGAACTAAAAATCATTGTTCGGCAGAAAAGCTAACAATGGTAGCATTTACACGCAACGATTATCGCTCAGAAGACATCATTTGAACAGATTTTTAGCGATAATCGTTGTGTGTAAATGGGGCTTAAGTGTAGCATTTTACAGTGTCCTGTTTGCCTATAATTATCTAGTATTTTTTTAAATTATGTGCTGTTTTTAATCTACCTCTTTACCGGTATTAGTCTGTCTTTGCGTTGTACAGCCTGCCTGCCCTATGTTCTCTTGTACAGCCTGTCTCATTTACTGTTCTTCAGGATCAGTTACATCCACCTTATGGCTCACTTCCGCATGCACACACAAATTAAGAACCAGACAGCTGCTCTCATCAGTGGTTTCCGCTCTATCATCCGGCCTGAGTGGATACGTATGTTCTCGGCACCCGAGCTGCAGCGTCTTATATCAGGGGAAAATGCCGAGATTGACTTGGATGATCTTAAGTGAGTTAAATAATTAAATGTGTAATGAGATACTTTGATGTATGTGTTTTCTGCCAAATGTTACTCTTGGATCTCTTTTAGAGAGGTTTGCCTTCTATTCCAGCACAGACTTGATGCTCTCTACAGCAAATCTATAACCTGCTACTGTTTTATTGCTGTGTGATACCAGGATGAATCCATCAATATTCAAAACCAGTAATCATATCTATACAAATGTGTGTACGAATGCAGGCAGGCAAGCCAGTTTCATGTTGTATGTACACTAGAGATAACCCTGCAGCATCTTATTGCCAGCCGTAGACATTAAACAGTTGTTAGAAGATCCTGATGTCTAAATGCTCAGCCCAATGAGAGAAAGGAAACAAGAATTGAAAATACTAAACTTTTACCAATTTGATTACTTGTTTCCCTGAAGATAAACAGTGCCAGAGGTGACTGGTCATGCTTCTCTCTTCTCTATAGAAATAACGTGGCCGTTTGTTGTCCACTTGTATACTATTGACACGTTGGACCCCTACTGATCAGCTGTTCACCAGCCCCGTGTACTCATGCATTGAACTGATTCCTGCAGGAAGCAGACAGCTCTGTTCTCACTAACTGTGGCTTGGAATGGTATTACAGTCAAAGCTCTGATTAATTGTAGTTCTCATCCCTGGTCTGACCAGTGTAGTGGAAACGGAGCTGTCTGCTTCCTGCAGAATCGGCAAACAGCTTAATTGTTCTTGTTGTTGTTTGAGCTCAATAAACAACATATTTTTCCTTTTCTTTATATTTCTTTTCCCAGGAAGCACACTGTGTATTATGGGGGTTTCCACGGCAGTCATCGGGTTATTGTCTGGCTGTGGGATATTCTAGCGAATGATTTCAATTCAGATGAGAAAGCCATGTTTCTAAAGGTAATACCTTTTCTTGTCTTAATCCCTTCTCGGAAATGGACGTACTATTATGTCATAATTACTACAATAGAACCAAATGGTACGCCCATTGGATAGCATGGGCACAAGAGCATCGCCTGTGCCATCTACAGCAAGTATCGGCAGTAATGCATGTGAAAACTAAATATTCCTAAGCATTATATCAGTGATTAGAGGACCACAGCTTCTGGTCCCATAGGATGAAGAAGTCCCCAGGAAGGAATAAAAAAGATTCAGAAATAAAGTACGGTACCACTGCAATCAGGATGAATCCTAAACATGATAACACCATTTTTAAACCGCACGGCGTGGAAAAAAAGGAAAATAGAAAATTGCTACTTTTTCCATTCCTTAAAAATGAAATACAATTTAAACAATAAGGGTGGGTTCACACGAGCGTGTTTTGGTGCGGGCATACGCACGCACAAAAACACGCTTTTATTTGCAACAATGCATTCCCTATGGTGTGTGCACATGTCCGTGTTTTACAGGTGCGTGCCTGCAAAGATAGGACATGCGTGCACCACAGGGAATGCACATTGTTTTCAATGGAACCGCGGCCCTTACTTGAAAAGCCATTGACGGCTGCCAGGGCTCAGCGGCGACTTCTGCTGCTGTGCCCGGCTCTGTAGCGCTGCTGAGCTTTCACACTATTTTAAAAGGCTTTTCAGGGCCAGGTGACGTATCTTTCATACTGACTCGCTCCCTGATTTTGTGGTGCCCGCTGCTGAGGATCGCACAGGCGCATAAATTTTGACTCTTTTTACTGTGCCGTGTGCGCCCTCCTTACAAGTCTAGGGGAGAGCACATGCACAGCCCTGTGAAAACTGTCAGATTTTAAGTGCTTTGCGCGAGTGGGTGAGTATAAAAAACACATCACTGGCTCCCTGTCATCTGCCCTAACAGCACCTTAACTCAGTTTATGCTGCTGTGGGGACAATACAGGTTCCCTTTAAGGGGTTAATAATGTCTGGCACCATCTGAATATTTGGATATAATATTGTTTTCTTCTTTCTCTTGCAGTTCATTACTTCTTGCTCCCGGTCTCCTCTTTTAGGGTTTGCCTACCTCAAACCGCCATTCTCCATTCGCTGTGTGGAGGTATCCGATGATCAGGTGAGGTTCTAATTAATAGTAAACCACTTTGATTTGGATTTTGTAATACCATTAAGTACTGTGACAATATGTTTGTCCTCAGCACTGATGGGTAAGGGTACCTTCACACGGGATGACCATCGGGTGCATAAGTGCCTGATAGCTGTCCCATGGGCGCTTTATACAGAATCCATAGTCACTCAAGTAAATCAAGGCGGAGCCACCCCCCCCCCCCCCCCACACACACACACACACCACAGCGTAAAGTTACCTTAGCCTAAAATTTCATCTATTTTCACATGATTTTTGTTGTAGACCTGTAACAGATTTCACCCTTTCAATGTGAAGAGTGAAATCTGCTGTGGATCCGCAATGAGAGCTGCGTCAAAATCCGCACCTATGACATGAATTTTGACAGGCTTTCCGTCGTGGTTATGGTGCGGAATTTAGTGCAGAATGTACATTGTGGACATTCCGCAACATTTTCTGCTGTGTGGAAACATTCCCTCTCTGCTCTTTAATCTGCTCCTCACACAAAAGATTTCTCCCATCCGTCCACATACTCAGGAACTCACTACCCCACAAATCAAACCATCCCCTACGTTCAAAACCTTCAAAAGTAACCTGAAAACCAACCTCTTCAGAAAAGCCTGCAATGTACATATTAATAATCACACTACAATAGCAACAGCTTCTACCCTCACCTACTGCCTCCTTGTCCCCTCCCTTGCTGATTGTAAGCTCTTGTGGGCAGGGTCCTCTCTCCCACTGTACCAGCCTGTTTCTCATTTGGTTTATATTTATTGTAATTGTCTTTGTTATCTTATGTAATGTATTTAAATCCTTGTTTTCATATGCACAGCATCCTGATATGGTACTGTCAATAAATAATAACGTTAAAGCCATGTACTCTCCTTAAAGGGGTTGTACCAAGATTGCAAGGTAACCCATATCACTGCTGAGATCCCTGCTGATCTGCGGAATGGGACTTCCGTATCCTGTTCTGCCTGTCACTGCGGGGGTGGCTTCTTCCTCGCAGTGATGTCAGCATGAAGGGAGCATTGGCCAAGCATGTGTGGTTAGTGCTCCATTCATTTTAATGGCGCTGATGGAAATACCCAAGTAGGTGCTGCTCAGGTATCTCGGCAGCCTCATTGGCAGTAAATGGAATGCTCTATTCAGTCTTCTCCTCCCTGCCGGGGTGCAGTAACCCCGCAGTGAGGAGCATGGAAGACACAGGATCCTCAAGATCAGCAGGGGTCCTCCACTGATTAGCAAGTTATCCCTTATGTTATAAAAAGGGGATAGGATAACTTGCAATCTTGGCAGAACCCCTTTAACTTCAGCCAAGCACTTGTCTTCTAAAGATGCTTTTAATTGTCTTTTCAGGATACGGGGGACACCTTGGGTAGCGTTTTACGTGGCTTCTTTACCATTAGGAAAAAAGAGCCTGGAGGCCGCCTTCCCACTTCTTCTACCTGCTTTAACCTCCTAAAACTTCCCAACTACAGCAAGAAGGGGATTCTGCGGGAGAAACTCCGCTATGCTATCAGCATGAACACAGGCTTTGAACTCTCATAGCCCTTATTTGACTTTAACTGTGGAGTCCAAATTTTCCCCCACCTCTCCAATCTGTACATTATTGCAGGGCAATGTATGAAATGCTTGCATCGGGAATGAAGGATTACATATATACGAAGCACTGAAACATTTACTTTCCCATGTTCCACCCCACCCCTAGATTTTATCCTCAGGTTGCAAACGTGTTGACTTATTTCTGAAGGAAGCACAACGGACTCTTTCATTTGACGTTTTGACTTGTTTTTCTAGTGTGAATAACCAGATATGTTTTCATCTTTCAGAGACTCCTGTAAGGTTTATAACTAGAAACTTCTGCCCAGTGGTCTTAAGAAATGGAACTAGGCTTAGACTGCAGAAAATCCTGCAAGGTCTGTAGACATGGAGTGTTTTCTGCAGCTGAGTCCAGTCACTGCCTATTTGCACAGACCGGAGGATGATTTGGTGTATTCAGTAGGATCTTTAAAGCCATACATTAAAATCCAGGAAGGGGAAATGCCTCTGCACCCCTGCAACAGCCTGTGTGGGTGTGTATGAGTGTGTGTGTGTGTGTGTGTATGTATGTATATATATATATATATATATATATATATATAAAATCTCTATCTTATATAATCTCTATCTATCTATATATATATATATATCTATATGGATAGAGATTTTATATATATATATATATATATATATATATATATATATATGGATAGAGATTACATATATATACGGATCTATACATATATATATATATAGATATACATATATATATATAGATATATATATATATAGATATACACATATATATATGGATCTATACATATATATATATATATAGATATACACGCACCTACACTATAAGCTTGATGTACAATATGATTATATGTTCATGCCTATAGATTGCAGATGTATGTTCTCTCAGCCTTTCTTAAGGGGACACGCACAAGTATTTAGAACAGGAACAATTCACTGTCTTAAGAGTCCAAAACTAGAAGTACGACTGTGTTGCTTAGGAAATGTGTGACTTCACCTATAGGGAACCTATTACACAAAAAATTGTACCCGTTCACTGTTTCCATCATTCCATCTCCAGTGGATCCTTCTCCTGTTCCTCATTGTATGCATACCTTTGTCTGTAAAGAAATGTGTATGGAGATGTATGTATATAAAGAGGCATACCTGTATGCACACATACTAACAGCTTAGTGCCCCAGGTTCTTGACATTAGCTTTTGTGTACTAACCACCCCGAACCTTGTTCTTATGCCTAGAAATGGCCCAGACTATAAATACAAATATATATATACCTGTAAAATATGCAGTTGTGTGGATAATAACACTATTCATATTCCCGACAGCTTCCATTACATCCATATGTAAATGCCACTGATATGTATCAGGTCATCGCAGTACAAACTAGTTTTAGGATGTTTAGCATTTTTGTATATATCCAATATGATTTTGTTTTATTTTAATGATAATTTAAGCTACTGTAAAGCTGGAATGACATTGTCTTCTTACGATCCTTCATCACCTTGAGAATCTACTACTGTGTCCCTTGGTGAAGCTGGAATGAGGAAGATGGTTCAGAACATCGAGCTCTAGAAGTCCAGGATTCTATGCTGGGGCGCCCTCTTACTGTGTAAAAGGGAAGGTCCTGCTGCAAATACATGCTTCAGAGGATGCACAATAAATTATTGACTATTAACTATTTCCTTTTTTTGCATTTACCTTTTTTTTTCTCGTTTATTGATTGTATTTATTATTTAGTTTCCTTGTTTTTGAGTTTGGGCAAAATATGACGTCCGTATTCATGGAGCCATAGAATAGTAGAGTTGGAGGGGGCCTCCAGGGTTGTAAGATCCAACCCCCTGCTCAATGCAGGATCACTAAAAGCTCTTTTACACACAAAGATAATCTTTCAAATGACTGAAAGATTTAGCGATCTATTTGCATAAAGTGTTAATGCCCATTAACACTTTATTATCTTCATTTGCATGTAAAAGGATCTCCACCAGTTTTTGCAGAGCCCAGTGTGTGTTTAAACACACTCCCTGCTGTGCAAACAGCTGCCCACACATTCCATTGTTCTCCTCACAGCGGCTGGCAGAGTGCATTGTGCTCCTCATGGCTAGTGTAAACATGCTGTGGGGAGTACATCGTGCAGTCTATCGAAAGATGAGCGATATACACTCAAACGCAATGTATTTGCTCAGTCTTTCAGCGGCTGTATGATGGATTTTGAGTGATAAATCGTTGCGTGTTAAAGGGCCTTTAGTCATCCCAGACAGATGTCTGTCCAGCCTTTGCTTGAAGACTTCCATTGAAAGAGAACTCACCACTTCCAGTGGTAACCTGTTCCACTTACTGATCACCCTCACTGTACATTGTTACATGATCCCATGGGTTGCTTTTTCATCTTTCTTTTTCTTGCATTGAAGTTAAACGGGTTGTCCCGCGCCAAAACGGGTTTTTGTTTTTTTTCAAACCCCCCCCCCCCCCCGTTCGGCGCGAGACAACCCCGATGCAGGGGTTAAAAAAGAACACCGGACAGCACTTACCTTAATCCCCGCGCTCCGGTGACTTCTTACTTACCCGGTGAAGATGGCCGCCGGGATCTTCTACCTCCGTGGACCGCAGCTCTTCTGTGCGGTCCATTGCCGATTCCAGCCTCCTGATTGGCTGGAATCGGCACGTGACGGGGCGGAGCTACACCGAGCCCCATTGAGAAGAGAAGAAGACCCGGACTGCGCAAGCGCGTCTAATTTGGCCATTAGACGGCGAAAATTAGACGGCAACCATGGAGACGAGGACGCCAGCAACGGAGCAGGTAAGTGAATAACTTTTGATAACTTCTGTATGGCTCATAATTAATGCACAATGTACATTACAAAGTGCATTAATATGGCCATACAGAAGTGTATAGACCCACTTGCTGCCGCGGGACAACCCCTTTAATTTTGATTATATGGCATTGAATTGACTGAAGCAAAAACTATTGTCATCAGTTTTTTTTTATCTTTTAGAGGACCCAGTAGCTCCCTTGACGTGTCTCTTTTAGTATACTCTTGTATTTCCAATTATACAACAATGGTGAATCATTTTTTTCTGTTTTGCTTCCTGGAAATTGCTGAATAAATATACAACTGGGTGTTACCAGTTGGGGTGTCCTTTATATGGTCTGACAGGGTCCAATCACTGCTGGTGATATCAATGGTGTCGGAACACCTCCCCCCACAAAAAAGGAGAATAGCAGCGCCCAGTTGTCAATGTATTCATGAATATTTAGGAAGAAGAACAGTACAACAGCAGTCTAAGAAAAGAGTCTACAGAATCCTTAGTTCTTGGGAAATGCAAGTAATTACTAAAGCAGACATATCAGGAGTGGTGACAGATCCTTAAGGTCACTTCAGTTGTCATGCATAAAAATGCATCAAGTTACAAATTGTTGTGAACCGAGCCGAAGTCCACTGTTACACCATAAAAAAATACCATGAAATGTGCAGTGCGCCTTTTGAGGTTTTAGGTTCTCAAATATTGCAAAAAAAAATTACTTCTGTAGCCAATATCTAAAAAATGAATTCAAATGTGCAGCTATGGTGCCGCTATTGCGGTATTGGATCCCGTATAAGAAATGTGGAACATGCCATTATTTTATGCGAAATCTGAGGCATATTGGAGGTATGGTGTGGTCTCATAGATGAAGACTACGTCAAACAGCACACAACTATTATAAGAACTTGTCTGTAGAAATATATTGTCTGACCTTATCCCCCTTTCCCCTCCAATAACTCGAAGCCTTTAGAGCTGGGGACCAGTAGACACGTCCCCGTAGCGAAATATGCTGCTGATAACCTACCAAGATGATGCCCTTATGCACTATAAGTGTCCAGCTGGTTCACTAGACCAGGGGTCCCCCACTCCAGGCCTCAGCTCAGGGACCACCAACAGGTCAGGTTTTCAGGATCTCCTATAGTAAGAACACTTGTGGCAATGTCTAAGGCACCGACAATAATTACATCACCTGTGCAATACTGAGGAAATCCTGAAAACATGACCTGTTGGCGGTCCCTGAGGACTGGAGTTGGGGAACACTGCACTAGACGAAGGAGGAGGTGTCACTCGCTGCCATGATTCCTTTTGTGAAGCAACTGATTTAAGCCTCTTTCACCCAAGCATGGTTTTAGCGCAGAATAGGCTTGTGAAAAGATCGCGGCTATACTGCACGAAAAATAGCGTGAACGGGTGATTTCCAGCTATCAAGTCTTGAGCTTAATTAGCAGTAAAATTGCCCGTTCACACGATCAGGAGCTGCATGTTATCTATTTCTCAAAGGAGTCTATGGAGACTCCTGCGCAGCTCGCACCAAAGATTGGTCATGTCCTATCTTTTCACGCAGCACAGACCTAAGGGCTCTATCACACGAGAGTATATTGGACGCCATTTTCACAGCTGGCCGATATACACTACGATCTGATGCACTGGATTGCAATGCATCAGATCACATGGCCATATTCCTGCGGCGTGAAAGCGACCGTCCAGGTCAATATAACCCCGAGGGCTTTCACGCCGGCCCACAAAGATAATCCTGGAACTATCTTTTGGGCCGGAATACGTTGGGCACTGCATGGGGTCCTATGCTTGATAAAGACCGGAGAACGGTCGAAACGTTGCAGTGCTGTGGAACGCATTTTTTGAATTAAAGCACTTTTGATCTTATGATCCTCTTGTGAGTATATGCATAACTAACTCCCCGGATACAGCTGCTCTGTCATACAATATATGGACTGATATTTTTGGATCCTGCTGTCCGGATCTTCACACAGAGCGTGAACCTAGTGTGAAGTTCTGTTGCTCTCCCTGGGTGGAGTTATTTACTGTGGTGCCGCTGTATTTGTGAAGTGTTTGAAGCGGCCGGAGAAGGGAGGTGGGAGAAAGTTTAGCAGCGTGACTGCTAAACTCCCTCCTCCGGCTGATTGTAATGGGAGGGGGCAGGACAGGGTGGTGCTAAGCTCTGCCCTGTTCCCCCCTCTTATTGCTCGCTGCGGACAAGGGTCGGGGAAGGTACTGGAGTTTAGCTCCCCCCATCCCATTGCACATAGCCAGACAGGAGGAGAGAGGAGGTGAGCCGGCGAGGCCCAACAGCATTGCGGGCTCAGCGTTTATGCGCTAGGGCCAGTGCCATCTGTAACGTTTGTGCGCCTGTTCACAGGTTTTTATGGCGCCGGTGGACACAAGTAAAAACGCCTACGGACATGTGAAGGAGCCCTTAGATGCGAGCTTTGTAGCCACGCACGTCCTATTTTTGTTAGGTGCGAGTTTTTTGCGCGTCTTTCATCTAAACAGTTCTATAGGGAACCATTGGTTCTAATAGACGCGACCTTTTCACCCGACTATACTGCACTAAAATCACACTCATGTGAACGAGGCCTTATAGAGTAGGAAGTAAAATGATTGAACAAGGGAACTATAGGACTCCGTAATGAGTACTGCAGAAATGGCTGTAATGGAACGCTCAATACAAATTTAGAAATATCCATCATGAAAAAGTTACCACCCAGCACGTCCGGTCGGCTATTCTGCCACCTTTAACATGTAACATACCACTGCTGGGGGCTCAGACATACTACACTCAAGGTGGCCGTACACATACCATAGCTTGCCGGTCAAACTATTTCACCCAACTCCACCGTATGTATGTGTGCGGATGTCAATGGGGAGAGGAGGAACAAGTCGTCAGACCCCATCAACACTTCTTCCATATCAATAGGTGATCAGGAAGCTTCATGCAAATGATATTGTCAGCTGATCCCAGATTTGGACAAATTAGCTAATTTGTTTAAACAGCTTTAGGGTGCGTTCACACGAGCGCATAAACGGCGCGTTTTTGCGCCCAATCGTATAAACATGACCATCTAAGGCGTTGGTTTCCAATGTATTCGTTCACACGGGCGATTTTACGGCGCGTAAAAACGGCAACCCGAAAAAAGACGGAACATACGCGACCGAAATACGCGCCAACGCATATTCGATGGCCGAAAAGATAGTTTGCAAAGTAGGAACAAACGATAATACGCTTTCTAGCTCTGGTCATGATTGCCGAAAAAGCTCTTTCCGGCGATTAAACGCTGCGCACGTGCGAACGTAAATACGCCTACGTTCGTGTGACCGCGCCCTTACACATCCTCTTAATACCAGTCCTGTGAGGGTATAATACTTCAGCTTTGAGGTGAAGCATATGTTGTAATAACTTGGACCAAGTCGGTCTAAAGGTATCTGCACACAGCGGAAACCGGCATAGATTTTTCAATATTGTCTTGGCCCGTGTGTAGGTGGCCACAGCGAAGGTCAGCAGCTTTGAGTTATACAATAACTACTTTTTTTAAACATAAAACCGTACTCGATGGTGCTGGTTACTTGAACGAGCATCAAATCGTGTTCGACCCAGCCCCAGTTTTTGGCTCCTCCCCACTGTGACGTGCCTGCTTTGGCCCCTCCCCTCCACGACGTAGCGCGGGTCATTGGCAAATTTTTTTTGTCTGGCAGGAGAGAGCGAGAGAGGAAAAAAAAAAAACGCTCGGCGCCCGGCGTCCCACATACAAAAATGCTCGAGTCTCCCATTGTAATCAGTGGGGTTCATTACTCGAGTAGAGCTCTCGAATTTTACGAAAAGCTCGACTCGAATACCGCGGCCCCGAGCATTTAGGTGCTTGCTCATCTCTAGTTTTTAACATCCAAGCCACACATACTGGAAAAATCCACGCGGAACAACAAGCATGCCGTGGATTTTGCACCAAACAGGCTCATTATGTTGTGGATTCATCACACATTTTACTCTGAAAGCTTAGAGTAAAATGTGTGTCTAAATTCGTGACACAATTAACATGCAAGATGTGGGGACTTCGCCATGGACTGTCAGCAGTGATGATCTGCCACATCTGGACCCAGTCTAAGGCTGTGCGCAAGGTAGAACGCTGCATTGGGCATATACACCTCAATAGCTGCTGGGGAGTGCGATGCGAGGATTCCCATTGAAAACACCTGCCGATCCTCCGACACGACTAAAATCCGCGCGAGGGGATTGCAACTGCATCCGCAGGTACCTCACACGTTGGCGAGCGCAATATCGAGCTGCGTTTCATGGCCCGATATTGCTCTTGGCCATGTGCAGGAAGCCAAAGAAAACAGTTGTTAGATGGGGCAGTTTGGTTGCCGTTACCACCAATGGAGAAACATATGGTTTTTCCAGTCTGGTCTTTGCTGCGTCTGTTACCGCATCCAAATCGCCCCTTGTAAATACACCCTAAGGGCGCATTCAGACGACCGTATATCAGCCGGGTATTCACGCCCAGCCGATATATACGGCATCTCTCTGCAGTGGGAGGAGGCTGGAAGAGACGGGAGCAGTGCTCTGAGCTCCCGCCCCCTCTCTGCCTCCTTTCCACCCCCCTGCACTATTTTCAATGAGGAGAGGCGGGATGGGGCGGAGCTAATTCCCGGACCTCAGCCCCGCCCCATTCCGTCTCCTCTCATTGCAAATAGTGCAGAGGGGTGGAGAGAGGGTGGAGAGGAGGCAGAGAGGGGGCAGGAGCTCAGAGCATTGCTTCTGGCTCTTCCAGCCTCCTCCCCCTGCATAGAGAGACGCCGTATATCGGCTGGGCGTGAAAACCCAGCCGATATATGGTCGTGTGAATGCACCCTAAGGCCGGATTCACATGAGCGTGTTCACAAAGCTAAGTTACAAGCGCCAAAAAATTGCGCCTGATGGAACCGATGGATACCTATGAAAACATTCAGAAGGGAGAATTTTACGCATGTAAAAAAATTAAAAAATAATCGCACCTAAAATAATAGGACATGGGTGACTGATATCTCACAACTGAAATTCCCTGCTGTGTGAAAAGATAGGACCTGACCTGCCTTTGGTGTGTGCTGTGCTGGAGTTTCCATAGACCACTATGGGAGCTGGATAAAAAGGGAAGGGAGTTTACTTGCGTCCAACGCTTGGAAAAGAAGATAGCTGCCTGTATCTAAAACATTAGAAGTCATTAGAAGGATTTCTGCCGACCGAGGGAATTCCGAACAGCAGCGTTTTTTTTCCTGCAACACGCATCTACCGAATGTGTGAATACGCAATTTCACCGCTAATTAAGCTCAGGAGTTGATTACAGGAAATTTCATGCAGGTAGCTGAGATTTTTTGCGCAAGTAACTTTGGCCTAAGGGTGCATTCACACGAACGTATATCGGCTCGGTTCTCACGCCGAGCCGATATACGTCGTCCTCATCTGCAGGGGGGGGGGGAGGATGGAAGAGCTAGGAGCAAGAACTGAGCTTCTGCCCCCTCTCTGCCTTCTCTCCGCCCCTCTGCACTATTTGCAATGAAAGGAGGCGGGACAGGGGCGGGGCTACGGGCCAAGAATTAGCACTGCTCCTGGCTCTTCCAGGCTCCCCCCCCCCCCTACAGAGAGAGACGACGTATATCGGCTGGGCGTACAAACCGAGCCGATATACGGTCGTCTGAATCCAGCCTAAGGCTTTATTCCCGATTTTCACGGTCGGCCGATATAGGCTACTATCTGAGGCGTCTAACGTTTGTGCACCCGTTCACACGGCATGGGCCCTGGCACATATACTCCGAGGCTACCATGCCGTATCCCCCTCGCTCTTTGCAATGGGAAGGGGCAGAGCTAAGCACCACCCGTCCCACACTCCTTTCATTGCTTGCTGTGGACAGGGGCGGAGCCTAGCTCCCCTCCCATTGCAAAGAACCTCCTACCAGTGTCATTGGCTCCCATAGGAGCCCATGCAGCGGCCGACGTATTCTGGCCCAAAAGATAGTTCCAGGGCTATCTTTTGGGGCAAAAGTAAAAACGCTCGGTGCTATATTGGCCAGCTGGGCGCTTTTACGTCACGAGATCACAGAGTATATCGGCTGGCTGTGAAAACGGCGGGCTGATATATGCTCGTGGGAATGCAGCCTTAGGGTGAATTCACACGAACGTATATCGGCTCCACTTTCACGCCGAGCCAATATACGTCGTCTTCATCTGCAGGGGGGGGGGGGGGCTGGAAGAGCCAGGAGCAGGAACTGAGCTCCCGCCCCCTCTCTGCCTCCTCTTCGCCCCTCTGCACTATTTGCAATAGGGAGAGGCGGGGCTAATTCTCAGCCCTTAGCCCCGCCCCTGTCCCGCCTCCTCTCATTGCAAATAGTGCAGAGGGGCGAAGAGGAGGCAGAGAGGGGGCGGGAGCTCAGTTCCTGCTTCTGGCTCTTCCAGCCTCCCCCCCTGCAGAGAGAGACAACGTATATCGGCTCGGCGTGAATACCGAGCCGATATACATTCGTGTGAATGCACCCTTAGGGTGCGTTCACACGAGTGCATAAACGGCGCGTTTTTGCGACCAAACGTATATACGTGACCATCTGAGGCATTGGTTTCGAATGTATTCGTTCACACAGGCGATTTTACGGCGCGGAAAAACGGCAACCCGCGGAAAAATGGACATATGCGACCAAAATACGTGCCGGTGAATATTCGATGGCCGAAAAGACCGTTTGAAAAGTAGGAACAAACAAAAATATGCTTTCTAGCTCTGGTCGTGATCGGCGAAAAAGTTCTTTCCGGCGATTATACGCTGCGCTCGTGCGAACGTAAATATGCCTACGCTCGTGTAAACGCACCCTTAGGGTGCATTCACATGAACGTATATCGGCTCGGTTTTCACGCCGAGCCGATATGCGTTGTCCTCGTGTGTAGGGGGGGGGAGGATGGAAGAGCCAGAAGCAGGAACTGAGCTCCCGCCTCCTCTCTACCCCTCTGCACTACTTGCAATGAAAGAAGGGGGGTCGGGGTCAAGTTCTGAGAATTAGCCCCGCCTCTCCCCATTGCAAATAGTGCAGAGGGGTGGAGAGGAGGCAGAGAGGAGGCAGGAGCTCAGTTCCTGCTCCTGGCTCTTCCATCCCCCCTGCAGATGAGGACGACGTATATCGGCTCGGCGTGAAAACCGAGCCGATATACGGTCGTGTGAATGCACCCTAAATGAAGGTTTTTTTTGTTAAAGTGGAATTCAGATGACCATATGCGTTTTGCTCCCAAGAAACTCAGGCGCAACTCCCATCGGATGGCGTATGGCGACTCGTCCGCTTGTTGTGCGATATGCTCGGACCCTGCACATTGTATGTGATGTTCTTGTCTGTGAGAATTGGGCATGCAATGATTTTCACATGGGCCAATGGTTCGTTGGCTACGATGGGGCTGTGTGATGTCCGTGGGATACAAAGACAGCACACGGCCCAAAAATATGGCTGTCCGAAGGAGACCTAAATCAAATTTAAAAAAACAACAACAAAAACTGCATAAAAACTACAGTGTGTGAACCTGGCCAGACCCAAGTATTTATTCTCTACTTTCATGTCAAAATGTAGAAGGAAAGACTATTCAGTACTCTAATAACCTGCAGAGGGCATCCTCTTCTGGCCCGTGTAATAAGCCTATGAGAACATGAGATACTGGGATTGTGCGCTTTTCAAGTTCTAACAAATGTGTTACTTTCTGGATGTAATTTCCTCTTTAATTAGTAAACCAACACGGTCCAGCCTATGAATGGGATACTAACACCTCCATACAAGTTGTGATTGGCTTGTCAGTGATTAGCGGGCTCACATGGTCCTATTAGTTGGCCTGCAATGAGCAGCAGTTAGATGATCATGTGCCCGAAGAGTTTTGGGGGATAAGCCAACTCCTGTGTGATGACTCTGTAAGTGTTTCCTCTCCTCTGCTGTAGCTACAGGTGTAATTCCCTTCTCCCAGGGTCAGTAGTGCAGTTGGGAATGTCATTTCTGTGTTGGTTCTATTTAGGATCTACTCCTTCCTTTTGCTCAACCTGCATATGTGAAGCAGGCGTTAAACATAATGCGCACTGACAAAGTTAGACTCCTGAACAAACCCATTGAAATCAATGGGTTCTATTTTTCTGCATATTGAGCACATTTTTCCTGGGGGAAAATGTGTGCGCAAAGATGTCCATGTGAATTCGGCCTTCCGGATCTTTCACACAAAGGGATATATGGTGTTTTTATGTTTTTTTTTTATTTTTTTAAGCACACTCCCTATAAGCGACTGAATGGGTGTTTTTCTGTGATCATGGCCAGCGTCTTCTCATGACTGCAAGTGTTTTTAGCTAAAAAATACGCCGTACTCTGGAAAACCCTCGCCTACTAGTGTCTATACAGAGGCACCTGTGAGCTTTTCGCAGTGTTGAACACTGCAAATAACCCTCTTCCCTCCCTTCTTTTTTCCCTGCTCCCATAGGAGTCAATGGAACCCGCCAGCATATATTGGCCAAAAGATAGCTCCAGAGCTATCTTTTTGCCCGCCATATATACGCCGGACGTATTTCGGCCACTTAATATTCCATCTTTTACCGTGCTGACTTATTTACGTGCCGTATAATCACCCATGTGAACAAATACATTGGGAACCAATACTTCACATGGGTGGGATTTATATGCCCAGGCATAAAAATGCGCCATGTATATGCTTGTGTGAAAGTGCCCTTAGTTGTAGATGGCATTGTATATTTATGAATGCCTGAAGACTGAGGCTGGATTCCCATATGCACACTTTAATTCAATGTTTGTTTGTTTTTTAACTTTTTTTTTTTTTTTTTTTTTTATATAATTAAAAAAACCTCACTCTGAGGGTGCATTCAGACGACCGTATATTGGCTGGGTTTTCACGCCCAGCCGATATACGGCGTCTGTCTCTGCAGTGGGGGGAGGAGGCTGGAAGAGCCGTGAGCAGTTCTGTGAGCTCCCGCCTCCTCTCTGCCCCTCTGCACTATTTGCAATGAGAGGAGGCGGGGCTACATTCTGGGAATTAGCTCTGCCCCCGTCCTGCCTCTTCTCATTGAAAATAGTGCAGAGGGGCAGAGAGGGGGCGGGAGCTCAGAGCACTGCTCCCGGCTCTTCCAGCCTCCTCCCCCTGCAGAGAGAGACGACGTATATCGGCTGGTCGTGAAAACACGGCCGATATACGGTCGTCTGAATGCACCCTGAATGCAGGAGTGGATCCACAAGAGAGAGTTGATTTCCAACAGGATTTTCTTTTTCTACTGTTTAAAAACAATTGCAAAATAATGGCTACAGTTTTGGGGCTTATTTACACGTCTGTGTCCCTTTCTGCCGGGGAAGAAGGTGGGCTAGGAGTAGTGCACTGAGCTCCCGTCCCCTCTCTGCCCCTCGCCACTATTTACAATGGGAGGGATGGGACAGGGGCGGAGCTAAGTTACGTCCCACCCCCTCTCATTGTAAATATTGGCGGAAAGGCTCAGTGCACTACTCTTGATCCGGCCCACCTCCTCCCCCTGCAGAAAGGGACACTGTAGATCAGCCGGGCGTGAAAACCCGGCTGATACACAGACGTGTGAATAAGCCCTTAAACTAAGTTGGTAGTTTTTAAACTTTTTTTTTGTCCATGTGTTTTTTGGATACTTCTGATGTTGTAGGAAGAAAAATTCCAAATAAAAAACAGCATAACCAAAGTATGCTGCATTGTAATTACCAATGCAATGACCCCAGGAATGTCACAGACCTTCGGTGTATGTAGAGGTTTTCATATTTGGAAACAAAATAATAAGTGTAAAAAGCTATTGAAAAATGCAAGATGAAACTTCAAAAGCTGCGCTGTAGTGCGTTGTTTTGTTTTTTTTCCCCACTTTGTCCTTGCGCTAAATGTATTGTAAGAGTTTTCACGAGCATTAAAAACTCTACAAACATTGTAATCGTCCGTGTGTGCATTACTCTTCGGGCTTATTTAGATGACCGTATATCGGCTCGGTTTTCACGCCGAGCCGATATATGGTGTCCTTGTCTGCGGGGGGGGGGGGGGAGGAGGAGAGAGGATGGAAGAGCCAGGAGCAGGAACAGAGCTCCTGTCCCTTGCCACTATTTGCAATGGAGGGGCGGGATGAGGGCGGAGCTAAGTGGCGGTACTTAGCTCTGCCCCTGTCTCGCCCCCGTCCTATTGCAAATAGTGGCAAGGGGTGGAGAGGGGGCGGGAGCTCAGTTCCTGCTCCTGGCTCTTCCATCCTCCTCCCCCTGCAGACAAGGACACCGTATATCGGCTCAGCGTGAAAACCGAGCCGATATACGGTCGTCTGCAAAAGCCCTTCACCTGTAACTTTTATATGATTACAAAAAAAAAACCTTTTTTTCATTTCCTTCTTCATCCAGATTTCTGTAGCTAACAAAGTGGCTTATAAGGGTAGCGATAAGCACTATGGATGCCTCTCCATCCCCGTCCCGCTGGTTTAGGGTTTTAAGACGGTGAGTGACGGTAAATGGAATCTGTAAGTTCTGTTCATGAATGAATGAAAGTGATTATGACAATTGGAAAACCTGCATGTATTTAGGTGCAGGACAACTTGCCTGAAAATAGGGACGAAATTTGGTTTTAAGAGGGCAAGTTGTCGATTTGGAAATACACTAACTTTATTTATTTTTGTTAAAGCCATTATTTACTATCCTGTTATATAGTCTCAGAAAAAATGCAACAAATCTGAAATAAGAGCCCCTTTGATAATGGTAGTAATACCTGGTCAGGTATGTTCTGTGTCTTCTCTGTGAGGCAGGGGAATAACTATAGGGGATGCGGTTGCACCCGGGCCCAGAAGCCTTAGGGGGACCCATAAGGCCTCTCTTCTCCATATAGGGAGCCCAGTACTATGAATAAAGCATTATAGTTGGGGGCCCTGTTACATGTTTTGCATCGGGGCCCAGGAGCTTCAAGTTACGCCTCTGCTGTGAGGCTTTGGGTTCTTGCTAGAAGTTGGTGTGACATAAGATTCGGCTCAGGTCACTCTACTTCTGTGTACTTTGTTTGATATTTTGTATCAGTATTTGCAAACCAAGCCCCGGGTTGGAATCTACACAATGCATTGCAAAAACTTGCACCTCCTTCTGTCTTCTAGACCCACTGTTGGGTTTTGGTTTCCAGATGTGAAAGTAGTCTAAAGTATGTGCAAACTTTCCACAAGTAAATCCACACGACTGCAGATTTTCTATGTTGCAATAAGAACCTGTAATGAAAATTCACAGCTTTTTCGTGACCGGGCGTTGTGTGGATTTGAAAATGCACAGCAGATTTCTTGTGCTGAGTGAAAACCCATCCACTCACCTTGTACTGTGCCTTGTGGGATTTCGGTGCACATTCTGCAAAAAATCCACAATGTATGGAACACCCTAAAGGCTAACTTCACACGAATAAGTGTGATATCCGGCCGTGAAACGCAGCCCAATACTGCGCTCGCCAACATGAGATTTCAATGCGGATGCAAGGCTTTTTTGTATCAAAAATGTCTCCCATCACTTCAGGGAGGATCGCAGAGTGCCCCCTACTGTTTTCAATGGCGATACCTCACATTGCACCCAGCAATGCTGCCACCTGGCCCATTGAAAGCAATGGGTGATGCGAGGACGCATCCGTGGCTAGGACATGCCATGATAGAACTCGCCCGTGTGAAGCTGGCCTAAAGCTGCACTTCTGTAGTGCTGCAGAAAATCTGAGTAACAGCTTATTTACACGCCAGTATTTCTCATCAGTATTTTGAGAGCCAAAGACAGGAGCAGATCCAAAATCTGGAAGCAATGCAGATCTGTACGTTCCGCTCAGGGGCGTAACTATAGAGGATGCAGGGGATGCGGTTGCACCCGAGCCTTGGGGGGCCCATAAGGCCCCTCTTCTCCATATAGGAAGCCCAGTACTATGAATAAAGCATTATAGTTGGGGCCCCGTTACAGGTTTTGCATTGGGGCCCAGGAGCTTCAAGTTACGCCTCTGGTTCCGCTTCTGACTCTGGCTCATAAAATGTGGTTAATGCTGACCCTGTGAAGAAGCCCTAAGGTGGTTTCACACTGGCGAGAAAATTTGTGCGAATATATATATATATATATATATATATATATATATACATACATATATATTTTTTTTTTTTTTGTTTTGCGTGATGCGATTATTATTAAACCAATGATTTTCAATGCTGAATAGCTAAGCGCTGCCTGTAATTGGCTGAGCGCTCAGCCAATCAGCACAGCCCTTTGAGGACAGCAGTGCAGGCAGGGGAGCCAGCCGGAGGACATGGCGAAGAGGTGAGTAAAGAATTAAAAAAATTTTTTTCCACCAGCTAAGGATGATTTTCAGGGAAGGGCTTATATTTCAAGTCCTTCCCCAAAAATCATGCTGAGGGGGTTGCCTAAAAACACTGCTTTTAATGGTGCCGGCAGCAGCAGTGTATCATAAGGGGAGAGTAGGTGTAAAGCAAAGGCTTAATGTGATTACTGTTCCGTTTGACTTATATCCTCATCTTGTGGTGGGTCCTGCGACTCTGCCTGCAGTACTTGTACTATTTGCCTATACATAATGCTGGTGGTGCTCACTTGATGTATATTGATTATAGGACGGTATCTGGAGACAGTCATGCAAGAAAACTCCTCGCCTCATCTGCATGTGAAGAAACTCTGAAAAAGTCTCAAGAGGCCTTTTCTTCAGGAAAAACCAAGTCTTTTCTGTTCCGGGTGGAGCAGTTACAAGCGATGGTGACCATGCTGGAGAGACACGAGGCAGAGTTTGTTGAGGCGCTGGAGAAGGATATGCACAAGGTCATTTAGTGTTGCTAGTACCCCCCCCCCCCCCACAACCCCCATAAATTACTAGTGTATAGCTTAAGGGGGGCTGTCATCTTTAATATTCCTTTTCAGGACCTGTTGAACTAAGAGGTGGAACCCCGGTGAACCTTCTTTGGGTTCCCCTATTAAGCCAAGTGATGTAGGAAGACTCGGACAAAATTGAGCCTCTAGACTGATGGCGCACCCCCATATACTAGCTCAGTCCTCTACATGCAATCTAAAAGACATTGGGGCAGATTTACTAATCCTGGCTAACATTTAGACTGAACGTAGAACTGGCACATCTGTAGGCTGCCTATCTATCGCGGGGCATGAGCCACTATAATAACTTGGCACATCTTGCTAGACATATTAAACACTTTTTCTAACTTTACACCACCTTATCAGCTTGTGCCAATGTGTTGTGTTTTTTTTTTCTTTAGTCATGCCCTGCGGTGAAAGCAAATTGTGTATTCATGGTGTACAGAGGGACTTTTTTAGTTTTCAAAAAGTACGTTTCTATTTCAAAATCTGCTTGATGCCACCTTCCAGATGCTTGCCGTATGTCAAGTCTCACATGCTGTACACTATAAATAAGGGGTTCCTATTGTCACTTGCAGCCCAAGTTTGAAACCATCTTATCGGAGATCACTACAGTGAAAAATGAAGCTATTTATGCAATGAACAACCTAGAACAATGGATGATGCCGGAGTCTGTCCAGAAGAGTATGGTATGACTCATGCTTGGGGTCTGTCTTCTAGTGTCCTACATGACCCTGTATACTAAATCTTTCTATATGTATTCTCCTTTTTAAGACTTCATGTCTGGACAGCTGCTTTGTGCAGAAGGAACCAGTAGGTGTAGTCCTGATCATTGGTGGCTGGAGCTTACCAGTACAACTTTGTCTCATACCGATGGTTGGAGCAGTAGCTGCAGGTAAGTTCATTAGAAACCTTTTGCTGTGTGTCTGTCTCCATCCTTGTGGTTTATTTTGGATGTGTATTACTTGGTCCCCCAAATCAGGCAGCTGAGCGGAAAGCGGTTGGATCCCATTATAATCAATGGGGTTGGCCCAACGGTGTTCAGTTCTGTCCCCTTTCCTGCTACCTGAACGGAGCAGGAAAGCGGAATCCCCAGTGCAGGTGTGAAAGTGCCCTGACCACTGCATAGTAGGAGCGGTCATTGTCAGCCTTCAACCACAAACAGAATTTTGGAATTTGGACATGGGAACTCGAGAGCATGCTGATGAGTGATGCTTTGCTGCTGCAGCCGCTCTCCATCTTTTGAATGATCATAACTTCTCTCAGGCTGCCATTAGGTATGATGGTATCAGAACTGACATATTGGTATTACTAAGTTCCGCTTGTATTTCCTCGGCTAGGTAACTCTGTGGTACTGAAGCTGTCAGAAACCTGTTCTCACACAGCGGACCTGCTGCACACACTACTACCACTGCATCTGGATAATGTAAGTGCAGTGATGGTATGACTGTCTTACAGAGTATAGGTGGAAGGGCATATACCGTGGATGCAAGGAGGTGAGAATAGGATCAAGACAATACCTGAAAAAATAATTACAGGAAGGCATCATCGGAAAATAACCCACTTTTTGTATATCACAATGTTGTGTTACAGATCTTTTAAAGGAATTTTTCCTTTTTTTTTTTTTTTTTTGCCCTTCACATTATTAGTCACAATCTATAATTAAAAAAAAAATAAAATCCTGCATTTTTCATATGGAGTACAATGTCTATAAATATTTAGTCACTTCCTCCTTCTGTGGAGAACTTTGCAACAGTGACCTCAGTAACACAGGCAGGACTACACTGAAGGGTAAACTAGATGTCTAGATAAGCGCAAACAGTATGTCCAAAATAGCTATAGCTATATTTTTAGCTTTAACCCTTCCCAATCCACTGTCTGACGCCTAAAGACATTATGATTTAAGGCTGTACAGCTACAATGTTGGAAGACGTCCGTCGGGGTTCTCTTACTGTATATTGCCAACCTCTCTGCTGTGGGAGCCTATCCAAAGTGTCACCTCATGCAGTACTGGCTTTAGCCAGCATATAGCGCCGTTGTATAACAGCAGAAAAAGAGTAAGCCCCTTAGGAAAACCAGGATACAAATTGGATTGGAAATGGTTAAGTCAGCACTTACACACTTCAGGTACTTATGATGTTTTTCTGTTCTCTGCTCTTGTCATAAGGATATTATATTGGGGTGCAATTATTTTTTTCACTGTCATATGTTCTAGTCCAGGGGTGTCAAACTCATTTTCACCAAGGGCCACATCAGGCTTATGGTGATCTTTTAAAGGGCCGATTGTAAGGCCGCCTGCAGACCCGAGCCCCTGCAGGGACCAGCGCGGCACTCGCCGGCTCCGTGATGTGCAGGCTGCCAGCCGGCGCAAGCGCGGAGCCAGCGGCTGGGGAGTGACATTTCTGTGCGGGACTCTGCAAGACCCGCACAGAAATAGAGCATGCCCCGATTTGTTTTCCGCAAGAAATCTCGCACTGCCATCTGCGTAGGATTGCGTTTTCTAATGCAATCCTATGGCAGCTTCCATTAGTGGAAGTTCTGCGGGAAATCCCAACGCGGAATTTCCGCCCGTGTGCAGGGGGCCTAAGACAGTACAGTAAGGGCTCGCTCACACAAGCATATTTGCATACATAATAAGCAGTGAATAGAAGCCATTGATGTCAATTAGTTCATTCACATGATGTATATTTTCACACAGCCTGACCTATTTAGTCCCGTACGACGCACCCCAATAGGCCATTGAAGTGAATGGGCTGCACAAATACGTGGTGAATGCTCAGGAAACCTATGTATTCACTGCATATTTGCGCACCATTTCAATGGGACCATCTGTGTTCTTTTATGAGTACGCAAATATACAGGCATAAGCGATTTTTGATTGAGCAAATACGCAGCGGATTTGTGCGACCCCCCCCCCCCCCCCCCCCCCCCCTGCTCGGATGCACACTGACATCAGTGTGTGCGCCTGGCACGCTTCCTCCCCGAGTCCTCTCCTGTGGAACTGATGAGCGGGGGAGGAGGATCCTGGCTGCACACTGACGTCAGTATGTGCCGGGATCAGCGGTAACAGCGCGATTACCAGCAGGGATCTGTGGCACCCCAGCTGGTAATCGCCGCAGTGGTGAGCGGCGTCGGCACGCCACGGCCCACATAACATGAGGCAGCGGGCCGGATTCAGCCCGCGGGCCTTGTGTTTGACACGTGTTCTAGTCACTTGTAGTTCTTGTGCAATAATTTTTATATTTTTTTTTCCTTCAGAACTGTTACCAGCTAATTTCTGGAGAACACACAGAAATACTAGAGATTCTGGAACACAAATTTGACCATGTCTTCTATATAGGTATTTCTGTTTGCGTGTTAAATGTGATTCAGTAAATCGAGTGCAGATGTAATGGAGTTTAAAAGGGTCAGAAAAACATGGCTACTAGAGATGAGCGAGTATACTCTCTAAGGCTAACTACTCGAGCGAGTAGTGCCTTAGCCGAGTATCTGCCCGCTCATCTCTAAAGGTTCGGCCGCCAGTGGCGGGCGGGCGAGGAATGGAGGGGAGAATCCCTCTCTCCCTCCAGCAACTCACCTGTCACCCGTGCCGGCAGCTGAATCTTTAGACACGAGCGGGCAGATACTCGGCTAAGGTGTGTGACTGTGTGTGTGTCTGTGTGACTGTGTGTGACTACTCACTCGAGGTGTGTGTGTGATAGCTGCAACCCACAGACAAGGGTGGCACCCTTGACAATCCCTTTAAGATTTAAAGTGTTTAAAACTTTCTGTACCGCAGACTGTTTACTCTGTCAACTACTTTACAAAATGTTCTTGCTGTGTTAAGGGAACAATAGCTTTTCAATTGCATAGGAACTTGTTACAGAAGGTTATCACACATGGTAAATTTTGCTACATCAGTATATTAAAATGATACGTAATGAAAGTAGATAATTGCTTGAAAGAAAACAAACTGAAGGCTGAGCAGTGACCGGTTATCTTTAACTCAGGGCTTTTTTCTATTTTTTTTTTTTTTTTTTTTTTTTATCCCTTTGTTAAAGGGGATTGAATTCCATTTGCCATCCATAGGATGGATGATAAAAGTCTGATCGCTCTGTGCTTCAACCCCCTACTGCAGTTGGGAGTTGTGATGTCGCTCAATGGAACTGTCGGAGATGGCCAAGACTTTGTACGCAGCTGTTTGTTAGCCCCATTGAAATGAATGGAGTGGCATTGTGCATGTTCGACTGATGCTCTGTTCAGTCTCCACAACGCTGCCAGTGGGTGCAGTGAGCCCACGGTGAGGAGAAGAGGGTCACGGGACCCCAATTCTTGGGATCAGTAGTGGTCTAAGCAGTGGGACCCCCCCCCCCCCCCCCCAGACATTTATCACCTATTTTATGGATAGGTGATAAATCAATGCGTTAAACGGGTCTTCGGTCTATTGGTGTGTTCTCTGTGTTGCAGGTGACTATGTGACAGGTAGACAGGTGATGCAAGCAGCAGCCAAACATATGACACCTGTCTCTTTGGTCCTTGGAGGAAAAAACCCTTGCTATGTGGACAAGTCATGTGATCTTTCGGTGGCTGCTCACAGAATCGCATGGGCTCGGTTTATTAATGCAGGCCAAAATTCCTTGGCTCCAGAGTACGTTCTGTGCCACCTGGATATCCGAGATTCTCTGATCCATGAGTTGGAAATGTCCATCCACGAATTCTATGGGAAAAATCCACAAGATTCCCAGCACTATGGGCGCATGGCAAGTCTGGATCAATACAGAAGAGTCAAGAACTTTCTATCCTGTGGTCAGGTGGTCCTCGGAGGTCAGACTGTTGAGCGTGAGCGCTATATTGGTAAGGACTAGTTGTGATGTGGACACTTAAGTCCTTAAATTCTAAAGTCGAAACAATTTAGTTGCACGTATTGAACATCTATTCTGACTAGCCTGGGGCTACACTGTGACTGCTTAATGCCTTTTTGAAGGGGTATTACTGAGATATTTGAGACCTATTCACCAGATGTGCTATTAATGTTGGAAGTGAAAAGGCCTAGATGGAAAATATACAAATTTTATGGAGCAATTGCATATTGGTCAACAAGTAAACTGAAGTCTTTTTTTGGACTAGGGTATTGATGACTTATCCTTGGTATAGGTCGTTAATATCAGATTAGCGGGGGTCTGTAGCTTTCAGCTGATTCAAGAGGCCATGGCACTCAGGTGACTGCCCCAGTCTCATTTCAGGCCTGTGATGTCATGTTCATCAGTCAAGTGACCCGAGATCAGCTTAGTTCCATTCACGCTGCTATGAAATGTACAACGCTGTGCCTGGTATGTAGTAAGTGACAGCGATTATTACCCAAGTGCTGTGACCACTTCAGACAGCTGATCGCCGGGGCTGACCCCCACCAATCTGATATTGATGACCTATGCAGAGAGTTTAGTCCAGGAAAACTCCCTTAGTGAGCTACTTTTGGCATTGTACACAGTGTTTGTCAGGGCTTATTCGCATCGGCGTCTGAGTACAACACTGCGAGTCTCACAGCATTGTACTCAGCGCAGCCTCTACGCTCTGACGGCAGAGATCACGTTCGGGCTGAGAAAAGCATTGCGCATGCCTGGGATTATGATGTGTTTGCCTCCATTCACACTGTTGCACAGGGGAAATACACGGTGACAATACGCCCATGGGAATGAGCCCATAGTCAGAAGATCCTCGGTACTGTATCGTCACAACCCCCCTTTAAATTTGTTAATTTTTACACAATTGATAGTAAAATGATGTACAAAAGAATAAGTTAGAAGCTTGGTAACTTCTGAAGCCTTCTTGTAGCTTGTTCTCATTCCAAGGTATCTCCCCTATGTAGATAGTGGTTGGTTTGGGTTTGTTCACCACCTATTGTTCTCTAGCACCAACAGTTCTGATTGATGTAAAAGAATCGGATCCTATTATGAAACAAGAAATTCTTGGACCGGTCCTCCCCATCTTGACAGTAGAATCTTTGGAAGAGGCAATCCAATTCATCAACAAGGGAGATCGGCCTTTAGCTGTGTACGTCTACTCGAACAGCCCACAGGTAATCTGATGGTGGAGAATAAGATTCTCTAGTCTAGTTTTAAGAAATGTTATTTACAAAAAGACATGCAGAGTTTTATGCCAGTCTGTTGCACGATTTTGCTACGGATTTCACCAACTGCAATATCTGAAGTCCACAACAAAATCTGCATGTATCTTGGATTTTAAGGCTGGATTCTCGGCGGAAGTCTCGCGGTTCGGCCGCAGCTAAAAACCGTGAGATTTCAGCCGGGAGAACCGCTGCTGCAAAACCCGCGGGGGCTTTGAAGCGGCCTGGCCGCTCGCCCTTCCGCTGTGGCTGGCGCTCCCATAGAGGAGGGCGCGGCCGCAGCGGGGAAAAAAAAAACATGCGGTCGGCAAATCCGCGGTGGCTTCTGCCGGCTTAGCCGCAGCGGATTTGCCATCCCGTGTGGATGAGATTTCTGAGAAATCTCGTCCACATGGCTGGCTAATCCCGGGATTACCGTCCGCATGCAAATTTGCCGCGGTAAAATTCCACACAGAATTTCCACGGCAAATCCGCCCCGTGTGAAGCCAGCCTTAATCTGGCTTTACAGCAGATTTTGTAGGTTTGTGTACCAGCCTAAGGGCTCTTTCACACGAGTGTATATGCGCCTGCTGTTTTCACGGCTGATATTGGCTATGATCTGATGCACTGGATTCCAATGCATCAGATCACATGGCTGTATTCCCGTGACATAAAAGGGGCCCCCCCCTCACCCCCACAGTGAGGAAGAGACTGAACAAAGTGCTGATTGAGCAAGCACACCAGCGCTCCGCTCACCATCGTCCATAGGGCTGCAGAGATATCAGAGCGGGTATTTGTGTCCCCTAAATTGAGCACTGACTTCACATGCTTGGCCAGCACTCCCTTCATGCAGATGTCACCGAGGGGAGAAGCGACACCCCGACCTTCCCAGTGACAGGCAGAACGGGACACGGTAGTCCTATGGGAGGGTCTTGCGATGATCTCCAGTATATCAGCCCCTTATCCCCTGCCCTATAGCGCTGTTCATGATCTGTGAACTTCAATGGGTAACTAATTGTACTATCAGACACAGAATATGGACGATAGTGCGGTGTGGGGGATAAAATGCAGATGTGAAGATAGATTTTGTCCTTGCGAGGGGTAAGTATCTAAGTTTGCAGCTTCCCATGGCCTCCACACAATGCAGATCATGAGGCAAAGTCTGGCCCCTCCTGTTAGTCATTTTATATCACTACATCTCTAAGATTATAATGGGAGAGGGGGTTCTTTACACTTATATTTAACATATGTTTATCCAACTTCAGGTCATCTCCGAAGTTATGCACAACACCTCCAGCGGGAGCTTCTGTTCCAATGACAGTATGGTCCAAAGCCTGTACACCAGACTGCCCTGTGGTGGTATAGGTGAGTATACACAACTAAAATCGGGATATTAGAACCCCAAGCACATATTTGTAAATAAAATCTTGCAGCCTTGGTCCACTAACTTCTATTGCATAAGTAATGTGACAAGCGATGGCCATATAGTAGAAGGTATAATGCACTCCTAGAGGTTGGACATCCACCAATTGGCAAGGTATCCTCTGGATAGGGAATAACTTGTGTGAAACAACCCATTTAAGTGCTTTTTAGACACCCCATATATGTGTAATGGTGCGTAACACTGTTGCCCTACAGTAATTCCTAAGCACAAACTCTCCCCCCTCACCTTATTGTATCTACAGCGGGTCTTAAAGTTGCTTTATTTAGTACAGAACGTACAAATTCTATCCTTGATATGGCTCTGCTGTGTGCATTAGCCCTATGCAGAAGGCTGCACTATAGAGGTCTACGGCTGCTGTATTTTGACTCTGTACAACTCGGAGGTGGTACGGACCCATAACTAGGGCATACAGAAACTGTCTAGGTTTGTATACACCAGCCAATCTGAACAGGAAGCTCTGCAGTAGAAAGCATGGGGAAGAATAGAAGAGACAGGAGGTGGAATGAGACATCCGATACCCATCAGACAATGTAGGAAAGCTCTTCCTAGTGATCATAACTGAAAGGCTGACAATGCTAAGGAAAGCGGAGGGTAAGATCTGCTCAGAAGTACTGACTTGCATACTGCACACCCCATCTACTTGATACCCCAAAGAAAGTTTTGAGGAAATCTTGGCCTAGCAGTATTTGCACCTAGAACCACCTAGGAAGTGATGCTATAATTACAATTGTATGACAATGCCATATAACCACTGGTGAGGGGTTTTGTGCTATTTGATATACTGTAACTATGTATTGATGACATTCATTTTAGTTAGCATTGACTACCTCTCATTTGTCCTAGGTAACAGTGGTGTAGGACAATATGGTGGGAAGTTCAGCTTTGACGCTTTTTCTCACAGTCGTGCCTGTCTACTACGTAATACCGCCATTGAGTGTGTCACTTACCTGCGCTATCCTCCATATGCTGAGAAGCAACTTCGTCTCATGCAGTGGGCCACATCCATCTCCAGAACCAGCAACTGGTGCCGTATATTGTAAAGATGTTTTGTAACCCGCTGCATTCAATGTCCTATGCAGGCATGTGAATGTTATGGACTATGTTAACACTTTTCAATGTGGATGTATATAGGCCAGGATAATCCTATACAGACAATGGCTGTGCCAATGACCGTAATGACATCGCCTGTGGAATACGAAGGAAATCCTGAAAACCTGCTCAGTGGGAGGGGTTACTTGAAGACTGCAGTTAAACACTGCTATAGCCAATATGAATTGGTCTGCAGTGTGTCTTTTGGCACAAATTACTTTTAGTAGGTGCTAAAAATCCAGCACATGGAAAGATATAGACCCTATAGCTGTGTACCTGCTTTCATTTAATGCTTTTTTTTTTTTTTGTTTTGGAGGCTACTCTCTTATAGTGATGAAACCTACATATTTGGCATTTAAAAAAAAAGTTGGGTAGTAGTATCTTTATATCTATTCATATGTTGCTTATGTACAATCTTGTATCTATTTTAATTAAACTATTTATATGATCTTCATCAATATCTCTGTTCTTCAGGCCAATGCTGTACGTCTACAGAGGTCCTCCATGTATTAGCGTCCTAATTCAGCTCACTCTGGTCCTCCCTGCACACGGGCAGGCTTTCCCACAGAATTTCCGCCCGCTGCCATAGGTTTGCATGCATGCACGCAATCCTATGTACACAGCCGCGATTTGTCACGCGGAAAACAAATCGCGGCATGTTCTCTTTCTCTGCGGGGCTCGCAGGGGCCCACACAGAAATGTCAGTAGTGACTGGCAGGCTCCACTCTGTGCATGCGCCGGCTAGCCGGCGCATCACAGAGAAGAGAAGCCGGGAGCAGGTAAGCCGCAGGTCTCTGCAGGGGCATGGTTCCGCATCCTGCTGCGAGAATTCTCACAGTGGGATCTGACCCGGCCGTCTGCAGGCGGCCTTTCTAAAGCTTTTTGTTCCCTTCTCTCTACTAATTTTCCTTTACAGTCTTGAGTCCATAGACATTGGTAGTCTTGTTCTGTTTTCAATCCCTTTTATTCAGAAAAATGAAATGCCAGGCGCCCAGACAATGTCAGGAACTGTAGTTTCCAATTACTATAACTATTTAATATATATTACTTTTTTCTTGGAAATATTTCACAAATGTAACTGGTTGTCTGTTACCGGAGACTGCAGAGAGTCTGATATTCTTCCCAATTACCTGCAAAGGGATCTATTAAGGTAATAGATGACTTCTTGATATAACAAGACCACCTGCAAGCTGTCTGTAAAGTCTAAACTACCTATGCTTTATATAGAAAAATATTCTGTCTTTTGTGTGACTTGGTGTAACCATGAAGAGGGTATGGTGTCCACTCCAGGCTGCCTTCGCTGTACATGACGTGTAATCGGTAGAAATCCCATATCCTCATGGGTACATTCGCGTGTAGATGGTCTCAGACCTGCCTTCTGCCTTGGCTGCATATCTTGCCAGTGTGAAAAGGTAGTCGCTCAACCTGTAAAAGATGAGACTTTGTTCAGATGGGTTCAGAATCTCTAATGTTTCAAAGTGGCTTACTGAAGGGGTGCTAGAGTATTTAAACAGAGGCTGGCCTAGACGCGCACGGTCTTAACGCCATACACACTATAACCCCCTCCCACCTGTCGATCCGGAGGACGTCAAAAAACCCCATGAGGTAGAAGCCAATCTTTCTCGCAATTCCTTCCCAACTTGAATTCAACACCCCCATCCCCACCCCTAAATCTGTCAATAACTCTCCTGAAGTAATTGGTAACTATAGAATACACTGTTACACTCAAGGGCATCCAACCCCCCTCTTAAACTCTCTCCATCGTCTTCAGGCAGAGAGTTACATAGTCTCACTGCTCTTACAGTCCTGGGTATAAACAGGTTGTAGGAGAGATCTCTGTATTGTCCCCTGGCATTTAGGTTCCCTGTTCCCCCTGCAGCTTTAAAGCCCACAGTCTTTAGCGGCGGGTTTTGAAGCTGCTTCGCCACCTGCATCTCCTCTGCGGCCATCTCTCCCCATAGAGAGGAGAGTGGCCGCTGCGGAAATAAAAAGAATTGATATGCCGCCTCTCTTCCGCACGGCATGTCAGTTTCAGTGCGGCTTTGCAAAATCTCGTCCACTTTGCTGGCTAATTCTGGGATTAAGAGCAGCAGGCAGAATTGCCGTGTGGACATTCTGCATGGAAATTCTGTCCCGTGTGAACCCAGCCTTACTAAACCCCAGTTTTACCTCTATTGTTCACCCATTCCATTCACTACTAAAAATTGACCTCATGTCCTCCTCAAATAAATACTGGCCCCTAAAACTGTCCACAATATTCCATGTGTGGTCTGACCAGTGACTTGTAAAGAGGAACAATGTTCTCATCATGTGCCCCTAGACCTCTTTTGATGCACCCCACGATCCTATTTGCCTTGGAAGCAGCTGCCTGACACTGGTTGCTCCAGTTAAACTTGGTTAACTAAAATCCCCAAGTCCTTCTGTCAGTTTTGCCCAGTAGTTTCCCATTTTGTTGTGTAATGGTGACATGTATTTCCTCTGCCCATGTGCAGAACCTTACATTTATTAGTATTAGACCTCATTTGCCATTTTTCTGCCCAATCCCCCAACTTATCCAGATCTACTTGCAACCACATCCTATCCTCTCGTGTTAATTACTCTATAGTTTTGTATCATCTACAAATATTATTGTACTATGAAACCCTCTACCAAGTCATTAATAAAAATATTAACAAGAATAGGGCCCGAAGCTGACCCCTGTGGTACTCTGGGTCACAGTTACTAGTGGGATATACCCCTTCTGCTTTCCATTACTGAGCCAGTTACTCACTAATGTTCCAAACACATAGTACAGAAAAAAAATCATCTTATACAAGTAAAATAGATGTGATTCCCTTTTAAACCCCCCCACACACACACCTGTTAAGCTATACTTTTACATCAACTCGTGTTGCCACACTTCAATAACTACTCAGCTATTTAAACCAACAGCAGTAACTCCTGCAACAGATCCTCAGTTTGGAAAGGGTGCTTCTAAATATTAGTGCTTTTATTTCCTCGTAAAAAGGAATTTTTGAAGGTTCTTTACACTATAACTTCAACACCACAGGAGCCAATGACTGCTGTATGTTACAAGCGGGCACAAATCAAGTTACACCCTTTTTCTGCCATCATTATTGGCTGAAGCTCCACTCATAATACCCCTTAAATTCAGATCACAAAACAAATGAATACAAATTGAGTTTGCAATAAGGTTCTGCTTATCCTATTCATGTTCCAGCAGAGGGCGCTGTGACCACTGGTTGAAGTGAGCTGGGGTTTGATTGCAGAGGCTCCTGGTGTCAGTGACCTCATTGCTCCAGCAAGTCAAGAGCAAAATGGGACCTGGCGCAGTATAACTCACTGAGCAGCATTAAGAGGAAGGGGAGCAGGAGGTGGCACTGGATAAAACCCTCAAACAGTGTTCCCCAACTCCAGTCCTCATGGACAGGTCATGTTTTCAGGATTTCCTCAGTGTTGCACAGGTGATGTAATTATTGTTGGTGCCTCATACATTGCCACAGGTGTTCTTACTACAGGATATCCTGAAAACATGACCTGTTGGGGCTCCATGAGGAGTGGAGTTGAGAAACACTGGGCTAAACAAACTATCTTGGAATGTGTCTGTAGGGAGAAGCCTAATGGTGGAGGAGCCTGGGGCCATCTAACAGCTCTAGCAGGCGCTGAGTGGGGATATGTAAACAACTGTCAAAGAACAAACAAGCACCTAGAAGGATTTGTCATTTTTCTGCAAAATACGGCATGGTTAGATGAACGGTCTTGCCATCTGAGACCCTAAACCGTGGTTCCACTATTGGCCTATAAAAAGGTTCTCTGAGGCTCCTTTTCCACTGGTGTAGACCTTGGTGACCATTAGACATGCCTCTATGATGTAATCAAAGAGATTTTGCCCCGTTAAAGTTAGAGGGGGCTGTATTGACGAATCGCCCATTACCTGGGCCATTTTGACAAGACTGTTAATATAATATGACATGCTGTGCACAATAATTAAAGATAGCAGAAGGGAGAAATGTCCATTGACACTCCGTTTAGTGCTATACGATCAGAGCATGTGCAGTATGCAGAATGAAGCCAGTCTGGGTTTGGGCACTATAGTCTTGTGAGATTTGAGCAGTGGTGGACGCAGCTTGATGATGTATGCATCAGCAATACCAGAGGCCATGGAGGAAGGACGCACATGCATAATGAGTAAGTCAGCTGTTTGCTATCTGTTTTTAATTGTTCTGCTATATAAGTGTTGGGCTGGTGGGTGTTGTATATACTTGATAAAGATCTTGCTAGATCGAAACGTCGTATGGTGACTGGAGGAATAAAGGTTTTGTGATTGCATCGTTTCCTGCTGCCACGGCTATTTTTCTTCTGACTGGTTCCTTGGAGCTGAGCGATCCGGCTCCTTGCTGCGGCTGGCACATTGGACGGTCCCACCCAGAGGGTTGTATGGCGTTGTGCTGCCCTGGACTTTGCTATTGTGATTGACAAGACTGTTGGGTGGTCTTGGGACTAGTGGATGCATGACGGCGCACACACAAGGCGACCGGGCTCAAGACACCCGCAGTAGACCACCGGTAGAGAAGATCATCTGACAATCACGAACAGCTCCAACTTTTTCATTGAACGCTATCCAAAGATAGGTGGCACCATCATTACACCCCTGTGTCTCTCAGAACCATTTCCACGTGATTGGCTGAATGACATTTGGGTTCACCGCATCCATTACATGTACTACCCTCTACACCCACCCTCAATCCTGCCTATACTGTGGAGCGCCACACTGCCCCCTGCTGGTGTGATGGTCTAGGGGGCCATCGCATACAACAGTCGGTCACCCCTAGTAGTGATAAGAGGGACAATGGCAGCTCAGCGACATGTTCAGGATATCCTGCAGCCACATGTGTTCCTCTCATGGCGGCTTTTAACAGGCCTTTTACAGCAGGACAATGTTTGGTTGCAAACAGCAAGGGTGTCACAGGAGTCGCCACAGCATTGTCACACCTCTGTAGCCAGTCCGGTTGACAGATTTATTGCCAATAGCCTATGAGTTTGCACGAGCTAGAGGCTCAGTTACAGCAAATGTGGACTGATCTGCATCAGGATACCACACAGAACCTGTATGCCTCCATGCACGCTGTTATCACATCTTGTATTCAGGCTAGAGGTGGTACAACAGGGTACTAGAGCCTTCATGCTCAGCTGTATCACATCTTATATACAAGCTAGAGGCGGTACAAGTCTGAACAGGGTACTAAAGCCTCCATGCCTGCCCATACCACATCTTGTAGCCAAGCTTGAGCCAAAACAATAGGGTAGTAGAGCCTCTATGCCCGCCTGTATCACATGTTGTATCCACACTAGAGGCGGTACAACAGGGTAATAGATCACCGTGCCTACCGTATCATATCTTACATCTAAGTTAGACGCAGTACAACAGGGTACTAGATCCCCCATGCCTGACCATATCCTATCTTACATCTAAGCTAGAGGCGGTACAACAGGGTACTAGAGCCCCCCTTCGAGTGTTCAGTTCTCCACAATAAATTCTCCTTTTGCTCTGATACTGTAATCACCAACTTATATCAATGTTACAATCACACATGTAAAGTTTCAATCCATTCTGACAACTCCTTGTAGCGGGCTTGACTTTTTTTTGGACAATGAGTGTAATAGCGGCTGGGATAAGGAGCCTCAGTCTATCTAGCCGTCTAACCAATGAATGTGGGACTAGTGTGTTGTTTTTCACATTTTAACTGTTAGTTGTAGATTTCAGTTGCTATTTTATTGCTAATACCAAAGAGATGACTTTAAGAAGCACATCTGTACCTGTTCAAGTATTTCCCAACATTTGGATCTGCTTCGCCCGTTTGCAGCAGCTTGAATGTTCTACAAAATGTAAGAAATTGTTCAGTCATTTATTTACAGTCAAGATTTATCACATTAAGGCTTCTTTCCCACAAGCATATATCAGCCGCCGGTTTCACGTCCGGACGATATATGCCATCATCTGAGGCATAGAAGCTCATAAACGGGAGCACAAATCTAACGTTTGTGTGCTCGTTCACATGGCACGGGCTTCGGTGCAAATATGCCGAGGTCACCATGCCATCACCCCTCCCTCCCCCTCGCAGGCTCACCTCTGCTCTCTTCCCCACTTGCTCTTTGCAATGGGAGGGGGCGGGATGAGGGTGGAGCTAAGCACAGCCACGCCTCCTCCCATTGCTGTCTGCGGACAAGGGGCAGGGAGGTGGGGGGAGCCTAGCTCCGCCTTTTGTCCATAGCCAGCAATGGGAGGAGGGGGATGGCACTTAGCTCCACCCCCATCCCACTGTAAACAGCGAGCAGGGAGGAGAGCAGAGGGAGGGAGTTTAGCAGCCACGCTGCTAAACTCCCTCCCACCTCCGACTGCTGTCATGGGCTCCCATAGGAGTCCATGCAGCGGCCAATGTGTTCCAGGACTATCTTTTGGGCCCGATGTAAAAACGGCCGGCACTATATTGGCCTGGCCGGGCACTTTTACGTCACGGGTATATGGCCATGTGATTTGATGCATTGGAATCCAATGCATTAGATCATAACTTATATCGGCCGGCCGATATACGCTCGTGGGAAAGAAGCCTCAACTACAGCAAGTGGCTCGTTGTGGTGCTTGTCAAGTGACGTACAAACATTAGGTCGATTATAGAAGAAAGGGCTTACACTCTCTCTGCTCTCCGGCACACTGCTCGGGCCACATGTAGCGATGCACTGGCCTTCCCACCAGACTACAACAAAATACATATTAGTTTATTAGAGCAGCTCCATCTAAGAAAGTGATCAAAATGTCAAAGTGTACTGCCAATGGGTACATTTATACCGGCAGAATAAAGCTGGTCAGTGGAGGAAGCTGAACCGTGTATCGATCAATCCATTGCTCCAGCTCCTGGATAGACTCTTCATTAAATGATGTATTCGCTGTAGAGAGAGAAATCAAGACACTAATTAACAAACTAACATAGAAGAATGGATATTGGCGCCTGTACATGTAGCGGTCCAGCTGTAGTAACCGCATGAGCATTAGCGCATTTCAACTATACTTGGCAATTAGTGATTACCAGCACTATGTATGGGGACACCCTTGATATTCAGGTTAGACTAGTAGATTATCAGTGCTGCTTGTGTTGAATTAGATTGGATCTTCTCTCTACAGATCCATTTGTTGGTTCATCTCGAAGGATAGCCTTCAGTGGTCTTAGTATCAAAGCTAAAAGCAATCTTTCCATCTATTCAGGTTGTCAAACATATGTGAAGCAATCTTTCCATCTATTCAGGTTGTCAAACATATGTGAATAGGACCGCTAAACGCTGAAGCTTATGTGAAGAATAACAAATTTACCTTTATGGCTTTCTCTGGCCGAGGATAGGGGCGTTGCAATATTTGAGCCAATGTCTTGCAGCATACATTGTATCTGTAGGCGGGAAATTTTCTGTTAATCTCCGCTAACAAGCAACAGATGAAGTAGCTCAGAGATGGATGACTGCTTTCATCTACCAGATCCCCTTTACCAATAGGGCCTTTTTCACATGACTGTGTGCGTTTTTACGTTCGCCTGTAGGCGCCGTAAAATTGCACGAAATAGAAATAGTCGAGATCAAGTCCCGATCTTAATTGGCATATTTTCCGCAAATCACACTGGCGGCTTCTGCGTGATGGCAAAAAAAATACACAGCTGCGCGAAAATCCATCACTCGGCAAAAATCCTCGGAATGACTTCCAATGCTTAAATGGAGCCAGCTGTATTCTTTTCCCATCGTTGGACGCAGGTCAACTCCCTTCCTCTCCCTTTTTCTGCTTCCAGCATAGCTTGACAAAAGATAGGGCAAGACCTATGTGCTATTTTCCAAGCGCAATTTTTTTACGCGCCCAAAAATCATTCATCTGAATGCATACTTTGGAATCCAACGCTTCAGATGGTTGCGATTTTTTTGATGCGGCTAAAATAGCTGCCTATATACAGCCGTGTGAATTAGGTCTAAGGGCTATTTTAGACGACCGTATATAGGCTTGGTTTTCACTCCGAGCCGATATACGGTGTCCTTGTCTGCAGGAAGTGGGGGGATGGAAGAGCCAGGAGCAGGAACTGAGCTCCCGCCCCTTGCCACTATTTGCAATGGGAGGGGCGGGACGGGGGCAGAGCTAAGCTCCGGCACTTAGCTCCGCCCCCGTCTATTGCTAATAGTGGAGAGGGGGCGGGAGCTCAGTTCCTGCTCCTGGCTCTTCCATCCTCCTCTCCCTGAAGACAAGGACACCGTATATCGGCTCGGCGTGAAAACCGAGCCGATATACGGTCGTCTGAAATAGCCCTAAGTTTGACCTTTTCTACCATTTCAGTAAAAGGTATAGATTAAATATCGCCGCCATAAAATCTATTTCTTAGCGGTCTGGATTTTTTGAAAAAACTAGTGGAAGTGTTTTTGGCTTATCGATTTTCATCTACTGCAGAACAGACATGACGTCTTACCCGTCGCCTAATTAAAAGAGTATGCCGAGCGTGAGAAAAAGTGTTCTTTGTATGAAGTGTTAAATAACTTTTCTGTATCAGTTTCTCATGACTTACAAGACGTCTGCTTCCTGTTATTTAAAAGGAACCTTCCCTGCTAACTTCCAGTGGATAGAAATAAGTTCTAGCTGTGCGCCGGACACACGAGTGCTTGACGTGATACTGTAACCCGTCCGCTGCCTGTATGATCACATAGACTACAATGATTTTCAAAAGGTGATACATTTATTCAGTGATGTTTATATAATGAAAGTAAGAAGTACCTTCTCTAGTTCCCCCACACATTGGAGATTTGCATCTAGACAGAATTCTCTGGCCAACCTGACAAAAACAAATACAAATTTGCTGAGACGTTGGAGAGAAGTAGCAGAGTGCAATCGGTGAGCGCATGTAGGGATCCTCTAGACCACAAGATATTCCGATAGGTCCTTTTACACAGGCCAATAATCAGATGACCACTGCTCAGACTAATTATGTCCATCACTTAAATGACATAAGAAAGTGCTCATTGCATTAATATAGTTGGTTTGCGGTACATCCTATTGTGTAAACAGTAGAGATGAGTGAGCATACTCGCTGAGGCAAACTACTCGAGCGAGTAGTGCCTTATTCAAGTACCTGCCCGCTCGTTTTTAAAGATTCAGCTGCTGGCGGGGAGGAACGGAGGGGAGATCTCTCTCTCCCTCTCGCTCCCCCCTGCTTACTGCCGCAACTCACCTCTAACCCGCGCCGGCAGCCGAATCCCTAGAGACAAGCGGGCAGGTACTCGAATGAGGCACTACTAGTTTGCCTTAACGAGTATACTCGCTCATCTCTAGTAAACATTGTTGATTGGAGATTATTTGGGCAATAATCTGACCATGTAATGGGACTCTGATCCTCTGAATAACTTCTTATTCGCTGTACAGTACAGATTAAGGCCCTTTTACATGCAATGACTTCATCAACGCGACTCGATCTTGTATTCCAGCTCAGGTATAGAGTGGATGGAGAAGCTTACTGCCTCCTTGCATGGCAGATCCGATTCCAAGTCAACGGCTTGGGACCCGCAGATTAGTTTTCAATGCTTGCCGTTGGTTCTGGCTACGGGCTTCCTTATTCTCCAACTTTTGCCAGGAGGCCTCTAGCTACCCCTTTCCTCAACCCCTTAATGGCTAACTAATTCTTTGTTTTTTGTCATTGTCGTATTCCAGGGTCCATAATTTTTTTATTTTTCTGCTAATATGGCTATTTGAGGGCTTGTTTTTTGCGCGACAAGTTGTATTTTTAATGGCATCATTTTTGGCTTTATATGTTTTTCGTATAACTTTTTAAGATTTTTTTTTAATTTTGTTAGAAGGATTGGGGAAAATAAAAATTCTGTCATTTTTGTTTTTCATTTTTACGGTGTTAAGTGTACAAAATAAATAATGTGATAATATTGTTCTCTGGGTCAGCATGATTCCACCGATACTAAGTTTATAAAATTTCTTAGGGTTTTTCTATTTTTGTGCACAAAAAAAAAAAAAGATTTGCTTTCGTGTTGCCGCATTCCAAGAGCCATAACGTTTTCATTTTTCCATCGACGGAGCTCTATGATGGCTCTATTATCCATTTTTTGGGGAACATATAACGTTTTGTTTTGCTTTTTATTTCACCTTTTTCTAGAGGCAAGACTAACAAAATCTGAAATTCTGGAATGTTTTTTTATTTTTAACGTCACTCCCTGTGCAGTATAAATATGTTACATTAATTCTGCAGGCCGCTATGATTAAACCAATACCACATTTATATAGGGGTTTTTGGAACTTTTTCACACTTCTTTAATAAAAATGTATTTTTTTTTTATTGCTGTGCTGCATTCAAAACCCTCTAACATTTTTTTGTCAAAGGGGTTATGTGAGATTTCTTTTTTTGCGGGACGAGTTGTACTTTTTAACCCATTCCCGCTGCAGGGCGTAAGTTTACGTCCTGGGAGCGGGGTACTTCCCGCAACAGGGCGTAAACTTACGTCCTGGAGATAGCGCGGGATCACATATGATCCAGCGCTATCCCGCAGCGGGAGTCGGCTGTCAGTCACAGCCGGCGTCTCGCTGCAACAGCGGGGGGACATCGGAGATGCGCCCGCCACTGTTAACCCCTTCCCTGCCGCGATCTAAGTAGATCGCGGCAGGGAAAGAGTTCACAGAGGGAGCGCGGCTCCCTTGTGTCTCCGGCTGGAACTCGCGATGTCATCGCGAGAGCCCGGCCTGTCACCATGGCAACAGGACGCCAGACACTGGCGTCCTGTATTGCCTATGCCTGAGATCGCTGTATGAGCGATAAGGCATGGGAGAGCAGTAGCTCTGCCATGCCTTATGACAGCGATCATCAGGGCAGTGGTTAAAGTCCCTCAGAGGGACACAAACAGTGTAAAAAAAAAGAAAGATTTAAAAAATGAATTAAAAAAAATGTAAAAAAAAAGAGTAAAAAAACCATTTTTTATGCTTTTTCTCAGATTAGCATAAAAAAAGGTAAAAAAAAAATAAAACCCCACATATTTGGTATTGTCGCGTCCGTAACGATGCGTACAATAAGTTGCACATGCTTTTGACTGTGCACGGAAAAAAACGCTAAAAAAAAAGCTAAAAAACTGAGGCAAAATGCTCATTTTTAGCATTTTGCCTCACTAAAAACGCAATAAAAGTGATCAAAAAAGCCGTATGTACGCCAAAATGGTACCAATAAATTCTACAGCTCGTCTCGCAAAAAATAAGCCCTTATATAGCTCTGTACATCAAAAAATAAAAAAGTTACGGGACTTTGAATGCAGCTATTTAGAATAGAAAAAAGATTTCCAAAAAAAAGGGTTTTTATTGCAGAAAAGTGGGAAAACCTAAAAAAAATGTTAGAATTTTGGTATCGTTGTAACCGTACCGGTCTGCAGAAAAAATGGAAAGTCTCATTTATGCTGCATGATTAACGGTGTAAAAAAAAAATAAAAAAATCTATGGCAGAATTGATGCGTTTTCTCTCTCTGCTATCATTAAAAAAAAATAAAAAATTTTACAATATACTCTATGTACCCAAAATTGGCATCGATAAAAACTACAGTTCGCCACGCAAAAAGCAAGCCCTCATACGGCCGCGTCGACGGAAAAATAAAAAAGTTATGGCTTTTGATAAACGGAGAAGAAAATCCGCCAAAAATTGTTGCGTCCTTAAGCCCAAAATAGGCCATGTCATGAAGGGGTTAATGGTACCATTTGTTGATCCATGCGACATTTTGATCACTTTCTATTCTGTTTTTTGTAAAGCGAGAGGCAAAGTTAGCTATTTGTCTTTTTTTTTCATGACCTGTGAGGGTTAAGTAATGTAGTAACTTTTGTCCTATGGGTAAATACGAATGCAGTGATGCCCCGTGTGTGTGTGTGTTTTTTTTTTTTACATAGTAAAGGAGTAAAGGTGGGGTTTTGATGTATTTATTTTTATACTATTCTTTTTGAATACTTCATATTTATTTATTTGTCCCACTGGGGGACTTAAATATCACCATATTTTATCATTCTCCAAAAACATTACTATACTATAGCAACCCATCAAGACTCCGCAATCACATCGCGGGGGTCTGATGGGTGACCCCTCCCTCTGTGAGCCCCCTCCTTCTGTCAGCATTTTACATGCAGTGGCATGTGAAGGGTTAAAGACCGGGAATCGAAAGTTACTTCGGTCCCCGCTATCAGAGGAAGTCCTGGCTGTCATCTGACAGCTGAGCACCCGCTCCTCCGGACACGGGAAACTAAAGCCCCTTAATGTCTGCTGTCAAAAGACTTACAGGAAGTCGTTAAGGGGTTAAATAGGTTTTATATGATGGCTGATTTTGCAATCTCCTGAAGTATTTGCTTAGTTAGGAAAAATGAGGTTCCTACTGAATGGTAAAATCTTTGCGAGGCCATTTAGATCTACCTTGACGTGCTGTCTTCTCTGGGTTTTAATGTTCTGGCTATGTTTTGTTCTTTTGGAATATGTGTAAAACTGTGTAAAATAAAGAATTTGAAAAACAAAAAGTTGTAGACCTTAAGTATTCCCAAAATTTTCGTTGACTGCCTTTCCTTAGGACAAATCATCAGTGTGTGATCCGTGAGGAGACCCCAGTCCCTTCAATGTAGTTCCAGACACAGCAGCAGCAGTGTTTAAGTCAAGGAGGAGGAAGAAGAAGAAATTGAGCAGCACGAAACTCTCTTGAAAGTTTGTTACAATGTATTTTTCAAAATACAATAATTAAAGAGACCCCGTCGCCATGTTTTTGCAGCCCTCACTGAGAGCACCATAAGTTAGTGCCCGTCACACTGATTACAGCGATATGTCTCCTGTGTGTATCTGTGCAGGAGTTTGAGAAACTTACATTTTATTAGTAGCAGCCAGACACAGAACTAGTCCTGAATATTCATGAGCTGCAGCTAGCCACACCCACCTTACCCTCCAGCCAATGAGTGGCACCTCTCTCTTTATGCACAGTAATAAGCAGAGAGCTGTTAATCATTGGCTGGAGGGCGGTGTGGGTGGAGCTAGCCTGCAGTTCATGAATATCCAGGACTATTTTAAGTAGTTCTCTATACATGTGCTGCTGATGATAAAAGGCAAGTTTCTCCAAAACTACTGCACAGATCCACACAGCTGACATATCACTTTAATCAGTGGGACCATTACTACCTTGTGCTGCCCTCATTAAAGGGTGCAAAAACAGGGTGACGGTCTCTTTTAGTCTTATGTATACATAATCACAAAATCCTTTAAAGGGAAACGGGTCAACTTCCTATTAGGGAAGGTGATGGGGAGTCGGGTGACGTATTTTTTATGTCCCTAAAAGCCGTGCGCGACACAAAATGTAACTTTTTTCGGGTTTGCCATGCACGCGCTCTCCCATAGAGCTGTAAAGGAAAGAGGTCACCATCAATCTGAAAAGAGACAGATTTTTCTGCCACATGTGGGTGACAGCGCGGGATCAGGAGAGTGAATGAGCATTAAACATACATCAGCCAGCTCCCAGTCTCCTCCCTAACAGCAGCAGAGCTTAGTTTATGGTGAAGTTGGCAGGTGACAGGTTCCCTTTAAAAACAACCCTAACGTTTCATAATAAGCTGCCATGTGCGTGTACATGAGGAATAACACTATTTCTGGACATTACATCACCTGTACTGTATCCCATTTTTCCCCTCTGCATTCTATATCTCTGATTCTCAATTCTTTCTGTATTGGTGGGAGGAGCCTGACTGCTTTGCTGTGTTCTATACACTGTGCAGAGAACTGAAGATTCTGCTCCCTGTCTGTCTGTAACAAATACAGAGACATAACATCATCATATAGGGCACTGTAAAGCAGTACTGAGCAGTGGAGATGTGAATAAAAAATAATAAACTCACTATTGGCTCTGACAGCATGGCAATGAGAGTCTCTACTTCTGTCCCTCCTTCCCCTTCCCTCTGCTCTCATAGATTTCTATGATCAGGATGACTCATCCCCTCCTACACTTCCTGTTTTTTGTTTTGCCATCTGCATTAACAGAGATAACATCACTTGACAGCAGGCAGTGAACAGCAAGTTAACAAGAAGGGAGCCCCCTAGTGGCCAGCACTTTATAATGATTTTTCAGCACAACATTACGTCTCAACCACAAGTCTTTTACTGACTGTGTATGTACAAGCAAAACTTACCCTATGGCAGAGGTCAGCTCGTCGGTAGTCCCCAATGCTTCAAACACGAGGTTATCTTTCGGTCTCCGCTCTCCCGTGTATGTACTTGAGAAGCCTACAGAATTAGAGTACACTTATTATGACACGGTTCAGCAACAAAACACATCTAATATCCCACTGAAATGTTATAAAAATAACGGACCTTTATCGCCTGTTTTTGTGTAGATCTTTGGGATCTTTTCTGGTTTATTTTCTGCCGGAGGGCTAAAAGAAAACACATCAGAAGACTGGAATTACTATTGTACCATTACTCTATAGCAGGGTTTGCCAACCCCAGTCCTCAGGGACCCCCGACAGCTCATGTTTTCTGGATTTCCTCAGTATTTCCTCAGTATTGCACAGGTGATGTCATTATTATCATTGCCTCAGGTGTTCTTACTATAGGATATCCTGAAAACATGTCCCTGTGAACTGTAGTTGGCAAACCCTGCCATATAGATTATGTAGGGAGAACATATAATGCTACAATCTGTGGCGCAATCATTTGTATAACTTGGAGTACACGACTTCCCTAAGGATACATCCGCACGTTTTCTACAGGGAATTGTCATTGGAAATTCCACAGCGTTTCAAGAAATCTCATCGCCGTGCTTCACAAACAATCTGCAGCGTAAAGTGACCTACGGTACGGATTGTGAATCTGCATGACACGTCAATTCATGCCTGGGTTATCAGCATGGATCGGACCCTTTGCACGCAACTAATGTGTTTTGCGCATCAATTCTTTATACATTTCTGTTTGCTGCCCATAAATGGAAACATTCTTGATGACACTCAGACGCTAAGAACCTAACCTGAAAAAGTGACACTCAATGGATCTGAATATACTGGATGTCAAATTTATTTCTTTGACAGGTCCGATAAAAAAATGTTGATCCAGGGATTATTCTGACTGCCATTATGGAGTCGGGAAGGGCGTTTTCCCCCCAAAATGAGGTGGATTGGCTTCTGTCTCATTGGGGTTTCTTTGTCTTCCTCTGGATCAACATTGGGGGGTGGAAACAGGCTGAACTGGATGGACATTCAGCCTAAAATACTAAAAAGTGCCTATCAAGACATGGTTACAAGTATTCCTCCATTGTATTACTTATGGTGAAGTGAACAAATGATTCATAATAGCTAGAGATGAGGGAGTATACTCGCTAAGGCACATTACTCGAGCGAGTAGTGCCTTAGCCGAGTATCGCCCCGCTCGTCTCTAAAGATTCAGGGGCCGGGGAGCGGTGGGGAGATCTCTCTCTCCCTCTCTCCCCCCCGCTCCCCGCCGCAACTCACCTGTCACCCGCGGCGGCCCCCGAATCTTTAGAGACGAGAGGGGAAATACTTGGCTAAGGCACTACTCGCTCGAGTAATGTGCCTTAGCGAGTATACTCGCTCATCTCTAATAATAGCATGTCTTGACAGCGCTGAAGAACTGCTACACAAAGTATAGAAGAAAATTGCATCCTGTAACTGTTCACCGTGCAAATAAGCATCAGCTCCATACAAGCAGACCATTCCTTTGTGGTTATGTGCACATCTAATCAGATTGTAACATAAAACTGAATAATACAAATAAGACTGAAAACTTTCTGTCCATTTTTGATTTGTTTAAAACACTTTTGCAATGTGGTTTGTATTTACCCACAAATCCATAATGACCCTTTGTGGGTTATAGTAAAGGAGACGGGGGGGATCTGTGGCTTGTTGATTGTAAGTAAATGGAGACTTTGCAGTCCGTGTGCCTTGAAATATGTATTTTTCTGTTTGTATGGATAATATACATGTAGTTCTAGGTGAATCGCTTCCCTGAATTATGACCTCAGGATAGACAAGCTCCCACACAGGGCTATGGGAATCCTGCCTGAGCCAAGTGAATGAGTAAGCATGTAGGCAGCCTGTAATTTGGGCCAATACATTCTGTTCCCCAAATAGCTAGTTGCTCAGAATGTTCCGCATCATTAGAAGATATTAAAAACGTAAGCAGGAAAGGTTCTCCCGGAGGAGCGCTGCTACAAGGAGTAAGAGATTCTGCAAGGCATCAAGAGGAGCACGCAGGAAGGGATTTCCTCCCAACACATATCAATGACCACATATTAGTAATACAGAAGGACGAGTTTGGGTATTTCGTTTGCTACGCAGATACTGGCATTTTCCTTATCCAGTTGTGAACAACAAAATATGGTAATTTTTTCCCTTTACTTACAGATGCAGATGTTTTTGCAGAAGTGACAACGTGAAGAGCCGTCATATCGGTTGTCACTTCTTAGTCACCGTCGTAAAGAAGTATTCCCATCTAAGACATTTATGCCCTATTCATAGGATAGGCCAATAAGTGTATGATAGATGGCTGCACCTACCCCTAAAACCAGGGGCTCCCATCTCACCTCATGCAAGTTCAGAGAGGTGACCAAAAGTCAAGCAAGTTGTGCTACATTGTATCCGTAACTTCCATAGAAGTGAATGAAAGTTATGTAAACAAGATAGTAAAGCAAATCACACCGCTTCAATGTCTCACAAGTTATGGAAACAGGAAAACTCGCTGTGCTACCCTATTGACATCATTATCATTCACTTCTATGGGAGTTATGAAACTAGCACAGAGTGTATCCATAAAAGCTGGCCACCTTTAGGAGGCTCGATGCGGCGGCCAGAGAAGAAGTGAGGAGGGACAGGGACCTAGATGGGAACACTCCTTTCAAGGGTTAACCTACTCCTCGCTGGAGGAAGCAGACAGCTTTATATATTGTGTAATGTCCTGGTTGGTATCTCAGGCTGAGCCCCATCTACTTCAATAGGACTCAGGGTGCAGTACCAACCCAGGCCACTAGGCAATGTACAGAGCTGTCTGCTTCCTGCAGCAAACAGCTAGATGTGGGTCCCCGCTTTAAATATCAAGGATAAATTTTGGCCATTGCTTTAACTTTTGGTTTGCTTACACGGCCTACGATATAGGGAACTAATCTTTTAAGCGGTGCTCAATCCCAGGCAATGCACTAGAATTTCCGTAACGCAAAAAAAATAACACCCAACACATACATATTTATAATATTAAGAAAGCAGATAGATAGTCCGGATATCAGTCTGCATGAGTGCAGGGGGGGATACTCAGATAGGGCATACCTGAGGGTGGAAGTATGGGCAGGACTGGGGGCCATTACTGAAGGGTCATAGAATGACGAGTTAGTGCTGGAATTTGTAAATCTTGCCATCACCGTCATCAAGGCCACTTTACATTCTGCCTTCCACCGAGGTGACATTTCTCTGAGGGAGGGGAGGAGGCTCTTGAGGAACAGCAGATCGCCATCCTCATTGTCCCACTGCTGTCTCTGCTCTATCTGCCACAGCTGGTCCTTCTGTTCTTCCCGGTAGGAGACCTGTTGCTTCTGCATGTTGGATAGCATGGTGAGGACATTATCGGCAAAGTCGGCCACTTCTCTTCTGCTCTTCCTGACTGCTTTACCTCCTCGTCTCGATCCCTGAACAGTCTGGTAGTGGAGCGTCTCCATCTCCAGAGGTAGTTCCGTGAAGGATGGGTGGGATGGACCTGGGGGAGGAACGTCGCTCTCCTCAGCAGCAGTGGTGGCCGATTCTTCAGGCTCTGGTTCGTATGGAGGAGACTCCGAGTCAGACTCCCTCACATTGGTGGAAGACCTGAGGGGATAAATGAATTACATTTATAGTCACTGATCCACTGAGGCATTTAGAGCAAGTGAAGCAAGAATACCACATACTGCCTTTGCTCCGCGGCCTTCCTCAGGAATGCAAGGCTTTCCATATAAGCATAGGTCTTCCTTTTAGGGACCATAGAACTGCTGGGGAGCTTCCTCTCCTCCGCCAGCTCCCGCATGAAACGGTCCCGGAGGGATCGCCATCTTGTCTGTATTTGCTTTTCTGTTAAAGACAAAGATTTGGAGTTTGGAACTGAGGGCCCTTTTACAGGAGCCCACCGGTTGGGAGCAGATGTCCGATAGGTCATCCCAGCGATGATCATCGCTCAGTGAACACAGGCGGAGCAGGCTGGGGGTTCGTTCCAGCCCACCTCCATTTACAGTAAACAGGCAGTCACTCATAGATAAACAACTGCCTGTTCACACCAGCTGATCTATCGTTCAGTTTTCTGCATGCAGAAACTGGATGACGAATGAGAAGTGAACGAATTCTCGTTCATTGTGCAGTCGATGCATGCATTGATACTGAGTGATAATCGTTCAGGGTCCCACTGGATGAGGGAATCTGATCGATTTATGGGCCCGTGAAAAAGGGCCCTAAAACTAAAGTGGTCCGTAGAACATTTTACAATGATACATCAGACATACTTTTTTATGTTTAATATATAATAAAAACGTTGACGTTTACTGATCCCCCCCACCGGTGACCCTTATTACAGAAAGTTAACAAAGTGCTATAACCTCTAGACCACACATCATGCGGCCTGCGGCTGCTGTAGCATGTGATGTCCCCAAGGACAAAATGTCTCTATGAACGCCATGTGAATTAATTAGTTGAGTATATTGGAAAGCTTATTATTATTTTACTATTTTGGGCCCATTTAAACATTCCCCCCCCCCCCCCCCCAGGTCCTGAACCCCCACCAGCTCCCTTGTACATACCATAGAGGCCCTTCTCCTTCCGAGAGAATTCGTCCCACTCTGGGACCAGCGCCTGGAAGATGGATTCCCATATGCCACGGGTGACAACACGGTCGGAGTGTCCCGGGTCGGCCTGATCCCAAAGGGCAGGGCTCTGTTTCACCATTTCAATCAGGACATGAACATTGATGGGGATCTTATCGCCGCCCCTCCGGCGCTCCTTTTTGCGGACCTAAACATCCCTGAAAACGTGTTAGCATGTCTATCCCATATTAGTAACAAAACGTGGGCCAACATTTAGAGGACATTACCCGGGGGCAGTCCCAGCTCGGGTCCTGGCTGTGGTCCTGGAAATCAGAAAGAAAGGTACAAGTAGTAAAAACAAAGTGCGTCCGTCTAAATGGCGATACGTGACTAGTACGGACTGCATTACCCAGCTGCGCTCGTGCTTGCGGTCCCTGCTGCGGCTGCGGTCCCTGCTGGTCTTCATGATTTCTTCTCTCATCAGTCTCTTCATATTCTGCTTATTTCTTCCCAGTTTCTTCGAATTACACCCCTCTGACTGTCTCCCAGCGACCCCACACCCTCCCCTCACCTTGCACTTCCTTTTCCTGTTTCCTGGACAAAAACAGAGCAAAAACAGATGATGAAGGATTGTCATCTGTTTTCCATCCGCTGCCGACGCGACTGACAAACATCTCCAGCGCTCTGCTTACAGGATGGACGTGTGCAGATAACCACGGCGCCCGCTGACAGGAAGCCGCCGCGTCCGCTCGTTTATTCAGGCTTTTTAGCTACAAGAAACTGAGCACGCACAAAACACGAACATTTAGCGCAAGACTGCGGAGCCGCACAGCAACAACGCGAGAGCGCACGGAATCTGCCCTTTACAAAATCCAGTAAGGGGCTCATGTCCACGACCGTGTTTTCACAGCCGCTCTCACACTGGTGCTTTTTACCGCAGCATTTTGAACGCCACGTTAATCGTGGTAGAACGCTCTCATTTAAATCAATTGGGCCTTGCAGACATGCGCTTGATCACAGCGCTGGATGGCGCTTTCCAACGCCGCGATTTTTGAGCGCAGTCTGTTTTATATTTGTCCGTTTAGCGCACCTTATCGCCCATCACAATGATAGGGTGCGCTAAAACACTGTCAGCCGCAGGGAGCGGCGTTGAAAGCGAAAATAAAACCGCGTTCGTGTGTAAGTGTGGCCCTAAGTGTGCGTTGCATGGCTGCGTTATACGCGGTGAAGGGAGTCGAGGAAAGTCAATGAACTTACGTGGATACATGTGCGTGCAGATCCCCATGAGAAATCAATGGCGGGATGCTCTATTTCTCGGCGTATTACGCAGCGCGAGCCCTATACATTTGTATAGGCTCCGTATGAAACGCTGCCCATACGCAACCTCGCTATGAAGCCGAACTGTGTGCGTGTGTTACGTGAGTATGCGCAGTGCCCTCGTAGCCGTACGCGGTCCCCAACGAGACTGTTTACACATCTGTAGAACACTACCGGGAGACCCGCAGTGTTTTACGCATAACCCTGTGGACAGAAGCCCATAGAGGGAATCCAAATAAGCTGGATACGGCGAATATAACAAACCGCCTGGTACGCACCTTTCATGTTCAATGGTCCACTACTGGCCTTTGTTTTCGCGGCTCCAGAAACGATATGTTGCCATGTAACCGCTTCCGCAGGTCGCAGCGGAGATGTGTTAACTTCATTTTGAAACAACGGTCCAGAATAGCGTGGCGCCCACACGGTCATGGAGATACACTGTGGTCACCTCCGAGGGCGGGTCAATCTGCTAGATGTCAGCGGAGTATATCTATATATTACACCAGGACCCCTGGCATATACAGGATTCAATGCGAGCAGAAAACCCCCATATGGTGCTAGTTGCACATTTTTATAAAGTGTCTTTTTCTGAGGCCCTCAAAATAAGGTTCCTGGAACCATAATGCAGCGCAATTCATGTAGATTAGGTACTAAACAAATCTATAGGGGTTTCTTCATTCTATATAGATCAGACTGCCACAAATTAGACATTAAAAGGGGTTGCCCCGGCCTGCTGTCAGTGTGCCCAGTGCTAGAAGCAGATAACGTGGTCCATAGGGTTGTGGCCCAAGTTGGTACTGCAAGCAGAGCTTTCACTAAATTCAATTTGAGTTGTGCCTGTAGTAACATGCCCGGCCACTGCAATGCTGACAGCGCTATCTGCTTCCATCTTTGTCCACACTGACTGCGAGCCAGGCATTCATCTGATGAGTAGGGATGGTGAGCGGCGGACTACCGTCAATCAACTATTGATGACCTGAGGATAGGTCATCAATGGGAAAAATCCCAGACAACCCCTTTAATGGTATGCTTATTATTGGAAAATGTATTTAAAGGGGTCGTCCAAATCTAGGATTTCTTATTTAACAGCTTACAAAGGTTTATACAATCAAAAGATATAATCCTCACCTGACCGATCTCCTGCTGCTCACATATCTATTTACCTGCTCACATACCTCTCTATTTACCGAGCTCCAGTGATGACATGTCACGTGACTACTGCAGCCAATCACCGGCTGTAGCAGTCACATGTTGACCAATCTCCTCCTGCTCCCATACTGGTCTCTATTTACCGAGCTCTAATGATGACACGTGACTACTGCAGCCAATCACTGGCTGTAGTGGTGATATGTTGACCAATCTCCTGCTGCTCCCATACCAGTCTCTATTTACCGAGCTCTAATGATGACACGTGACTACTGCAGCCAATCACTGGCTGTAGCAGTCACATGTTGACCAATCTCCTGCTGCTCCCATACCGGTCTCTATTTACCGAGCTCCAGTGATGACATGTGACTACTGCAGCCAATCACTGGCTGTGACGGTGACTTGTTGACTACGCAGGACAATGAATGGCTGCGGTGGTCGTTTCAATGTGTCTTTGCTGAAGTTTGGTAAACAGAGACCGGAAAAACGTCTTTAATATCTCAGGAGTTGGTAAAACTTGTAAGGGTGGAGGGAGCCAGTCCAAGTCTCAGAGTGTCGGCCACCTGACTGCTAGCAGGATAACGGCTTCTATACGATGGCAGGAATACGGCTACATTGTAGAAAGATGGAGACATTCAGACATCAGTGAGCTCCAGAATCGGGTACGGACACCAAGTTTATGTCTGTGCCGCAGCAGATTCCGGCTGTGAGCTCACCCGGCGACCCCGCTCACGGCGCTTACTGTACTGCAGATGACCATGGAGGCTCGCAGGCGGCCATGTGCAGTATAGGTGTTCTTGGGGTTTATTTGTATCTCCTGCGCGGTCGCTCAGTGATGACGCGGGTGTCCACAGCCGTATACAATGTGAATTGCGTATGGGCCGCAGGTCGCTCGCCTCCGCTGACATCAATGGAGGCCGTCCGCACGGATTCCGCTGTACAATGCTGTGATTTTCTTCCACTCACAGAATACGCAATTTATACCTGAAAATGGGAAGGAAAATACGTGCCTTACAATGCCCGCGTTTTACTGTGTGGACGCCGAACACGGAATCGGTAGTTCAAATCCGGTCGTGAGAGACCGGTCTTATCCGACACTCTACAGGCCCGCCCCCGGCTGGGGATCAATGGCCGAATACGAGACACTCTGCACACAAAGGTATAACGTACGTAGAACCTCCTATTAAAACTGATGGCCAGATATACTTATAGGCGCGTTGCTCTCAGCCAATCAGAGCCGGCGCTGTGTTAGGCACTAGTAGATTACTTTTATTAGTTCTTTACCAACTTCTGGAGGATGTTTCCTGTGTCCCCAGTAGGGGGTGCTCGCAGCCTGCACCATAGGGAGAGCTATCATCATGGTAAATGTATGGGGGAGCAGGTCACGTGCGTGCATACATCCTAGTGGACGGACAATGGACGGGTACCTGTGGACATGTGATACGTGGGCAGTACCAGAGCGGCTGTGTGGCTGACACCACACTAGTTACATGCACTGGCGTTTCTCACCTCCCCGCGGAGCTCTCACTACTGCACAGCCGCCCGCCCAGGGTCACACCTCGCACGGCCCTCCGGAGTAACAAGCGAGCGACAGCCATCACTACACGCCCCGCCCACAACTCGTCCCACGCTCCACGATGAACTGGATTGGCCGGGAACCTCGTGCTATGTCAGACAAGCGCAGCTCATTGGAGAACAGCCGCATTCCATCCTAGAAGAGATTGGCGGCGCTGCCCGCACGTGCTTAGGGATTGGAAGGGAGGGAGTGGGCGTGGCCTCGTTGTATTGGCTAGGAAAGCGGAAGCTGACTAGCTAACGCTCATTGGCTGGCTACGAGTGGGCGGTGCGGCTGCTGATTGGTGTGTTGGAGCTCACCTTGTAGCTGCAGCTGGATGGAAGAGTGCGGTGCCGGCTGATGTGCAGGTAACTATCTGGTATGTGTGCACGGAGTTGTGCTGCTGCGGGTTATAAGTCCGATGCTGTAATTGGGAGCGGGGATCGGGTTCAAGGTAGTTGCTGCTGATTTTGGTGCAGATCTGCAGCAGATTTCATCCATCCAATTAAATTCAGATTGAATGGGTGAAATCTGCAGCAAGTCTGCTCGTGTGATCGCACCCCAAAGCCCATTCAGGCTGGGTTCACACGGGCTGGAAACTTCATGTGGACTTGCTGCACGGAAATTCCGCCTGCGAATCTAAGCCTGAGACTAAGCAGCATAGTGGATGAGATTTGCAAAAATCCTGTCCATGCGCTGTGGACAGTCCATAGGGGCCGAGTCATGCTGAAACTGACCTGCTGTGCAGAATTCAGATCAGCAACATGTCTATTGTATCGCTGTTTTGCTGCTGGCTCTCTCCTCTCTCTGGGGAGAGATGGCCGGAGCGGAATAAGCCGCTTTCTAACCCCGTGCAAAAACCCATGGGACTTCAGCTGCAGAAATCTTGCAGAATGTCCGTGCGGTCCTGCTGCTGATATTCCACAGGATTTCCGCCATGTGTGAACCCAGGCTAACGGGGGCGACTCGGCCATCTATTCTCTGGAAGGCCTCATGCCCATTGCTTTGGCAGACTCCGCCAGCAGAACCTAATAGCTGTGGAACAACGCCGCAGATTTCCGCCGTGTGAAACGCGGCAGAAATCTGTCCGTGGGCATTAGCCCGAAAGAGTGACTGCATAAGATATTCAGTGTAAACACGGGCCGACCTGCTGATGAGCGATCCGGCACTCCTTGTTTAATGTCAGCCTGCCAAAACCAATATTTGCTTGTTGATCAGCAGTCACCTGCTGTGAAGTCCCCCGCTGTGAAGTCCCCTGGCCCCTATGTACCTGGCTGGTGTGTCAGCAGACTAGTGATGTCCCCCAGGCCCGTATGTACCTGGCTGGTGTGTCAGCAGACTAGGGAAGTCCCCCAGGCCCGTATGTACCTGGCTGGTGTGTCAGCAGACTAGGGAAGTCCCCCAGGCCCGTATGTACCTGGCTGGTGTGTCAGCAGACTAGGGAAGTCCCCCAGGCCCGTATGTACCTGGCTGGTGTGTCAGCAGACTAGGGAAGTCCCCCCGGCCCGTATGTACCTGGCTGGTGTGTCAGCAGACTAGTGACGTCCCCCGGCCCGTATGTACCTGGCTGGTGTGTCAGCAGACTAGTGACGTCCCATAGGCCCGTATGTACCTGGCTGGTGTGTCAGCAGACTAGTGATGTCCCCCAGGCCCGTATGTACCTGGCTGGTGTGTCAGCAGACTAGGGAAGTCCCCCCGGCCCGTATGTACCTGGCTGGTGTGTCAGCAGACTAGTGACGTCCCCCGGCCCGTATGTACCTGGCTGGTGTGTCAGCAGACTGGTGACGTCCCCCAGGCCCGTATGTACCTGGCTGGTGTGTCAGCAGACTAGGGAAGTCCCCCCGGCCCGTATGTACCTGGCTGGTGTGTCAGCAGACTAGTGACGTCCCCCGGCCCGTATGTACCTGGCTGGTGTGTCAGCAGACTAGTGACGTCCCATAGGCCCGTATGTACCTGGCTGGCGTGTCAGCAGACTAGTGAAGTCATTGCTCTGTGTAAAAGGAGGCCGACCGCTGTGTAATCTGAACACTTCTTGCTCCATGTAGCCGTACCTTAAAGTGACCCTCCAGCTGCTGCACAGAGTTCAGTTGGCTGCTGTCCTTTTCTAGCGTAATTTTCTAGCTGTGTGATTGGCCAATGCTGATCATGTGAGCAGCGCTGACCAGTCATAGTACCTACAGTGCGCTGGCAGTTCTAACACTGCCTATACACTATAGGCGCTCTGCATCCTGGCAATGTGAGGAACAGAACTGGTGGAACAAAGTGCCGGGAGGAGAAGATAAAGTAGAGGTAAGATACCCCCCCTCTGGTCCTGCCTGGGACCGAATTGTGTCCTGAAACCAGAGGGTTGCGTTTAATGTGCAGTCAGTGTAATTCTATGGTTGGTTTCACAGCATTGTGTTATTTTGTTTCCTTTTAATACTTCATTTTTCACTTTCAACAAGGAACAGAAAAGCTAAAGTAAGGCTGGTCTCACATCGGGGCTTATTTACTATTCAAAATATGACAGTTTTCTGGAGCAAATTATGCCAGAAAATTGTCTTGCATGCTTTGCACCACATTTACTATGTGTTTTTAGACCATTTCAGACACCTTTTACAACTTGTTTTAGAAGGGGAGTGGCCTAAACTTGCCAAAAATTGTGCAGAGTTGTGCCAAAATTTTGATGCCTTTTTTGGAGTAAACCAAGCTAAGGCCGCCTGCAGACGGCCGGGTCGGATTCGGCTGCGATAATAGGTTGAAAAATCTTGTTGCCATTTGCAAAATCTTGCATGCAATAGTGACTGTTTTGGTGACGTCTGGAGCCTCTCAATGAGCCTTGGGCGCCCAGGACTCTGCGCCAATTCACTACTTGTTCTTCCACGACCCACTTTTGGTAGGTGCTAACCACTGCATGCTGGGGACACCCAACAACACCTGATATTTTGGAGATGCTCCAACCCGGTCATCTAGCCATCACAATTTGGTCCTCGTCAGCCACTCAAATCCTTATGTTTGCCCATTTTTTTCCGGCTTCCAACACATCGACTTCAAGAAGATTCCAGTGAGCACCAGAAGTACAAGTGTAGACGCTCTCAACAGTAATTGGGTTGGCAAAAATGTAACACCTTCTGCAAATCTTTATGATTACAGGAATGTCAACTATGGCCGGTAGAGAACTGTTCGTGTCCGCTCCGGGGAAAGTCATATTACACGGAGAGCATGCTGTGGTACACGGGAAGGTATTGTGCATATTTCAGCTAAACCATGTAAATGGCAGAAGGTCTGTATAGCAGCAAACTGTTTGCTTCTTTCTGGAACTCCACCTTGATTCGGGCAGCCCAACACCCTACTGCTCTGCGGAATCCCAGGCTTAAAGCAGTTCTGTCATTAGAAAACAAAAATGCTATACTCTCCTATTCCTCCCCCGTCAGTCTGCTTACCGCATCTTCTCCTGGCTCCTGCAGTTTCCCCTGATCACCTCAACTCTAGGTTCTTCTTCCGGTGATGAAGTGTCCATTCTCTGCAGTCTCCTTCCTGCAGGGCAATGTACGCTAAATCACTAGTGACGTAGCCTTCATAGCCTAGCAGGGAGTGCTGAGCTATTGCAGAGACTGCATGTGTGCTATGTCTCTGCAATAGATCCTGGTCAACTATCCTGAGGCTAGGTCATCAATAGTGCAGTGCTGGGAAACCCATTTCACTCTTTCCTTTCCACAGTTTAGAAGGAACACTGTACACAGGTGTTTATCATTTGCACATAGGAGTACCTACTGTCTTCCATAGCAATACCCATATATCCTGTTTCTATGCTTTGTTTAGGTAGCGTTGGCAGCAGGTTTAAACTTGAGGACATTCCTTAGACTGAAGCCAAACAAAAATAACAGCACTGTGTTAATTAACCTACCAAATATTGGAACCAAGCTGAACTGGAATATCTCTGACCTTCAGGCCCTGGTACCATCTTTCCAAGGTGAGAGGAAATACATTTCACTCCATTCTAGGACAGAGTAGTTAACGGGAAGTATGTGGTTGGAGAGTTTGTATAGTGGAGATGACCACAAATCTCTTTTCGTAGTTCCCATTTGTTTTTGTATTTTTTTTTTTAAACCTCCTCTGGATTCCCCACTTTTGGACCCCCTCTAATATGACTCTTGTGGGATCATTTCCTTCAGTTTATGAGGGCACAATGTATCAGTACATGATGGAGACCTGGTTGGGTAATCTTCCACCTCACAATGCTACGGCTAAAATGTGGCCTCCTAAAGGCATCTCTCTTGTGTGGTATTCAGGGTTGCCTGCATAGACTAACATTTTGGGGTAGAACTCTACAGCACATACATAGACTGCTTTAGCAAAGTTTATTGTAACTTGTCTGTGTTTTGCAGGCTGTAAGCCCCTCCTCTTACGCTGCTTTCACACGGTGCAGGAAATAATTGTGGTATGCTCTACCTTTAGGCGTTCCCTCAGTTCACCTTGCCCATTGTTTTCAACAGGGCTGGGAAAAACGTGGCATGGCGTGTGAGGTACACGTGATGCGATGTGAGGTTTCCCATTGGAAACTATGGTAAATCCTTGCCGATCACCACTTCCCTGAAGTGAAGCGAGGCATTTTGGACACAAAAATGCCTCTCATCCGCGGGGAAATAACCCATTCCCTAGCACGATATTGGCCCGAGTTTCCTGACTCAATGTCACGCTTGCCTATGTGAAATTAGCCTCAGGGTGGTTTTCTTGGGCAGCACTGCATTATGGGGACTTCTGATCGCTTCTTCAGGACCAGTAATCTTTTGGATCGCTTCCAGTAACAGTGACCATATGACAAACTCCGGTAGCGCAGTGTGTGTTTTTTTTTTTTTTTTTTACTTGTCATGTCTGCGCTACTATAATTGCAACACTTGCATGGTCATATACTGTTGCCTCCAGCCGCAGCATCCCGCTCAATCTTCTCTAGGGACAGCTCTGGCTCCGAGGGCAAAATATCTGGTTCTAACTCTTAATTTGGTTAGTGTCGCCTCCTAGTGGCAAGAGCTATACCCAAGGTCTTGGCTATGTTCCCCAATGAACATCCAAGAAAATGTATTTAAAATTGGCATCGCATGTTACTTGAGCGAAGTTTGCTAAATTTTAGCTATCATTGTTTAAATAAAGTTTACCAGATCTCCATAATTAGTTCAGGGCCTCTCAAGCTTGAAGGTTTTTCATGAAGCACCTGAAATAAGGGTGCTTTCACACTTGTGAGAAAATCATGCGTTCTTGAGACTGAGTGAAAACGCAGAATTATGAAACCAATGATTTTCATTAGTTTTATTCCTGTTTGCGATATTTTCACTCATGCGATGTGGAGTGAAAAAAAAAATCGCTGCATATTCTATCTTTTTGTGTTTTTTTTTTTGTTTGTTTTTTTTTTATTCCCCATGGTTTCCCTATAAAGCCTCCTTTTTATTGCATCGCCAAGCGTTTTTAACATTAGAAATTCCGATTGTTTTTCTTGCGGGTAATTAGTGCAAAAAAATTGCAAGTGTCGCCAATGTTTTTGCAAGAAAATCTTCTTGTGGCAATATCGTGATCGTGTGAAGGAGCCCTAACAGTGAGGTGGGGGGAAAAAAACACCTTGTGAGTATTGGGGGTTACACAACCTGAGCATAAAAAACAATCTATTTTGGAAATATGGCCATTAAAGGGGTGCGTGCGAAAATTTATAAGCGACACGAGTTGTTGTTCTTGTGTTTCTCACTTGTATCTAGATTCTCTGCATTCTGAAGCTGTCGGCCCTAGTTCAGAACAGTTGGATATTCTGAAGACGTTGGCAGGGGTTTCCAATGGAAGCCAAGATACTGAAAGCCTTGCTGTTCTAGCATTCCTCTATCTCTACCTCTCGATCTGTGGACAGTAAGTATGCAAACTGCTACAAGCTCTACTACTGATATGGACTCTGCCCACTAGATCTAGGTAACAAGTGCGCCAGAAGGCTATGTTGGGTAGTGGAAGTGGGCGCTTTTTTTCCTTGGCAACAAGCTGTAAACAAGCGGGCCGAGGAAACCATATCTGGGGAACGGGGGATTTTGGAAATAAGTATCTTATTGGTGTGTATTGTTTAGAGATTTAGAACATGTTGAAATGGGATTCTCAAGATGGGAACACCCCTTTTAAGGGCTGTGTAAAAAATGGACATCACTCTGTTTTCTATTGTCTAAAACGTAAGTGCATCTTATAACCTGAAAAATATGGTATATGAACTAAATTGATGAAGCTGATAATTTTAGAGTTTTTTTTTTTCTTTTTGCATAGTTTGTAGCTGAAGGCCACATTGCCCTCTAATATGTTTTTGGTTTGACTAGAGAATTGCCAAGTTTGGAAATAGTGGTTTGGTCCCGACTGCCCACAGGAGCCGGTTTAGGATCCAGTGCTGCATATTCCGTCTGTCTTGCTGCTGCCCTATTAACGGCCTCTGGAAAGCTTGCCTATCCAGAGCAGGAGAATATTGACACTACAAGGTATGTAGGAATACTTGGTAACATGTAATGATATTCTTCTAGCAATTGGTGTCTTCAATCAACACTGTGGTTGTTGTGGCAGGTGGACGCAGACTGAGTTGACTCTCATTAATCGTTGGGCATTTGGCGGTGAGAAGGTCATCCATGGGAACCCATCTGGAGTGGACAATGCTGTAGCAACGTGGGGTATGTAACTACTGTACTTCTTGTGGATGAGAAAAAGACAAATGAGAAGGACAGCCCTTTGGATTACGGGTGTGTTAAAAAGACAAAACAAAACAAAAAGATTATTAAAGCAAGGGAGGACTCGCCTGATGTTAGCAGCTTAGCCCGGAGTCCAGGCCAGCTGCAGCACCTGATGCCCCTGTAGGCAAATGGGTAAAGCAATACATCTACACATTAGGGAAAGCGTCCAGGAGTAACCAGGTATTGTGGGAGATATTCCGGATAATACGAATAAAAGTATAAAAATCCTGCACTCATAAAGTGGTCTGATGTAGTAAATATAAACCCCTTACCTCAGAAGAGGCTCCCACTCTCTGCCACTAAAGATATTGGGGCAGTACCTTCTCAGTTTGATCCTATTAAAGTGATAGGAGTTGAAATGACTAGCTCTCCCCAGTAAAGTGATCAACATCGCAGCCAAAGTGAGCCGACTCACCAGCTGATAACACATACCAAAAATAAAAACGGAGACCTTTTGTTCCTAGGTATTATAGTAATGAAATGGGTTAATTAAAATTCATATTTGCTATTGTTGTACACAGGAGTCCAAAAAATGTTTTATTTTTTATTTTTGGTGACTGGATCTGTATTTTAAAAATCCTAAAGTCGTGCACTTTTCACACTGACCACTACGCCTAATAGTAGTTTGACAATTTCCCTTCTTATCACACACAGGATTACAATAAAAGGTAAAGGCCCATTTAGACACAACGATTATTGCTCAAAATTTGCTCAAAAGCTGTCTTTTGAGCGATAATTGTTGTGTCTAAATATGCCCATCTTTTAGTTTTCTGCCAAATAACGGTTTTCAGTTCGGTTGCAAAACCGTCTTTCAGCAGAACAGCTAATAAGACGGCCCGCATGCTGTGTTCTGCCCGGGGACTGCTGAGAACAGCAGATTGCGTTTTCTCAGCTGTCAACCCCGTCGGTAGAACTAAAGGAATTCAGAGAACAGCGGACGGTCCTTTCAATAAATACAGCTCCAGGTGGCTCACAGGCTACTAATTGGTACTAATAGGCATTAGTACCAATTAGCAGATTATACAAAATGATCGCTCAAAAGCCATCTTTTGAGTGATAATCTGTGTCTAAACGGGCCTAATGCCTCTGTATAGATAACACACGATCCACCATTCACAACAGTGTATCTCCTCCCCCTCCCTGTACAATAACCTCTACGCATGTCTAGAGCAGTCACCTATAGAGGTCAATTGTGTAAATGCCCCATTAGGCTGCTGTAAAGCATATCTCTGCAGCCAAGGCATGATGGTGGCTGCCATAGTCATGTACAGACAATAGAATTAAAAAATCTGCAATCAAGAAATTAAAACAAATTAGAAAATTGGGCAATGTTTTTCAGTGTGTGGTTTGAATTGGTAAAACATACAGGTGACACGTTCCCTTTCAGTACATGGATATCTTGTAGGTGACTCCCCTAAACAATATCAACGTCTGAGACTGATTGATTGTGAACATCTAATGCAGTGTTAGAAAAAAGCTAAAACAAAAAAGGGGGTTTGGTACCGTGTTAGCCAGTAGAGCAAAGTGTGATTGTTCCCAGCAAGAGAAACCAAGTAATCTTGTAGATGTGATAGCTTTTAATGGCTAACAAAAATACATGATGTTAATGCGAGCTTTCAGGTCTTCTATCGATTCTTCATAAGGCTGGAATGAAACTGGTTTGAAGGGGCACATATATAGTATACAAATGCAGAGAGGACACCCCTCTTGATCGAAATACACATGTTCACACAATAAAACACCAGCTCAGTTTGTCTGGTGTTAAGTGCAAAACCGTCTCAAATTTCTGTATGTGAGCATTTGCATTTAGATCGAGAGGGGTGTCGTCGCCCCCCCCCGTTTCCTCTCTGCATTTGTATATTATATATGTGCCCAATCCAAACAAGTTCCATACGAGCCTGATGAAGGGTCGATAGAAGAACCTAAAGCTTGCTGTAATTTTTGTACATGTCTACAAGATTACTTGGTTTCTCTTATTGAGAACAATCGCACAGAAAAAAGCTAGTGATACGCGCTGGATGAAGACAAATCTGAGTAATCTTGTTTTAACTTCCAGGAGGCGCTTTACGGTATCAGGCTGGTCAGATCACTCCAATTGAAAGGTACACTTTAACTTCTTGATATTATACCTTTTACAGTATCTTCATCATAATTGAGCATTGGTTCTCTTGTTGGCTTTATTGGTCTACTACATTCAGGATCAAACTGCTGTACAGTATATCAGGGGTAAAAATCCTTTATATAGCAGATATAACTGAGTAGAAAAAAGAGGTTCCCAGCAGCACAGCATATATCCTCACATAGAGCCAGGCAAAACAGTGTGCAAAAGCCAGTCAGGAAGCCTAAACCAGAGAGGCTCCAAGGGTGCAGTCAGGAATAAGGAAATAGTGACTGGCAGCATTCAGCAATGTAGAAAAATACAAGATTTATTTCCCCATTACAAAAATTACGGCAACGTTTCGGTCGTAATAGACCTTCCTCAAGCCAATGGCTTGAGGAAGGTCTATTACGACCGAAACGTTGCCGTAATTTTTGTAATGGGGAAATAAATCTTGTATTTTTCTACATTGCTGAATGCTGCCAGTCACTATTTCCTTATATAGCAGATATAGTCACAGAGGGTCCTCTTTAGATTTGGACGAGACCGATTATAAGCAATGATCGAGATCAGAGCTCGTTTAACTGGCCTTCACACAGGCCAATTCAGATTGTACACTAGATTATTCTCCTAATGGACACTAATGTCCATTAACACTTTATCAGCTTCATTTGTTCTCGCACGGGCTGTCAGCAGAATACAATGTAATCTCCAACTTCCATGCAGAACACAGTGTGCGGTCCCTGTTATCTCTCTCTGGCTGAACGATAGATTTTAAGCTCACCTTAAAATCCTCATTCATCCGAAGAGTGAAAGATTGAAGCGTTTACACACAACGATTATCGCTCATATGCCATAATTTGAATGAATTTTGAGCAATAATCATCGCGTGTAGATGGGCCCTTACATATTCATCATTGTCAGCAGCACACTCCCCATTTATGTGTGAGATATGCTGTCAACAATGATTATTTTTGGCTGTATAAGATTCATTCTGTCGATTGATTGAATGAGTGTTTGCTTGTTTCTTGGCTGATTGCTGCCTCTGTCGGCACCAAGAGAACATTATGTGTACTTGCACTGAATGAAGATGAGCCAATGCAAACACTGCGCATTGTCGCGCTGGGCGACCAGTGAGGGAAGGGAGAGGCAGGCGCAATAGAACTTTTGACTTGGCAGCCCCTCTCCCATGACCCCATAAACTCAGATCATGGTGCTCTAGACCAGGGGTCCCCAACTCCAGTCCTCAGGGACCACCAACAGGTCATGGTTTCAGGATATCCTATAGTAAGAACACCTGTGGCATTGTCTGAGGCACTGACCATAATTACATCACCTGTGCAACACTGAGGAAATCCAGAAAACATGACCTGTTGGCGGTCCCTAAGGACTGGAGTTGAGGAACACTGTTCTAGACAGTCGGACATTATTACCATATTGTTTGTTGTTGGTGTCATTAGCTGTTCTTGATTAGAATCTATATAATATATCTGCACCTCCCTTGAGTTTTGTCTTTACAACTATTTAATGAGCTGTTAAAATGATCTGAGGTATCAAGTTGTGGCCCGTTTCTAGGGTACCAGTGTTACAAATATTACTCACCAACACGCGTGTCCCACGCAGCACGAAGGCTCTTGTCGCAGGAGTGAAGGACAAGCTTTTGAAGGTGTGTTCTTACTTTGCATTTGTCACTAAAGTTTGGATTTTGAATAACCGCATAATTTTAGTCTGAAAGTCAACCACTCTTGGTTATCTAGGAAGCGCCTACCCTACTCTGTTAGGGTTTTCAACATTAAAGGGGTTGTCCCGCGAAAGCAAGTGGGGTTAAGCACTTCTGTATGGCCATATTAATGCACTTTGTAATATACATCGTGCATTAAATATGAGCCATACAGAAGTTATATACTTACCCCCCCCCCCGGGGTTGGCGTCCTCGTCTCCATGGCGCCGACCGAAGGCTTCTTCTCCCTCGATTAGACGCGCTTGCGCAGTCTGCTCTTCTCTCCCATTGAATAGGGCCGCTCCGGCGTGCTCGCGCCGGAGAGCTAGTCTGCGCATGCGCAGAAGACCTGTGTGGCGCGAGCACGCCGGAGCGGCCCCATTCAACGGGACAGAGAGGCAGACTGCGCAAGCGCGTCTAATCGAGGGAGAAGAAGGCTTCGGTCGGAGCCATGGAGACGGGGACGCCAACACCGGGGGGGGGGGGGGGGGGGGTAAGTATATAACTTCTGTATGGCCAATATTTAATGCACGATGTATATTACAAAGTGCATTTATATGGCCATGCAGAAGTGTTTAACCCCACTTGCTTTCGCGGGACAACCCCTTTAACTAAATATAATCGATCGCTGCCTAAAGGTGCTTTTAGTAAATGTGAATTATTTTAATAACAATGCCTGCTCTAAAAGGGCATTGTGCCACATGTATAATAATCATAAATGTGAAGGAGATGTCCAACTTTAAATCTTGTTATTTGTATAGCGCCAACCTATAAGTAATTTATTAAAAACACCCCCTCCCCCTTCCACCAAGCTGGGTGCTCATTTTACCGACCTTAGTACGATGGAATATTGAGTCATCCTTGAGCCAGCTACCTGAACCAAGTGGTGATTGAACCCGCAACCTTAAAGTCTTGAGTGCATGCTTAGGACTGCATTTCTGCTGCCTTAACACTCTGCGCCACACGAGGCTCCTTTTATTGTTCTACTAGCCCCCTCCACATGCTTGCCACAGCAGTATTTTTTTTTTCCTCTCTTCTATACTTACCCCTCCTTTTTGTGCACCTGTTATTCTGTACACCAGCATGTTACTAGACCTCTAATGTCTCCACTGCATCCTGGTCCACAGTGATGGCCCAAATAGTTAATATGGACTAGGAGCAGATATTCCTAGCCCTGTATACAGGACGTCACTAGTAATGTTCCTTTTGGGGCGGGCTGCTGGCAGGACAGCGGTTACATGAGTATTTAAACACGTCAGCGACCAAGTCCTAGTCTTGTGCCCCTCTCCTCTGGCTTCATGTTAAACCACATTATTAAAAAGTGGTATGCACTGTATTGTTCCCTGTAAGCAGTCCTTCCATTTAGGGAAAGGTTGACTGTAGTGTGTGTTGTATAGTATTACTGGCAGGACGTCCAGAAGAATGACTGCACACTGTGACCCCATAGCATCAGTCCTGAGCGCCTCCTGAAATCTGTTCAAGCAGACTTGTGAATAATATGAGCAGCCCTTTCCATAGGGTTTACATCTATATGAATTGTACTTATTTATTAAAAAACAAATGTACAAGTAAATTCCTGACCTATTAGCCGTCTTCCTTTACACTGCAGCTGGAGACTGCTGTGTTTAACCCTTGTGTGGTACTATGGGGTATATTTTACCCCAGCCTTGTTCATACCAGTTCTGCACTTTGAAATTGGTTCCACAGAAGGGTTGAAGGAGTTGGCTCATCTGGAGAGCTTTAATACAAGACACTGATCATAGCCGTGTCTTCGTGAAAATTCACCCCATTTAATGAGCAATCCCCTATGTTAACTAGATTTGTACCATCTGAGCAGTATCAGAACTATCTTTTTCTGACAGTATCCAAATATCCTGGAGCCTCTACTTGCTTCTATAAATGCGATATCTGAGGAGTGCCAGCGAGTCCTGCAAGTTGGAGTTGACGGACTTTCTAAAGACCATTATTCTGTATTGGAGGTAAGATATTGGTGGAGAATAACAGGAAAATGGAAACCTCTCTGGTGTTGGGACAATCAAATCAGTAGCATCGTATTTAGTAATATGAGCAACACTTATCTTTAAATACAGGAACTTATTGACATTAATCAACATCATTTAAATGTGTTTGGCGTCGGCCACCCATCGCTGGACAGACTCTGCCAGGTGACTGCATCCCACGGTCTTCATAGTAAACTGACGGGCGCTGGAGGTGGTGGCTGTGCCGTTACTTTACTCCGACCTGGTGAGTATGATGTCTTCTTGCCCTTTTCCATTACATTGCCGAAATTATAGCTTATTCTCTATGGATTTTGGCAAGCCACTGAAAACACAACTCTAGTAATACTTTAGAAAGCTACAAAACTTTCTATTTTTAAAGTGATGGTGTATTGTAAGTTACCTGTACTATGATGGAGGGGTGCAAGGCCACATTTTAAAGGGGTTCTGACACAAATAATGTTTTTATGCTTTAGCAGCCATTGTTCCCTGGTCTGCCTAATGGACCCAGGGAACCCAGGGTTTAATGGCTGCTAAAGCATAAAAAGATAACACTTACCTGTTCTTCTGTTGTTGTTGACATCGGGGGGGGGTCATCTCCCAGCAGGCGCTGTTCCTCCTCTTCTGTCTGCACGAGCCGCGCCACTCCGGGATCGCGCGCATGCGCAGTGGAGAGGTGCCCTCTGACAGGAGTCAGGACGGGCTGCGTCTCCACTGCACATGCGCAGCACTCCGGAGTTCAGCAGGACGGACGGGCCGCCCACAGCAAGCACTGTGCGGTCCGTCCGTTCACCTCGGAAGTGCCTGACGGACGGACCAGAGCAGGAAGCGGTCTTTTTCACCGCTCCTGCTCTGCTTTAAAGGCACAGAAGAAGATGCCGGCTGGAGGGGACATGCCTGGCGATCGGGCCAGGCAAGGTGAGTACAAATTTTTTTTTTTTATGTCAGAACCCCTTTAATACCCTGTTCTCTAGGAAAAAGAAAGCGCCCTTTTAGAGCTCTTCATCCTCAAAAAGAAAATGTATTCTCATTTGGTAACTGCCCCACATCCACGCACCCAAACAGGAAAAAACTAAACTTGTCTATAGCTCCTGTATTGGGGACTGGTGACCATTATCTCTTCCAGTGTGAAGTTCTATTGTTTGTTGGATCGGATCAGCCCACAGATGCCAGGGTGATCACTTGCAGAATAAGGGAGTCACAAGGGTCTCCTTGACATGTAATGACAAAATCAAGTATGTTCCATTGAAAGTTTGGAAACTGCATTTGTAATGCATTAATATCTCAAACTCTACTGTATCTTCTTTAGTATGTAAGGAAAGCAAATTCTTATCAGTTTCCCTGTGGTCAGTCCCATTCAACAGTAGGATGTTGATCTAGTTGAAGTACAACTTTGGTAACTCATCCAGCAAAATCAAATCTACCTAATTTGTATTACAGGGACAGCAATGTGCACAACAACACCCTATGCAGTTTTGTTACTGTCCTCTAATGTATTCCTCGCAATTTACTGTACTTTGGACGCAAGATAGCTTCACCCATATTCTTAAGAACAGTAGCTAAAGCGATTGTCCCCAAAAACTTATATCATCAAGATGGGTGACAAATGAGTGATCACTGGAGGTGAATAGCACAGCGACGTGCATGCATGACCACCGCTCTAGTCACTGGCTGTGACGATGGCTGAACAGCGCGTGGTTATGTCAATGGGTTTCAGAGATGTGAATGGGTGCTCTGGTCACATGTGCACCACTGCTCTATTTGGGAGACTCTTGGGTGTGCCGATCTTTCAATCCAAGGGGCTCCAGGTGGTCGGCCCCCAAGCGATCAATCATTTCATTATCTATTCTGTGAAAAGGTGATGAGTATTTATGGTGGAAAATTCCCCTTAATGTTGCATGACGGATGTGCGAGCGGTATTGTTGGTGTTGGTGTCGGTGCTCAGTCCAGGAGGTTACTATGAAGCCATAAATATGTGCTGTCCAGTGGACAGGATGTGACCGCTCCCGCTGGCTCTGCTTGAAGGTTACCCAATAGGTTCCAAAAATAACTTTCCACTTGGATTGTATACATCAATCTGTTCCGTTTCTCTTGCTTTATAACATTTCTCCCCCCCCCCCCCCCCCCCCCATAGAAGGCACCACATTTCCAAGTTGACAGGTTCCCTTAGGCCACGGTCACACAGGGCGGATTCCCGACAGAAATGACGTGGTTTGGCCGCAGCAAAAAACCGCGACATTTGCGCCGGGAGAACCGCCGCGGCAAAAGCCGCGGCAGCTTTGAAGCGGCCTGGCCGCTCGCTCTTCCGCTGCCACCGGCGCTTCCATAGAGGAGAGCGCGGCCGCAGCGGAAAAAAAATAGACATGCTGCGGTTGGCAAATCCGCGCCGTAGCAGCGGCTTCTGCCGGCTTAGCTGCAGCGGATTTGCAGTCCCGTGGGGTTGAGATTTCTGAGAAATCTCGTCCACATGGCTGGCTAATCCCGAGATTAGCGGCCGCATGCGGATTTGCCGCACGGAATTTCCATGGCAAATCCACCCTGTGTGAACCCAGCCTTAAGGGTACATTAATTCATAGTGGAAAATGATGTGGGTTTTCTGCAGCTGAAAACCACCCAACTCTGCATCAAACCCATGATAAAATGTCAGTCTGCACCAGCGGCATGGATTTATATGCAGTTTTTGAGGCAGATCTGCACCAGATTTCACCCTTTCAATTTAAAGGGTGAAATCTGTGTCAGAATGTCTGCACCACTTTCCTCTGTGTGATCATACCATTAAATGGGTATTCCAGGCTTTTGATATTGAGGACTTATTCTCAAAAGGTAAAACGAAAAAAAGAGGTTTGGTACGGTGTTAGCCAGTAGAGCAAAGTGTGATTGTTCTCAGCAAGTGAAACCAAGTAATCTTGTAGATATGATACCTTTTACTGGCTAACAAAAATACATGATGTTATAGCAAGCTTTTGGGTCTTCTATCGATCCTTCTGTTTCTCTCACTGAGAACAATCACATTTGACTTATTCTCAGGATGGGTCATCAAGTTGACTGCCAGGGGTCCACCACTGGGGATCCTTGCTGTCAGCGCGTCGGTAGTTAGAGCCAGAAGTGTAATAGAAAAGTTATGTTTCCATTGAAATCAATGGCAGTGATACCTTCTGTTACACTTGAGGCTCTAGTTATAATGAGGAGCAGGAAGTGTATTGGAAGGCATTGCTCCTTATTGATTTCAAAGGGAACAAAGCGTTTTACACTTCCAGCCGTGACCACCAATGATGATATCCGGCTCCACCACAATGACATTGGACTAGAGGATCAGCTGATCAACTGGGATCCCAAGCAGCATACTTCCTGTGGATTTGACTGTTGATGACCTATCCTGAGGGTAATAGTAAAAGCCTGGAATGCCCCCTTAAAGGAGATGTCCCGCGCCGAAACGGGTTTTTTTTTTTTTAAACCCCCCCCCCCCGTTCGGCGCGAGACAACCCCGATGCAGGGGTTAAAAAAACCACCCGCACAGCGCTTACCTGAATCCCGGCGGTCCGGCGTCTTCATACTCACCTGCTGAAGATGGCCGCCGGGATCCTCTGTCTTCATGGACCGCAGGGCTTCTGTGCGGTCCATTGCCGATTCCAGCCTCCTGATTGGCTGGAATCGGCACGTGACGGGGCGGAGCTACACGGAGCCCCATAGAGAAGAGGAGAAGACCCGGACTGCGCAAGCGCGGCTAATTTGGCCATCGGAGGGCGAAAATTAGTCGGCACCATGGAGACGAGGACGCTAGCAACGGAGCAGGTAAGTATAAAACTTTTTATAACTTCTGTATGGCTCATAATTAATGCACAATGTACATTACAAAGTGCATTATTATGGCCATACAGAAGTGTATAGACCCACTTGCTGCCTCGGGACATCTCCTTTAAAGGAGATGTCCCGCGCCGAAACGGGTTTTTTTTTTTTTAAACCCCCCCCCCGTTCGGCGCGAGACAACCCCGATGCAGGGGTTAAAAAACCCACCCGCACAGCGCTTACCTGAATCCCGGCGGTCCGGTGTCTTCATACTCACCTGCTGAAGATGGCCGCCGGGATCCTCTGTCTTCGTGGACCGCAGCTCTTCTGTGCGGTCCACTGCCGATTCCAGCCTCCTGATTGGCTGGAATCGGCACGTGACGGGGCGGAGCTACACGGAGCCGCTCTCTGGCACGAGCGGCTCCATAGAAGACTACAGAAGACCCGGACTGCGCAAGCGCGGCTAATTTGGCCATCGGAGGCCGAAAATTAGTCGGCACCATGGAGACGAGGACGCTAGCAACGGAGCAGGTAAGTATAAAACTTTTTATAACTTCTGTATGGCTCATAATTAATGCACAATGTATATTACAAAGTGCATTATTATGGCCATACAGAAGTGTATAACCCCACTTGCTGCCTCGGGACATCTCCTTTAAGTACTTGCAAAAAGTGTGTTCACTTCCATTGCCTTCTGCTAGGTGGCAGTATCTCCCAGAAAAAAGAAAATAAAACTGAACTGAATTCGCATTAATTTTCACAACCACCATCTAGCATTATGCATTTTACTGCACTTTTTTTCCTACTCTCTTAGCTTGTAAAATCAATAGTAAAAAAAAAGGAATCTGAACCCTTTTTATAAATGAAATTGGCCATGCTAATACAAGTGGATAATGCTTCTCTACACTAAAATGATTGTCTCTTCTAGACATTGAAGCTGCTGTTGTAGATACAGTCAAACACCAACTCTCAGAGTGTGGATATCAGTGCTGGGAGACTAGTATTGGGGCTCCTGGGGTCTCTTTACATTCTTCATCATCCTTGCCAGAAGACGCCATAACCTCCTTGAACGGAGCTTAAAGAACAAGAACGCACGAGCAACGCAAACCTGACAAGATGATGACCAATTACATAATTTAATCATCGGGAAAACTGACTGCGTGATGCTAATAACTCTGTAATGACAATAACCGCTTTAGCCTTCATATGCTACCAGTGGTGAAGATAATCACATTGTACAAGTCAGATGCAGTCATTAACAAATCAGGATCTTTGTGAATGAGAAGATCCCTCCAACTGCTGACTTGATCCAGAACCGGACATCTGCGGAGCTGTTACTCACTTTGGGTGCTGTGTATCTATTTTGGCTGAAATTGCCTGATTTATATATTAAATAAAATCTAATTTATTTAATTATGGGTGCCAAGTAACGTCCTATTGTCTGCAGCATATGAATTGTACTTTACTGTAAAATAACACTATTGCTCTTATCTAAAAAAAAAACCAAAAAAAAACTTTGTATTAAATACAAAAGTGAGATTTGTAGTTTTCTAAAAGATGATAAATCTTCATTTTGTTGCTTGTTGACTATTTCCAGTGACAAATAGCAGAACGGTGAAGCCATACATCTACTACATAGTGTTAGTGAATGTAGTAAATCAAATTTCTTGCAAAACAAAAATATTCCTTTTACCAGCATCCTGGTTTTGAGCGCCTCATTGCATTTTCAGTTTCTGATGTAGGTGGGGCCTCCAGTTTCTGCAATATGCTGGAAATTACATATCAAAAGCCGGCCCAAGTCTTCCTCAGCTCTGTCTAAAGGCCCTTTTATACGCAACGATTATCCTTTGAACCGCAGAACGAATTAATGAGTCTTTTGTATAAAATGCTGGACATTTACATGTACAGATAATAAACTGAAAACCTCTTCATTTCCCTCATTAGCTAAAGTAAATTCTGTATATGTTCGCTCAGGCATGCGTGTGTTTATACAAGGAAAACTCTAGCTGGCAGGGTTTTAAATAGTGTGAAGATAAGGCGTTGTCTTCTGCTGTAATGAGTAAACAAGTAGTCCTTGTGTTTAGCATGGCAAACAATCACCTCTCCCTTCAAGTCTTTCAGTCTTTCAAAGACTGAACAAATGCCATTTGAACGAAATGCAAACTACCTAATGACTATTTTGATGAAGGCTGACACTTAGCAATAAGTGAACAAATGGTACACAACGGCCGGGCATTTGAACGAATTTCGAGCAATACTGTTGTATATAAAAGGGCCTTCACTCACCCTTTGAACCCAACATCATGAATGGCTTTACAATGGGGAAGTGACTTTGCTGAGATCTGACATGTGATGATGTGCTTTTCTTAATTACAGTAAAGGGGAAAGACTGGTACAATCGTGCGGCTGCAACTTTTAGGAAGGCTTAAAGAAGGTATTTCAGTAATGTCGGTGAATTTAAAATATAACTATATAGCAGATGGAAGCTCATTGCAACACAGTCTGAAGACACCTCTAATACCTTGAGCCCTCATTGTAATGTCTAGCGTTGTATTGTACGTTTATACCAGTATTTCCCAACTCCAGTCCTCAGGGACCACCAACAGGTCATGTTTTCAGGATTTCCTCAGTATTGCACAGGTGATGTAATTATTGTCAGTGCCTGAGACATTACGGCTGCCTGTCCACGGGTGTTTTTGCATTGCATTCCCCGCGGCGATAATATGGCCGCGGGGAACGCAGTGCACGCTTTCCGTTGCTATGGAAAGCGCAGCCCCCCTGTCCACGAGCGGAGAATCATAGCGATTTACCACTCGCGGCTGGCAAATCGCAGCATGCTGTGATTCTCCGGGGCGAGTCTGTCTGTCAGATAGGCTCACGGCGGAGATCCGTCAGCTGGCTTGTGCTGCCTGGCGGCAGCTCCCGCCGGGGGATATCACAACGCCCGTAGACAGGCAGCCTACCACAGGTCTTCTTACTATAGGATATCCTGAAAACATGACCTGTTGGGGGGCGCTAAGGACTGGAGTTTGGGAAACACTGGTTTAGGGGATGAGAGTCAGATTTTGTTATATGTCATTTCCCTGTACAAGTATAACAATCTTCATTCAGCTCCAGCATCTAATAACCATTTACTAGCACAGACATTTGGAGAGATAAAATGGCCATAATTCTGTTCCACAAAGGTAGCATACATGAATTTTTTTTTAAAAAAAAGTGCCTAGAAAAAAAAGGAATTAAGTCAAAGAGGTCTAATGGACGATCAAATAACTATGTATAAATACATGAGGGGACAATACAAGGATCTCTCCCAGGATCTGTTTATACCCAGGACTGCGTTGGTAATGAGGGCATCTGCTACATCTAGAAGAAAGCAGGTTTCATCACCAACAAAGAAGGGGTTCTTTACTGTAAGAGCAGTGAGACTGTGGAACTTTCTGCCTGAGGACGTAGTGATGGGAAAATCCATACAGGAGTTTAAGAGGGGACTAGATGTCTTTCCCGAGCGGATGGATATTACAGGATGTAGACATTAGGTGACTAGCGGGTTGTTGTTCCAGGTCTTGCATTCAGGTAGGAACTATTAAAGGTTGATCCAGGGATTATTCTGACTGCCATTATGTAGTCAGAAAGAAATTTTTCCCCCAAATGGGCTAATTGGCTTCTGCCTCTTGTTTTTTTTTTTGCCTTCCTCTGGATCAACAAGGGGGTTGAATAAGGCTGAACTGGATGGACATTCTCTAACATACTATGTTACTACTTTGTTAGTAAACACACTATAATAGTCCCTAGATGCTTTAGGGCTGTTTCACATGAGTGAGAAAATCGATCAGAGTACCTATATACCTGGATGTTACAGATCCTGCTCCTCACTCCCGTGATTAAGCTACAGAGTTAGTGTCCAATTTAGACCCTGCAGATCAATTCTAAAAGAGTTGGATAGCTGCACAAAGGCAGGGAACATTTTCCTAACACGTACTTCTGGAATGTCTCTCTTCTAAAATACAATCCTCCTTTTGATGTAAAGAGACGTATAGAAAAGCAGTTCTTCTGTCGGTGCTGTGAAAGGGGCCTGAGGCAGAGCCGTATTACTGAATTACATAAGATCCGACCATCTCTTCGGGGTGAACTTTCAGATTATTTGAGTCTCCTTTCTACTTTATCATTATCAGATAGTTAAATAAGCAATGTCCTAATCCACGAGGATGTGAGTCTAAGAAAGGGACTGTTTTCATGCACTGCGCATTGGGATGTTTAATGGCTTAGCGAGACCTAAATAGTGATGACCTATCCTTAAGTCATGAATATGGAATCTGTGGGGGTCCGACTCCTGCCCGTCGGTGTTTTGAAGAGGCTGCGGCATTCAGGTGAGCACGGCAGCTTTTTCACCTGTGATGTCACTGCTGCAAGAACAGGCGCAACCTCTATGCAATGTACAGAACTATAGTATATCTGCTATAGAAGAGTCAGGCCTTTTCCCTCAATCCTCAATTTGGATTGTAAGTGGAGTCCCCGTGTGGCTTTATTATCATTATTGGTTGAAAATATGATGACCTCTAATCTTATAATTATATCTCATGTATTAATGACAACGAGAGCCTCTTGCAAAAAACTTGTTTGTTTTTTTTTGTTTTTTTTTTCTAAGATCCATAATAATTGTGTGATGGAACATCTTCTTGCTTCTAGATTAGACCCGGTGGAAGAATATAAACTTGGGTGGGTGAAATATAAATATAAAATTCTCAAATCACTCATGTTTCGTTCCTGTTAGGCACCGTCTTCATGTTCATTTCACTTTCACATCAATCTCATGATACATAACCACTAGCTAAATCCTGTGTTATTACCATTTCTGCCTGCTGGGTGGGCAGTGTATATATAATTAACTTGTACCTCAACCTAAATAAGCTAAAAACCATAAGTATACAGTCATGGAGAATGACCTGTCCTCACCTTCATTAGGACTGTGTGACAGCAGCCTCTAAGCAGCAGTACTGTGGTAGGACTGTCTGGCCCCCTGAGAACAGCATGTATGGTACAGGTAGTTCTAGTAGTGACCCTCTTCAGAGACTATACAGGTTAGAAATTATTAGAAGCTAGAGGGTCACCGTGAAATCCCATGACCTAACTGAAGGGAATAACTAAACAAGGTAAGACTAGCTGATTTATTTATATATATATATATATATATATATATATATATATATATATATAATATATTGGGGGGCTGGTTACATAATGAATGGGGGAAAAAATCAGGGGACTGCTTCAAGTCCTGTATAACAACTTTAAAGGGGTTGTCTCGCGGCAGCAGGTGGGGTCATACACTTCTGTATGGCCATATGAATGCACTTTGTAATATACATCGTGCATTAAATATGAGCCATACAGAAGTTATTCACTTACCTGCTCCGTTGCTAGCGTCCCCGTCGCCATGGATCCGTCTAATTCTGATGTCTTCTTGCTTTTTTAGACGCGCTTGCGCTGTGCGGTCTTCTTCCTGGTGAATGGGGCCGCTCGTGCCGGAGAGCTGGTCCTCATAGCTCCGCCCCGTCACGTGTGCCCCGTCACGTGTGCGTGGCTGCTAAACTCCCTCTGTCTGTTCCCCCCTCCCCCCCACCCGTGCAGGCTCACCTGTCTTCCTCCCCTCTCGTTCTGTGCAATGGGAGGGGGCGGAACGGTGCGGAGCTAAGCGCCGGTCCACCCCGCCTCCCATTGATGCTATGGACAAGGAGCGGGGCTAAGTGCCCACCCTCTCCCCACCCCTTGTCCATAGCCATCAATGGGAGGAGGCGGGGCAGACCGGCGCTTAGCTCTGCCCCTGCCCCCTCCCATTGCATGGAACAAGGAAGAGAGCTGAGCCTGCGATTGGGAGGGAGGGGAAGTGGGCCATAGCCTGGTGAGCTCGGCACATTTGCATCGGCCTCACCAGGCCATATGAACGGGCGCACAAACGTTTGATTTGTGCACCCGTTCATCAAATCTTTCACTAAGAACGTAGCGTATATATGCTCTCATGTGAAAGAAGCCTTACCATTAGACATGTTTAATGACAAGTATTTCTTTCATTTATTGCTAATTACAATCCATAATTATATATGGATTGAAATGTGGGAGGTTTGAACAGCGCCCCCTATATATATGCACTTAAACATTGTTCTAGTGTATATCATGGAGGCTATAATTATTTTATCTATGACTGTAGCATACATCAATTTTAAGATTTTATCTACCAGGGCCTAAATAACAATTGTGTGGTCCTCAACAACGTCTATGAACAAATGACTATTCTTTGGTAACAACAAAAATCACAGCAGATTTCAATATATGGACATTTTCCTAGAAAGTAAACTAATAATTGATAGGTGTGCTGGTGGTTCGGTGTCTTCATTGTTCACTGCCGATATAAATAAAGTAGCGGACACAAAGCGCGTAGCTGAAGTCTCTACAGTTCTATATTAAAGACTTGTAGGCATTGTGTGTGTGTCTTCGTTGCACTTGATACTCTCCTTTCGAAACAATGTTTCTTGGGCTCAACTTCTGCTCTTTGCCCTCTGGCAAGGTGGGTTTTCCAAGGCAGCCGGTGGTGGGAGTTCATGTGACTGTTCATAAATATTGTGTTGAGGTTGTTTAGATTCTTGCTGTGTCTTAAATGCTCATTGCCAATCTTATACATGACTGCTCTTCTGTCATCACATGAGGTTTCAAAGAATGGACTGACTGCACAAGTCCTGTGAGCAGACCTAGCTGTGGGCCTGATGTTAGTGCTGCCGCGATTAGGAGTAGCTGGTAGATATGGTACAACAATCTCCTCTCTATCTTTGCATGGTGTTGCCCTGCAGTGTCCACCTCTCCCCCCCTGTGCTCTGCTATCATGACTCCCACTGTCTTTCCATGTTGGGTCCAGCGCCTTATAATCTTACACTTCCTCTTCAGAGGAACAAAAATGGTTGGACATCAGTGCATTCAATGTCTTGGTCTTTCTCCCCTGGTTGCTTGGACTGCCTAGTTGACATCTATGGCACTGAATGGTCAAACAGCTTCTCTGACTGTTCCATGTGGACTGCTTTGGAGAGTGCACAGGATTTAGCATGGGGTTAAGTAAAGTGGGATGCTCATGTCAGACTAGTGCAGACTGACTGATGTTTGCCTGCGACTGGGAGGAAGAGGAGGTGATCATACTTGAGGCAGGTTGTGTCATCCATTCTACAACATGTTTTGCATGCTATGAATGTAACACATGGGGAGAACCACGTTTAAGGAATGGCAGTGGGCAGGCTTTGCCTCCTGCACAACACGGAGCTATTGCTTCAGTGGAAACTGCTTGAAGTGCCAACTTGGCCCGGTATTTTACCCTCTCCAGCGATACGTCCCATAAGGACGGCTTCACGTCGGCGTTGGAACCTCTGATCGGAAGTTCAGCCACAACTCTGGTTCAAAATACCAGAAGAAAAACAACAAGGTCTGTTCGGTTTTGACCTGAGACAGAGCTGTTTGGCAACAGGGATTCCCCTTTCCTGCTCCCTGCCTCTATACAAGATGGAAGACACATTTGCTGACATTAATAAGGCACCTTGGCTGCACGTTGACCTCTGCAGCAGGCATAATGGAAAAATTCGATTTTCACCAAAAATCGGTTCAGACTAACCTGATTCAATCTTGCAACAATTAGGACGATTTCATCACCAAGGTGATCAAAATGAGCAACACTAATTATTAGGTAAGGTGTCAGGTTCAGAGATTCCAGCACTTGCCGACACCTCATGCGTAACACACCAACTTGCTGGGATAGTTTCAGGGTTGATTTTCAAGGGCTATTTGTAATAATTTCTTTTACTGATGATGTCAAATAAAAGCTGCACTGTGATTGGTAGCTATGAGCTTTCATAAGACTGGTGCTAAGATTGGAGTTGGGCTACTTTTCCTTGGACCACCCTGTAGGAAAAGAGATGGAACTGGTTTCTTCCAGACAGATTCTATGAAAACAAAATCTAATGAAATTGAGGACAACGGTGCCGTTCTGGCCCATAGATTTGTAAGCACCATATTAAAGAGGTATTCCGAGATACATCTTTTCATTAAAATAAGATCCCCCATGTGTAGAAATAACAAACCAGCTCATAATCCCCTGTATGTGCTCATCTTCCACTGGAGGGTCTGGGTCTCTGCTGAGACATGTTGTTTACAGGCTGCAGCAGCATGTGTATGGGATGCCAGGAGCTGCTGCAGCCAATGACGGAGCTCAATACTCAATTGCTGAGCTCTGTTATTGGCTGCAGCAGCCTGTGGCATCCTGTACACTGTTACGTTACTATGTCTAACCACAATGCTTGTTTATGTCTGTTAGTAGAAGTGCTTTGTACTTTATTCTCCTCTTGTTTTCTGGTGGTGATTGATATCCAGATCTTAACTGCTTTTCACATGAGCCAGTCGGGTCAGCAGCAGTGTGCCAGGCCAAAGAGTGTGCCACATGAGCAGACTTGAGCATCACATGATTGGCTTCTATCCACATATTACTCCATACCAGCCAGGTGTACCCTGCTGCTACTCAGATAACTTTGGCTGATTGCATTAAGTAATGTGATTTGGCAATGTGTGTCCAATGCCATTAAGAAAATGTTTAAATGCATTTAATTTCCTTAAAAAAAATATATATTTCCTCATGTAATGGAAAGTCTACACAGTCCAAAGGGGTGACAGTTGCTAATAGCATTAATATAAGGAATTATACATTATTTGCAAATACATCTTAATTAGTTCAATATTCCCAATATAGAGGAATAAAGATTTAAAAAAATTATACATTAAAAAAAACAACTTATTATCACAAGTATTTATACAATGTATAGTTATATCCAAATTGTGATATATGACATGTGGGAAAGATATAAAATGTATATGCCCACTTAGTTCTTCTTTGAACAGCCCGAGTGTGACTGAGACGTTGCAAATACTTTCCCGAAATCATACGTTAAGTTAAATGCTATTATGTTTGAGTATGATTATCATTTTTTGCTCTGATTGATCTAGTAATGCTCTGTGGGCACCAATGCAGACTTTCCCCTTGCACAGATGGCAGACTTTCTTTTGCTATGGCCGTCAGCACTTGTTAATTTCCGCTCTGATGAATTGATTCTAAAGAGGCAGTGACATTATGTGAGATAAGATAGACAGCAGCAGGGCCAAGGCTGGGGGAAAAATGTCAGAGGAACCAGATAAATGGGGAGAGAAATGACAGAGAAAGACAACATGACAATTAGAAGGAAGGAAAGTGAATGGAATGGAACTAAAGCAGAAAGGTACAATCCCACACAACCTAAAACAACAGCCTCTTGTTTACAGTGTAACAGTCTAATTCCGTCTTCCGCATTAATTCATTGCTGCATTTCTCATGAGATTCGGGGAGATGTTAGGAACGTGTTATCTTTAAAATGAATTCTAATGGGATACAGTGTGGCTTATTTGTCTGCTTGCCTGCTATAGATCCCTGTGCTGTGTAAGCAATGTGGGAGAGCTAGAGAAGAAAGCAAAGTCTTAGAACAGAAAATACTTTCTACTAGAATGGGTTTGGTAATTAGAGTAAGAGTAGCCTCGAATCTTGTAGGACTGAGTGCACCTCCAAGGGGTCCCATTTGGGTGTTTTATGATTTGCCTACCTTTTATCCTCCACTAGGCTCTTTGCTTATATGCCACGCACTCCTTTCTCTTGTGTCCACATGTTCATCATCATGATTGAAATGTGTTTTCCATTTTTGCAAGTGAAATCTGCTTCCCATGAGCTATTTTCAGAATGTGGGACTACTTTTGTATAAGCCGGATTGAGAAAATTCATGATGAACAAGTGCTGACTGGTCACACGTCACTTTTTTTTTAATCATGTAAAGTTTTAAAAACAGAAAAGTAAGCGCAGTAAGTACCAACAATGTATGGTGTGATCATCTTGGATTCAGAGCAGGGGCTTAAGTACACGGCTGCCCTATACTTCGTTGGCAAAAAATTAGCTCCATAATACGGTATCCTTTGGAAAATAGCACAATTGATTTTCATATGCAAGCCAGCTAAGAAAAAACTTCATCTGATTCAAAGTGATGTTGTAGGCATAAGGAAGTACAGCATGGCCCCATAGACTTCTGTATGGCCCTGTTAGTGCCAAGCTTTAAGTTGTAAAGGGTCTTAATACCGCCATGGGTATGAACCTCCTTTCCATGCCCTACTTGACTGACTAAACTACATGCATGAGGTGCCCATGGCAAGAAAACTCTGCTTAAAATAAGGTCAATGTAGTAAAATAATAATACCTAATGCTACAAAGAAGTTCATGATGTAAGTATTGCACCAGAACCAAGCTCATGAAATAAGTATGGCACCTGAACCAACCTTGTGAGATAAATATGGCACTAGAATAAATTGTATGACCCAAATATGGCAAAAGATTCAAACTCATGACATAAATACGGCACCAGAACCAACATAACATAAATACAGCACCAGAACAAAGATCAAAAGAAGCATAAATTGCAAAGTCAGGTTAGCCCCTGTTATATGAGTTGTATCATGTGAAAAAAACATCTCACAGTATGACTAAAATAATGTTAAGTAATTGCTGGAGTTGTTTCACAAACAAGAATGGTATCACCCATCATCACACTGTATAGCATACAGTGAGTGCAGAAATGATCAGATGCAAAAGCACCAGTGACTGATTGGAGTCGTTCTTTTCTCCATCTGGCCTAGACCACCAGGACAATGTCTCTTGGCCGCAACTCCTTGTTGCAGAGGTTGCCACTCAGATGTTTTTGGCGCTCCATTTTTTCACACCCTTAGGCCTCCTTCACGCGGGCGACAAAGTCACGAAGTTTTGTAGCATTGCTACAATGCTACAAATCGCATGTATGTGAAGCCCGAGGTTTCCTATGGGTTCCTTCACACATGAGATGTTTTGTAGCATGCTACAAAATGACACACAAACCTCGCAGGTCCAGTGATATGCCCGTGACACGCAAGGTTTTATAGCCCATGTTTCCCTATTGAGCATTCCTCTCTGTTGCATCGCATGGCACGAAAACACGGTTTTCATGCGATGCGATGCAACTTTGACAGTAGCAAATCCTACTGTCAAAGCTATAATCTAAGCCTTAACTGCTGGAAAAAAAAACAAAAAAAACACACATACATCACCTTAGATGAGCTGTCAGCCTGGCCGCAGCTTCTCCTCAGGTCCCGGCACTGATCTTCTTCTCTTTTGGCCGGGGATTCGAAAATCCCCGCCTCCTGGAAGCGCTGGCTGTGATTGGCTGACAGCCAATCACAGCAAGTGCTCGAATGGCAGTGATTGAACCAATCACAGCCACTCTTCAAGCACTGGCTGTGATTGGCTAAGTGTCAGCCAATCACAGCCAGCGCTTCCAGCAGCTGGGAATTTTTCAATCCCTGGCCAGAAGATGAAAAAGATCAGTGCCGGGACCTGGGGAGAAGCTGCGGCGGCGCCCTGGACAGCGCAGAAGAGGTGATGTATACTTTTTTCTCCTTTAGTTACAGCTTATTTTCAGGGAAGGTCTTATATTTCAAGCCCCCCCCGAAAATCCTTGCACGTGATGCTACAAAGTCCCGCGATTATTTAGCGTCACATGCTACTTTGTAGCGCTACAAAATCGCAGTATTGCTGCGAGAAAATTGCAGTGATATCGCACGGTGCAGGGATGCGATAGCGCTGCGATTTTCTCACAGCGATGCGGTATCGCCCGTGTGAAGGAGGCCTCAAGCCCTATATTAAAATAAACTCTTAATAATGCTACACACTGTGTCCACTAAGAATAATAGTAGTGGGAGGAGAAGTTCTGTCCGTGGCAGTGAAGCAGCAGCAAGGACAACACAGACAATAAGGAACCTGTTGGAGAAGAGGCTAAAGAAATGCGAGGAAGACTGCTTTTTCAGGTAACCTGGGGCTAGAGTAAGCAGGGAGGAGCTATTAGTGCCAGCAAAGCATCTGGTGGGTGGGGGAGCCTGGTTATAAAAAGGGTTCTGGTGAGGCACACTCAGGGATAATGAGGCACCTGGTGGGTAGAGCTGCTCCTTTCCCATGATGAAAGGAGCAGCTCGTCACAGGCCTATTCCAACCTGTCACCTGCACTGTAAGTGACATAGTGCAGGCTGGCGTGATGACATCACTGCATCACACTCACCTGTGCTGAGCTCCCTATAGACCTAAAGTGGCCTGTGACCTACAAGACAAATGTCTCCACCATAGTATTTAACTGTATCCAGCCTGGCCCTGTCAGACAAAATGTACTAGGTCATCACTTTGGCAAGATGACACCCCTGATCATGGATGCAATCTCCGCAGCCATCTTTGAAAATGTACTGAAATCTCTTTCCAGAAGAGTGGTGTCCCATTATCTCATATATTATTTACTATGCATTTGTTGGAAAATAAATTTAAAAAATCAACCATACATCAAATTCTATATTAAGCATTTATGTTCCGCATCATTGTTCATTGTATTTAAGCATTAAATTCCCAATAATGTACACTTCATTCCTCAGGAGACTGCAGGAAGTAAAATACGGCAATAGTTTTAAATGGCTGCAAAGAGAATTCAATAAACGATTGCAGTGTGAAGGACAGGACTACAAGAATTCATCAAAGCAAAAGCCTCTATCACACAAGGTCAATGGCAGAAAACATACACTTCCCAAAGTGTAACAGTTGTAAATGGATGTCATTGTTCTACAGTGCAGCCGATATGGGAAGAGATTTATCTTTATGTCTATCATTTTTTAGTGCCATTAAAATTAGATCACTTGTCAATGCTCCGGTGGGAGTCTTGGTTTTTGTAGTATAGAACTATGGGCAATTTTGCCCATTAGCCTTTCTGAAGCTTCCAAAGGTCTAGTTGACTTTCATGGATACGGTAAAGTTCTGTCATAGTGTAGCTGCATTATTTTTCAAAGTAAAACATGCTACCCTGTTTCCCTGAAAATAAGACGCGTCTTATATTAATTTTTGCTCCCAAATATGCGCTATGTCTTATTTTCAGGGGGTGTCTTATTTCGCCGCAGCAAATCCGTCTGTGGCCGCTAATCCCTCAATTGGCCAGCTTTGTGGACGAAATTTCTCAGAAATCTTGTCCACATGGGACAGCAAATCTGTCACAGCAAAGCTGGGAGAAGCCGGTGTTGTGGTGCGGATTCACCGGCCACAGAAACGGAAAAGTGTGCAGCCAGGTCGCTTCAAAACAAGCGGCTGAGTGCCATGGGTTTTGAAGCAGAGCTTTCCCGGCAGAAATCTCGCTGTTTATCGCTGTGGCCAAACTGCGAGATTTCCGCTGGAAATACGCTCTGTGAGAACCCAGCCTGAAGAATCACACAGGTTGCCTGACTCACACACAGAGCCATAAAAAATAAGGGCTGTAAAGTAACGTACCTGTCTGCAGACAGAAGTTCCTGTACCACTTGTAAGCAGGGATGGTATTGCAGCTTCCGGCCACCAGGGGAAGCTCATCACAGTGGACATGTACAGCAGGAACAGAACGTACAGTATGGAATTTTCCAGCCAGCAAGGGGAGCTCACAACAGCACACTCGTACAGCACAGCAGGGACAGGATAACAGCAGACTGTCTGCAGATCTACCTATACATCTGGAGGTAGGAGACAACGGGGATGGCAGCAGGGGACAGGCCTCTTGACTTGCCTGCACACTTTACTATGCCTTACTATCGGGGGGTGCCTTATATTTGGGACTTCTGCAAATTTTAGAGGGTGTCTTATTTTCAGGGGGTGCCTTATTTTCGGGAAAACACGGTAGTAGTCTCCTAGTCGGAATGTTTCTGGATAGTGTAGCTGTAAATGCACCAGTTGTAACCGATTTTTCCAGAGCTGCCCCAGAATACGCTACTCCAGACAACCAGATTGATTCCCCATAGTTTTAAGCGTGCCCTAAAAACACATTATTTAGGAAGGCCTACCAAACTCCCTAATCTAACTTCTCCATTTACACTGTAGCTACATTCCCCCTTGAAAACCTAACCCCCTTCTTCCCATTGTATCCTCCACAACTCATGCACCCTAATGCACTTCTTACCTGTATATACACAGATACATCTGCTGACCCACTCATACACTTTTATGTACATATGTATAGTAACCTTTTCTTTTTTGGGGGATGGACCACGGTACAGAACAAGATCTTGTACAACTTCTGTCACTCATATTTCCTTATCGTTTCCCTCTCCCTTATTACATCAACTGCCTAATGGTTTAACCCCTTGAGTGGCACGCCCGGAAATTTTCCGGAACGAGCTCCACTGCCCATAGCGATATAGCTCGGAAGATTTCCGGGCTATGTATCACTATGGGAGCTACAGAGCACAATGCCACAAGCTGTGACAGTGTGCTCTGCCTGCACAGACCCAGAGAGAACAAAGCAAGGGCTTTGAACAGCAGAAGCAAAAGCTATTGCCGATATGCCGGCAATCTCCTGCTTTGTTTACAGGTTGCAATAGAGACCATCGGCTTGTCAGAAGCAAGCCGACGGTCTCTGTGGCAGGGAGAGCTTGGTGCTTGGCTGTGAGAGGACAGCTAGGTACCTGCTCTTGCAGCAGAGATCAGAGAAAACCTCCGATCTCTGCTGTGTTAACCCTTTACATGCGGCAGTCTATGTGACTGCAGCATGTAAAGGGCTGTCACCATCGGACCCCTGGAATGTGATCAGGGGGTCCTAATGGGTCCCTGTAGAAGTCCCCTAAAGGGACAAAAAAAAAAAAGGTAAAAAAAAAAATTAAAACACTTGTCTCCCTTTACTTTGTAAAGAATCAAAAATACAATCACACATGTGGTATCCATGCTTCGTAATGACCCAGAGAAGGAAGTTAATACATTATTTAACCCCTTAATGACATGGCCCCTTTTTTTTATTTTTTCCCCATTTCTTTTTTTCCTCCCCCGTTTAAAAAAATCACAACTTGTCCCACAAAAAACAAGCCCTTATATGGCCATGTCAATGGAAAAATGAAAAAGTTATGGCTCTTGAGACGCAACTGCAAAATGAGTTGAAATTCAATGATTAGACCATTTTAAAAAACCTGCCCTGGTGGGCACGACAGGGTGGTAGGAAACCCGCCACTCAAGGGGTTAATACTGTATGTTATGTCTTATTTTGTGTGTGTTCCCCTTGACTTCTAAAGTGCTACAGAATATGTTGGCACTATGTAAAGATTATTATTCATGTATGTCTCAACTTTTTGAATACATTGACGTTTCCTGAAGGAAGCTGCAAGTGAAATGTGCATCGGGGTGGAGCAGGTAGAAAGTAATGTGGAGATACAAATGCTGACAACATGTGCTTGGTTAGTTGTATACTATTGTAGATGTTAATGTAATATGTTAACATATAGAAATAATGGATTGATTTTTGTACCTGTTTTTCCATATATCAGCTGTTCTATTTTGTAAGGTTTTATGAATTTGTTAGGATTCAACAAAGATGTGTATTTTGTTGGAATACATTCAATGGTTCAGGTAGCCGGCTCAAGGTTGACTCAGCCTTCCATCCTTCCGAGGTCCCTAAAATGATATGATATTGGTAAGGATGGAAAATAAAAGACTGTTGTTGGTCACAGCAGTCAAGTTACAACATTCATTTTTGGAAGAACGGTAAAAAGAAGAACTAGATGCAAGCTTCTGATTGGACAACACCATCATTGACCGTTTTAACATGGCAACATACTAGAAGATAATATAACGGCCTATTACTATTCTACTCATTTGATTGAATCAAACGAATAATTGGCCACGGGCTTCACTTGATGTGCTACATATATATTTGTCTAGATGAAGGCTTCATAACCTCAGATATCATAAAGTGACATAATGCCTAGTTCGAAAGCCACAAAAATACCAAATGAGACTAAAAAATGAGTAATAGTGTTTCTATGAAGTATTACCAGTCTCCACACGGTCATTGTTTCGTAGCTCCATGCAATTAAGAAGTTGTAATGCAGACAATGATGTCTGCCGGCGGAATCAATCTCTTTTCTCCCGACCTAGAGTTTTTGCTCAAGCTGTTGAGTTATTTTATACTCAACACCGCATCTCGGCAATCAGTGGGGAAGGGGTTAATTTGGGTAGACAGGCTCACTCTTTAATGGAGTAATTACTAATAATTAATCCAGAATAGGCCGTCGATTTGAATGACAACAAACAGGCCTTACTGTGTGAAACAAAAGCAAGAGCTCAGCTTTTGTTCCCGACTGAAAAGATGCCCATGGACTGTTTTCACAGTAACAGGGGCTTTGTGCTCACAAATTCCTAAATTATCTCAGCAGTGTCACGTCAGAACTCACACCGGCAGAAGAAAGATCTCTGGGATTTGAATTTCAGGAGGAAAGGCGTATCATAGAATCATGTTTCAGCTCAAACAAAGAAAAGTCTTCTTTTGGAAGCTTGTACATCCCAAGAGCATGCAGGCCCATCTAAAAACCAAACAAAGGATGGGCTATGTATCAAGGAGTCTGCTAAAGCACATTGTAACTCATCAATTATTTAATATTCTGTCCTTTGCAGCCACATACAAGGTCATTCATCAAAGTGTCCCAGCTCGAAGGAAAAAATGGTACAAATGTATCAGAAGAAAAGACAGCCTCTAGCACAAAAAAATGGGTCTCTTGCAAATTAGTTCTTGTTTTTAATAGACAGCACAAGAAATAAACTATGTATATTAAACCTGTTATTCTAGGGCATTGGGTATCACGACATTCTGTGCTGCTCTCGAAAAATTTGAGCTGTCTTCTAAGAGCTGGCAATGGCGTTTCTTGTTTAAAATATTCTTGCTGTACAAGCCAGGTGTTATTCATTTTAATAACCTTCTGGCAGCTTTGGATTGATCAAGTGAGCCATGTATCAAACGGATAACATGAAACAGAATACTGTACTGGTTTGTCCAGCCTGACTGTCATTTCCCTAAAGAACGGCACTCAAGTGTTATCTGGAAGAACACCGTACAGAATGAGAAAACAGGAACTACGACTTGAGTTCAATAAAAATACTGCAAACAATGCCAAATACAGTCAGAAACCTTAAGTAGTTCTAGTGTTTGGGCTTGCAGTCCACGGTTTTCTAAATAATATGATATTCGGTGGTGTGCATAGAGGCATACCTTAATGCTCCTCGCCCCAATGTAATAATATGTAACGATGGTGTGGGATTTATAGTTGTACCCTTGTAGTACCTCTACCACCTAAAGAGGGACTACAAGGTCCCTCTATAGGTGGTAGAGGGACCTTGTAGTCCTCCAAGGCCTGGGAATGACCACAAAACCACTGGATCTCGAAAAACAACCCCCCTGGTGCAATAAAGCCAAATGACTTTCCATTACACCGAATGATTACTTACTGTTCAGATTCTAGTTAGATTGCGTGAATCGTTCAATGTAAATGCTTACACAATCTGAACCATTATTTGTTTGTCATTTGGATCATGCAGGTATAAAAATGAAAGAATGATCGGCCTCTTTAATCAAGCAGTCATTCATTTCTGAACTATGGCCTGTTTACTGTGAATGGAGGAGGGCTGTCCGGCACGACCTTCAGCCGGCTTTGCCTCCACTCATTGAGTGATGAACGCTCCTATGTAAAAGCACTGGAGTGATTAACACTGGGATGGCTGTTGGGTGCTTTTGTTTTTGTACCTGACAATCGTCCCGTGTACAAGGGCCCTAATTTGAATATTATTTGTGCATTTAAGCCTTTACTTAGGTTGGCTTGACATACTTCGGAAATGTGCGGGTTTCATTAACTTTCCACTAATGTCCATAGTTTCCATATGGAAAGATTTGCAGACAACTAGTTTAGATCTTTAGGAGTTCTGCAAACTTTGATTGTCAAATTAGCAAATCACTGTGTCTAAAGGTAATCCATCGATGGTCTTGAAATTAAAAACTGTGTTGCCTTGCACAACTGTCCAGTACGTGCACCATTCTGAATATTCTCCATACCGCTTTATTATGTGATTTTAACTTCAGCGCATTATCACATAATTGCTACGTGTAGGGATATCTGTATTCTTCAAAATCACAAGTAACAGTTGGATCACTGAATTGTATACATTGTCGAAGCTTGTAAAGTCACCTACTTGGATGCTGGGGAGCAGTTAATATTGTTCTTCTACTTTTTCTGATCTCTCCCACAGCATTACATTCTGTCCCCGGGAAAAAGAATTTAATAATCAGATACAAAGACCAGACTTGATTCCTGTCTGTGATTTGCAACTGACTAACTGTCATTGCCAAGAGCCTGGTTTTCAATCAGATTTCAGGATGACTTTTTCTGGCCCTTTGAAAATCAAGGTAAAATATGTAATACATTACAGTACGAACCTCGTCTATTGATTTCTACTGCAACCTTTGCTGTAATAGTGGACGTTCTTGCTTACTTTTTGACACCTTTTGGATACTAGTTACTTATTACCCAGAACTTTGATGCTACTTTTGGTGATCGTGGCTTGTGATGTGTAATAATAAAGGTGTATATAAACAGGAGGTGCTTCCTTCTTGTACTTGTCAACAACACCATAAGCACCTTGGACAGGAAGACTTGGTACTTGCTTCGTTACGTATCTCTTTGAACCTGTGATTCTTTGGTTAATTTCTGATATTCTTGGTTTGCTATCACTGCATTTATGGAGAGGGGAGAACCGCACAGATACTCATTAGGAGATGCAATAACATTCTGATAGTTTGTTGGTCGACCTCTGGCCCCCGACACACTAAGACCCATTCGACTTTTCAACTGCTCAGCAGCGCTCTTGGCCACCAGTTGCAAAGGGAATGGCCAGATTGGACTACGCTGCAGTTTTTTGCACTGTGGGTGGCCACGTCCATTATTGTCCCATGAGGAACACTGAAAGGGAGCAGCAATGCTAAGCTAGTGCTGTGGCCTCTTCATTTGAAGGATTGGTTTAGGTCGTGGTAGTCAGATCCCCCGGAATTAGTGATGGCATATCCTGGAAACCCCTTTAACTGACATTTTATCCATACTATATATACCATTTTCATTTCTTGCTATTAATGCCAAATAAGAATGTATATTTCCAAATATAAATAGTAAAATACTGGATATGCAGAACAGTAATATTAGGTCATGTACACTCCATGCATTTTCACAGCTGCAAAAGGAATATCACTTATTAATATATGCCGTTTTTATTACCTATGTTTTTTTAATGCTGTGGATTTCTCTATTGAAGACAGACAGCATATATGCGGTCTACTCATTCAGATTCATGTAACACTCGTACCCTGGTCTTTTTTACTGCACAGAAACAGAGATAAAATGCAGCCGAGCGCCAAGCGTGGAATAGGTCTTAGATTTTGCACTTGACTAACCTCACAAAGCAGTGCACATAATCCTTTATATACCACTATTCTGAATGTTAGCAATCCATTAGGGGTTAACTAGATAGACATAATAGCCAACTTGAATGTTATATAGGAGGGTCAGCCACTTTTTCACAGCTGGTCTAAAATGCTTAGAAACTAAGGATTCACTCCTGTGTTTACTGAACCAGTCTTTACTGTTATAATGCTGGAGCCTACCAAGACTAAAAGAAAAAAGTGCGGCAGATAATATATAGCTACTACGTATCAATGTTAAAAGTCCCATGTCTTACCACTGCTTTACTGCATTATGCACCAGGCTTCCAGCTGTATTTTATTTCTAGCAAACCAAAATAGAGGAAGGAACTAGCTATTTCCTCTTTCATTGATGTCTCCATTGAACGGCCTCCCAGCATTCCTTAATTTTCATCTTGTTGAGAAAATGTATCATAAAAATAGCCTATGGACTATAAAGGAGGGAGGAGGCATTGGTCTATCGGACGGATCTCTAATTCATGGGCAGACATGTGGGCACTGATATGTATCATGTGTCACATTTTGCAGGCAGTGTCAGCTAAGCATGTCTATGTACAGTGCGTAGAGTAGGACGTTTTTTTCTTTTTTACTGTAATTGTCAAGAAGAGTTAAGAGAGGTGGAGAGCAGCTCCATGAAAATTAATAAGGCTGATTAAGGTAGCTGTGAGACAGCGGCTCCCATTTTCAGACAATATATGCTGAATCACATATAGTTGACCTTGCAAGAGAATGCCAGGGCATGGTTTTTAAGGTAAAAAAGTCAAGATTGCAGTTTTGGCAGTGCAATTGTTTATGCCATTTTTGGAAGCTCTAACCACAAGTATGCAGTTTTTTCCCCCCGCATTCCCCAATGTATACTAAACTGCTGCTCTTTGTGTGTAATTAAAATGGTCACTAACTTTTCAAACAACTTGTGCTTATGTGATAGCCAACATGATAACTAGCAAAACCACAAATTATTTACCTAAAATGACATTTTTGTGATGAAAAAAAATCACTCTACAGTGCTGGCCACTAGAGGTCACCCTTCATCCAAACTTGCTGTTAAGTGTATGATAGGAAAGCAGCAGATCTGTAGGAGGGGAATGAGTCAGTCTGCTCATTGAATTGTATGGAGAGCAGAGTGGAGGGGGAGTATGATCCAACAGAGGAATGATGGGTGATGCCTGAGGCTGCAGTGACTCCCAGAAGTACCTTGGCTGCTGAGCCACCCCACCTGAGACTGTGGTAGCACCAGAACCCATGACCATACCCGCCCAAATGGAAGAAAGAATTTAAACCCTCCAATGATCTGCCAGGCTAAATGCAGGAGTTCTGTCATAGAGGAGTCCATTTGGTAAATTCATGTAAAATATATATTGTATTCTAATTCTATAGAATATAAGTATTAGGAATGTCTAAACAAGCGTTCTTACCAGGGACTGGCAAGCTTCAATGGGGAGGCATGTAAGAGATGTGCCACAAATTGCACCAAAATTGTAACATTTGCCAAAATTTGCTACAATGGATCTAAGCATGCTCACTGGATTCTAACTGATTGGTTGATGCTTTGACATAAAAAGGGGTTATTTTTGCTGCGTAGTGAGCTGAGGAGCTGCACGGGGACTGGAAGGAACGCTTAGCTGTTGCCTGAACTGCCCAGAGGGGAGAGAGAGAAGGATCACAATGGCCCTGAGCTGGAGAGAGATGATTAGTCCCAGCAAGGAGACAGAGAGCGCAGAGTAGCATTCTTGACCCCGGACAACAGAAGAGAGCAGTCGGATAGAAGGTGCGACACCCACATAGCAAACTGTAAGTGAAGCCAGTCTATGAAAGGGAGACTCTAATAAGGATAGCTAATAATTAGTAAGCAGGCCTGCCATACCAAGTACAAATTATATCAGGAACGAGACTGAACTTTGAGAGGTATTTGATGCTGCTTGAGCTCCCAAGAGTATTCACACATTTGAAGGAGTGCAGAGAACTCCATAAGGGACTGAGATACTTTGGCTAAGGACAAAGTAACAGAAACCAGCATTAGAGGTGAAGGCGTGTTCACCCCAAAGGGAAACAGCATATTGTATTTCATCATTTCTATTTTTCTTAGATTACATTGTTCATAACCACATACTATTGCTACTGCTCTGAGATATAGCCCTGTGTTAGAGAAACCATAGGTTAGTGTCTAGAGAGTCAGAGACAGGAAAAAAAACAACTAATTGTTTCCCTATTACTGTTCCATTGGTTTCTCTTATTGCTGCGCTTAGCAATAAATATTGTATACTTTTGTTACTTCATCTGCTGCATCGTATCCTAAGCCTTGCACCACCATACCTCGATCCATGACAATGCTGTTAAATTGGGTCCCCTTTTGTTTTCTCCAATCTACACTACGAAGATAAACATTTCAGATTGGAAATTTCACGGTTAAAGTTGAAGTATACAGATCTGCTACCTCCTACTTGTAATTAGAGATGAGCGAGTGTACTCGTTAAGGGAAATTACTCGAGCGAGTATCACCATTTTCGAGTACATACCTGCTTGCCCGAAAAGATTCGGGGGCTGGTGGGGGGCGGGGGTTTAACGGGGGGGGGGGAGATATCTCCCCCCCCCTGCGCTCCCCCATGCTCTCTCCCGCAACTCATTGCTCACCCCCGCCTGCCCCCGAATCTTTTCAGACAAACAGCCATGTACTCAAAAATGGCAATACTCGCTTGAGTAATTTGCCTTAACGAGTATGCTCGCTCATCTCTACTTGTAATATATATTTATATTTCACAATGGGCTTTCCAAACTTTGTGATCGATTCTGACGGCGGAGCTCTAAGATGAGGTAAGGGAAAGATACATTTTAAGTAGAAGTCTCACTAGTAATTATGTATCGCTGATCTTTTTTTGCAATAAGTCCTCTATTAAATACCCGGTCAGCAGAACGAACATATTAAAATAGATACACTGGAATATTCATCAGCCCTGCTGGTCTTTATAAAAATATTTAGGTTGTGATAATATTACAAAACATCTTATTAAACGTGGCTCGCCTCTCAGCAGCTCTTATACACAGCGGTAGAGAAATTTGTATTTTAAAGGTTCCTGCGGTAGGAAGATGGATCATTTGTGAAGAGTGTTGGCAATGGTCCCTGTTTCTCTATGTGATTAATAAGAGCAGATAATTTCTGGGCTTAAAAAATTGCTCCTAATTACATATTAGGTCTTAAACACCCCAGCAAACTTCTGCTGATGGTAATTTGGCACAGGCCTCTTTCATTTTGAGGGCATCATCTAATTTTAGTTAAATATAATGCAATCAATGGCAGATGTCTGATATGAAATATGAATATGCTGATGTGCAGTTCTTGAAGAAAGGAAATGTGTTTTTAATCTCGTTAGCATCTTGAAGTCTCATTAAACATTTTCAAAGGTGTGTCTGGCACTTTGGCCGCAAGGATCCATATTACATACATAGTTGCGCTTTCAGATTTCGCTCGCTGTACAATAGAAATAGTCAGTGTTAGCGAATGGACCGCACATGGAAAGTGGTCTTTTGACCTCTGTAAAAAAAATGATGATCATTTATTTATAGATCTCCAATATATTCCACTGCACGCCGAAAAATATACAGTATCTGCAGTCTTTCTGGAGAGCACTTCCTGAAACAATATCAGCGAAAGGCAGCTGTGAATAAATCTATTTTTATGCAGTCTGTAGGGTTTTGCAGAAATACGAAAGAAAGTTTATTGAAATTCTTAGCACACAGGGTAATAGGATTGTGCTGTGAGCATATTACACATAATGTATTTAATTCACAAGGTGATAGTGGCTTTCCGCTGGCTGGCTGGGAAATATCAGGCCTTATTTGATCTTCATCTGTCGGCAACACATTATGTAATTATCCCATGTATGTTTAAAATGTGATAATAGACCAACACATTGTGTGAAAGTAGAATGGTCTTCACTATCTTATTAATAGCAATTATGTGGAATTGGGAAAACAGAATGTTAGGCGTTGCTCAGTTGTTGATCCAGTGCATGCTCCTTGGAGTAAAGTGATATAAAGTATACTAGTGTATACTAGACCAGAGATATATCTTCTCATTGAAGACCTGTTAGTTTTGCTTGATTCCAGTTGGCCGCTTCCTTACATCTCAGGGGTATCTGCTCGGGAGAGAGCAATATGCTCAACTCATGATGCCCTGTATAATGGGAAAGTGATGTTGTAGGGGTTCATTCACACAGTGTTTTTGTGTATACTGTGGGTTTCTGTTTCCAAAAACGGGATTGAGAGGGAACCCCAAACACAGCCGTAGATTTTTACTTGGCTGCTAAAGAGCAATATGGTCTCCATTTGACAAGGTCTCTGCTTGTTTCTGTTATTTTTGGAGGGTAGAGTAACATAGTCAACCATTGCTATTCTATCAGCTACAAAGCTGGAAAAAAACAAACTTGCTAAAATGGAAACTAAAGCTTGGGTGCAATTCACATTGGACAGCACATAGACACAGGGCCGTATTTGCCACAGGGCACTTGAGGACCAGTACCTAGGGTGTCTGTCTACAGGGGGCAGTCCCAAACACAGCCTGGAAAGCTTTCCAGATCCTTGCTTCCCGCAGAACTGGAGGGGTGGGGTGGGGGTTGGGGGTTGACTCATGGCGCACTGCTTTGCAGGCTGAACTCCTGCCACTGTCACTGCTAGGAGCTTTGTTACCTGTTGGCAGGATACAAGTTGGCCAGCTGAGGTACCCAGGAAAGTACTGGACTGGCTCCCATCTGACTGGTGGTTGCAGTGTATTAATGGTAATGGGGAGGTAAGGGGGGGAGGTGATGTGACAGTGCTCAGGGCTTCGTGACCTCCCAGTAGTATGCTGAAGCCCCCACCGCTCTTCTACGAAGCACTGAAAGCTTAGGGAAGAAGGGGTCAGTGTTCTGGTGGCACCAGTTGCTCTTCACTCCAATGAGCTGTATCTACTTTCCAATAGCTGCTGTTCCTCCACCGAACCTGAATGCCCCATCTGTGTTGTAGGTATGTACACCCTTTGTAAAATAAGAAAAATCAAGCACCTAGAAGGAGGTGTTGCTTTGCTGCAAAAGTCAGAATGCAGTTATATCTCAGGCAGATGTGCAAATGATGAGAGTTGTGGTGTGATTAGATGAACGGTCTTGATCACCGAGGCCCTAAAAGTGGTTCCACCCTTGGCCTGTAAAAAGGCTCTCAGAGCCTACTTGTATGTAGTGGACCTTTGTTTCCACTTGTGTAGAGCTTGTTGACCACCAATCATGTCTCTATGACACAATCGAAAAGATTTTGCCTAGTTAACAGAGTCTGACGAAGAAGGGGCACATTACTGGAATGCAAGAAGCTGGATGGTTGTATCAGTGTATTGCCTGCCACCTGGACTGGACTGTAAGGAGATATTTGGACCAGTAGATTCATGAGGGCACACACTAGGGCACTGGGCTAAGGATGCTCTCGATGAACCACTAGTAGAGAGGATCGTCTGCTCATCTGACTAGCAGCATGAACTGTTTTATTATCCTCTATCCAGAGACAGGTGGCATCATTGTTGCAGGCCCCTGTGTCTATTGGAACTTGTATGCCTCCATGCCGCCTGAATCACATCTTGCATCCAATCTAGAGGTGGCCCAACAGGGTACTAGAGCCATCATGCCCACCGGTATCACATCTTGTATCCAATCTAGAGGTGGCCCAACAGGGTACTAAGCCATCATGCCCACCTGTATCACATCTTGTATCCAAGCTAGAGGTGGCCCAACAGGGTACTAGAACCATCATGCCCACCTGTATCACATCTTGTATCCAAGCTAGAGGAGGCCCAACAGGGTACTAGAACCCCCATGCCTGCCTGTATAACATCTTACATCCAATCTAGAGGTGGTACAACAGGGTACTAGAGTTTCCATGCCTGCTCGTACCCTATTGTACCACCTCTAGCTTGGATGCAAGATGTCATACAAGTGGGCATGGAGGCTCTAGTACTCTGTTGTAGAGCCTCTAGCTTAGATGCAAGATGTGATATGAGTGGGCATGGAGGCTCTAGTACCCAGTTGTGCTGCCCCTAGCATTGGATGCAAAATGTGATACAGGAAGGCATGGAGGCTCTAGTACCATGTTGTGCCACCTCTAACTTGGATGTGATACGGACTGGCATGGAGGCTCTAGTACCCTGTTGTATCGCATATAGCATGGATATAAGATGTGATACGGACAGGTATAGAGGCACTAGTACCCTGTTGTACTGTCTCTAGCTTGAATACAAAATGTGATGTGGGTGGGCATGGAGGCTCTAATGCGCTGACATCTTGTATCCAAGCTAGAGGTGGTACAACAGGGTACTAGCTCCTCTATGCCTGCCCATATCACATTTTGTATCCAAGCTAGAGGTGGTACAGCAGGGTACTAGATTATTATCACCTAATGTCCCCTTGTAGTGCATTAGGTGATAATAACGACTTTTTTCAAAATATCTGGTTTCTTGTATAATTCTATATTACTTATGTCCGTATGTATGATATCTAAATACTCTACTGATAAAAGTTTACTTCTTGGACACCATTTGCTTCCCATAAAGCTATGGTTAGCGGTCTCCTAGTGTCTATAGTAGCAGCAGTAATTAGCTATTGAAAATGTTTGGCAGGATGTGAAGCACATCTTAATTAATAGCCCAGCTGTTGAAGGGTTAATAGCATGAACAAAGCCAGCAATGACTGTACCTGTGGTTGTGTCTCTGCTTGGGCCAGCCACACACTATCTATCAAGGGCATGACAGCCGAGATTCATTTCAAGACCAAGAAAATGCCAGCTAATCCTTTCTGCGAGACATTGATAGACTAGCGACTTGGGAAGGATTGTACAGCAGTAATGAAATTAGGCCTGAAACTGCTAGTGGATTGCAGATAATTACCCTTGTCTGTCACCAAGAATAACAATCTTCCAAAGCCATTGACGCCATCATAGTCTCTCCCATCTTTTGAGACACTAATGCTGCAGATGCATGGTCAGAATGGTCTCACCCCTGCAATTTAGACTCAGGGACCTAGTAGCACTCTGCTGATCTTCATGCTTGGATGTAACCGGAGTTGGCATCACATTTACTGGTGTGCCTTTCTTGCATTGACATGACTTCCATTGCCCCCAGGCAGCCAGATACTAAAATGACTGTAGCCCCCTGTCTACACCAGTGGCATCTCAGCATGTGCTGCTTTAACATATTACAATCATATCACTTGTGTTAGATCATCCACAGCCTGCTGGACTGTGACAAAATATTCCAGGAGCAAAAGTAATAGGAGAAGAAATGTAAACAAAAAAAGTCTCTGGCAATCAGTCACGTAGTCCAAATTTAAGCATCTCCTTTAAATCCACAATTTCAAAGCAGGTAATATTATATTTTATCATTACTTATTGCCCTAGAGTGGCCAATGAAACACTGTATATATACAGACCTGCCATGACATTGAAACCACCTGCAAGGACAAAACTATACAAACAGGGTGTAGCGACAAACTACAAGCACGAACATTAAATGTATAAATATTGAATTGTATCACTGCCATATCTACTTTGTATAAATATATAAGCTACTAAGTGCATATGTTGATCAAACTGTGAGAGCCCATCTGCCCCGGCAAGACAACCTCTTCAGATGGGACTCTACTCTTACGAATATACCTCTCCTCAGCCGTAGACCTACCAAAAGGAACTAGATTGGATCCAGCCCACTCTGCTCTAACTAATATCAACCTTGGGCAAATGGGAAGGAGTGTATGTCCAAAACAGAGGAAGCTACACCTGTAAGGGTGGTTTCAGAAGAGTGTTAGAGGTGTGAACAATGTTTGAAGAGCCAGATGATTAGACGTTTGCGTGCATGTCAGCGCTTATTATTGTACTTTCCGTGTGCTCAGGACCAGCTTACATGTGCATGTGACACTCCCTTTCCAGGGTATTGACTGTTAAACCCTAATAAGGGCCAGATGTCTTCTTTTCCTGCCTTTGTCTGCAGTGTTTCACGCTTCCACTTGTGTATTTGCACACCTGCCAGAGACTTCTATGGTAGTTTCGCTGCGCAAAATGCAGGAAAACAGAGCAGGACCTATTGTTTGACGCATGCAAAATCTGTGTGCGCAAAACACGCTTATGAGAACGAACCCACCTGCTAATATTGTGTATGTCTTATTTGTGCCACCAAAACAGCTCTGATCCATCATGGCACGGACTCTACAATACCTCTGAGACCGGTCTCACATGACTGCGGATTCCACGTTCGATGTCCGTGCAGACGATACGTGGGAATACAAAGGCACAGAGTTTGGCTGGTTCACTCAGATATGCGGGTAGGAATAGCAGATTCTGCGAGTAGAAGAAAAATCGCAACATGCTCTATTTTAGCGCTGTTTCCTCACGTACAAACTCCATTGTTCTCTATGGATGAAAGCGATCCGCAGTACATATACAATTAACATTGTGTATGGGTACGGATTTGCTCGCAACCCGGTATCTCATGCACAGATGCGCTGTCTTCCTGGATTCATTTTTAGCAACTTAGCTGTGTTGTGTATAAGTGCTGCACATATTGCATATGTACAGCGTTTTGTACGCACCCATAGAGAATAATAGGGCTGTATCGCGCCTGATACGTGGTAAAATAGAACATACTCACATTTTTTACTCACATATTATATACAATGAAAAAATGCTTGTGTGAAAGCAAAAATCACAGAAAGTGATATGTTAACCAATGTACTAATACCAGAGGGCATGTAAAAAGCACCACATTGGTATGTATATGGCCGCTTTCTGGGATTTTTTTTCTGTATATTCCTCTTTTTCAGTGATTTTCAAATTGATATTACTATAGGGACTCACAAGAGAACGAGCACCCTTGACGCGGGGTGTGAGCTACTGTATTTTGGCCAAAATATTAACAAATTCCTTGTATTTATTAGTAACATGCAGTGTGGCTTTGAACACTGTGGGAACCCAGGATGCCAGCGCCTGTGTGGTTCACCTACGGGGTGCAGGACAGCCTGCTGGATTGAAATAGGGCATCCTTAATAGGTTGTAAGCCTGCAGAGTGCACTACACATACCATGTGGCCTGACACCCTGCATATGCCTTTTTTGAGCAAGAATAGTATTAAGCAGCCGTCTCCCTCAATATAAGGAAGCTGTGTGAGTGACCTTCATCAGTACACATGTGCAATTTGCTCCTCCTTTCAGCAGTTTGGCTGTCGGAATGTTGAGGGATGTGGTGCTTCTATCTGCCCTCTTGTATTAGTACATTGGTAAGTATATGACCACTTTCAGCGATTTTTTTTTTCTGCATATTCCCCTTTTTCAGTGATTTTTAACAGCAAAAATCAATGTATTTGAATTACCGCAATGTACCACATATTATACATTGTGCATGTAATGCGCAATTCAAATACACTCGTGTGAGCCTGGCCTTAGGCTGCCATGACCCTATTGCTGATTCACCTTCGGTAGGTATTAATTACTTCCTACAAGAAACACCCCACAAGGCCTTCCGGTTTGGAGATGCTCTCTCCCAGTCTTCTAGCAATCACAGTTTGGCTCTTGTTAAAGTCCCTCCAATTTGTATGGTTGCAGATTCTTCCCTCTTCCAGCACATTAACATAAAGAAAGAACAGTTCACTTGCTGGCTGATATAATCCCATATTTATCTATTTGTTAAGAAAAGTCACATGTTGTAATGGAGTTGCTTTTTTCATACGGGGCAGTTCAGTGCTGTTTTCTTTTGAATATTCTTTTTTAGCTAAAACCAGGAGTGCATCCTAAAGGGAAATAAAGAATACAGGAAAGACTTCTCATTTTAGGATATGCTCTACATTTTTACATAAAAAATGCAATTAATGATAGTATGTTAACCTAGCCTAACTAAAGCCATAACCCTCATCAGATCAAGTCAAGTAAGGTCCTGTTCACATCACGTTTTTAGTCTCCATTTAACCCTTTCCAACCCAATTTGTATTCTGGTTTTCCTAGGGGGCTTACTCTTTCTCTGCCGTTATACAACAGCGCTATATGCTGGCTAAAGCCAGTACTGCATGAGGTGACACGTTGGATAGGCTCCGACAGCAGAGAGGCTGGCAATATACAGATAGAGAACCCCGATGGACGTCTTCCAACATCAGAGCTGTACAGCCTTAAATCATAATGTCTTCAGAGGTCAGACAGTGGATTGGAAAGGGTTAACATATATGATAGGAAAAACTATCAATGTATATGTTAAATGGAGGCTATGATAGTGGCATTCACCACCCATAGGTTATAATGGCATCTATTTTCCCGATACTTCATTAGCTTTTCAATAGATTTTTATGATGTTTCCCGTAAATAGATGACATTATAGCCTGTGGGCAATGGATACCACTGTAAGGCCTCATCTCCATGGGCGGATTTGATTTGCAGAATTCGCACAGGTCACTCGCGCAGAAGATCCGCAATTCAAAGCGCCCATAGGGAAGCACTGGCATCCGCAACTGAATTTAAGCATGCAGATTTGATTTGCGGACCGTTTGGTGCGAACAACAAATCGCAGCATGCTCCATTTCAGTGTGGACAGGCTCAATAGAAGTCAATGGGAGCGGATGCACTGTGGATTTAACCCTTTCCAATCCACTGTCTGACGTCTGAAGACATTATGATTTAAGGCTGTACAGCTCCGATGTTAGAAGACGTCCGTCGGGGTTCTCTTACTGTATATTGCCAGCCTCTCTGCTGTTGGAGCCTATCCAACGTGTCACCTCATGCAGTACTGGCTTTAGCCAGCGGATAGCACTGCTGTATAACAGCAGAAAAAGAGTAAGCCCCCTAGGGAAACCAGGATACAAATTGGACTGGAATGGGTTAAAGGTTAGAACCAATAAGGGAGAACATCCGCGTGGAAAAACCATTACATCCGCGATCTCCCGCAAATGGTTTCCGCTGGTCTACCTATGTGGATAGCCGCATGCGGAATCCAATCCGCCCCTGGACATGAGGCCTTAGGCGTCCTGTAGTCACCTATAGTAATGATGCTGTAATGGCATCTATTTAATGGATACATTCGGAAAACCTATTGAAAGGCTTATGACATATCAATTTATTGTATGCGGTACAGCACCATGTACAGTACAGTGCGATGACATCCATTACTGATAGGCAATCATGATAAAAGCGGATGATTTTTACTGGATGCCATGAGAATTAGTAGTATAGTATACTACTGTATTTAATACCTTTCCTTGAGGTATATTAATGTATACAGACCAGACGAAAAATACAACCTTGTGGACACCCAGCATACACTGTATACAGAAACAAGAAAGCAATGTGAAGCCCCTAATGCAGCATACATCTTTACTAGAGATGAGCGAGCGTACTCGCTAAGGCAAATTACTCGAGCGAGTATTGCCATTTTCGAGTACATGCCTGCTCGTCCCAAAAGATTCGGGGGGCGGCGGGGGAAAGTGGGGAGGAACGGAGGGGAGATCTCTCCCTCTCTCCCCCATGCTCACTCCCGCAACTCACCGCTCTTCCCACGCCGGCCCCCAAATCTTTTTGGACGAGCGGGCATGTACTCGAAAATGGCAATACTCGCTCGAGTAATTTGCCTTAGCGAGTACGCTCGCTTATCTCTAATCTTTACCCAGATATAGATTTTTTTTTTTGCATCTTTTTAAATGTTCACATGTAATGGATTTAGTGAGGATTTTCCGTTTGGTTATGCAGATGACGCATATGCAACGTATTACAGCAGCAGCAAAGTAAATAAGAGTTCAACACAATCTCATCCAAACTCTATGGAAAAAAAAAATCTGTGATGAAATTGTCCTGCGGTGCAGATTTTGAGCATGTCAATTCTTTCTGCAGATTTTCACTGCACGTTTCACCCTTTGCAATGCATAAGGCGAACTCTGCGGCAAATCTGAAACAAAACTGCCATGTAAAACGTAGGTTTTGCAGTGGATTTACTGTGAAATTGTCAGATAAATCCGCAATGGATTTTTTCTGGTGTGCGTGGAAGTAGCATCAAGGGTTTGAAGAGTACATTTAAACATCTCCAGGTTCAGAGTATATCAATTTAGATTGATAAGGATAAAACAGAGTGAAGTCTTAAGGTGCTCTTACACGAAGCGATTTATTATTCGCCTGAGCGAACGACCGAATGATTCGTTTGCTTGCAAAATGGTGACTGTTTACTCATGTAGATAATCGTTCAAATTTCTCATCATTTCGCTCATTTGGCAGTGTTTAGACTGAGACATTATTTGCTCAGGTGGGCATGGATATGTGACAGAGGTCCACTGGGAAATTCACCAGCTCACTGGCGGGCCAGTCCGAGACGGGTTACAATTAGAGATTAGCGAGTATACTGGCTAAGGCACATTACTCTAGCGAGTAGTGCCTTAGCCGAGTATCTCCCCACTCTTCTCTAAAGATTCGGCTGCCTGCGGGGGAGAGCGGGGAGGAACAGAGGGGAGAACTTCCAAAAGTGGCATGAAATCTGGGACGTTAGATGTAATGTTTGCAGAAGTCACTTATTTCTTTGTCTGACAGTGTTCTCCCTTGGAATATTCCAGCAGTAATCAGCCGGCGACGTATGTGTCCACTTTTCTTCATACGATTTTTATCCATTTTTGTCCTACAATATCAGAAATGAAAAAGTTGCTATGAGCAACAAAGACAGTTTTACTGTTAGACGGTGTTGATAAATGAGGCTTCTGGATTTAATGGTCAATATACTGTGACAAAATGGTACAATATTGAATATCCTACTTTTTATGGTGTCTATAACTGCATTATCTTGCCCGACAGACACTTCTGGTTGCCGTATTTGGACCCCTGAATACAGGTAAGAACACGGATAAAAATACTCATGTAACACAGTGTTATTAGTGGGAAAGGAGGTGAATGAAAAGGCGGCACAGATTAACAAATGGATTGAAAAGAAAATAGGAAACAGACATACGCAGACTTTATTTAAACAGAATTTAATGTCTACATGTAACTAAATAATAATAATAATCTTTATTTGTATAGCGCCAACTTATTCTGCAGCACTAAAGAAGTTGTCCAATTGTAAACTATTGATAACTTATGGGTAGGACAGGCCATCAATAGTAGATTGGTGAGGGGCTGCCGCCTGGACCCCTGACTGCGGTGAGGAACAGAGTCATCTGTATCCTGCAGAAATCAGCACACTGGCCGTGCGACCCGCTAATTGGTGGTAGACCCCCTACTGACCTACTATTGATGCTCTACCCCGAAGATAGGCCATCAGTGGTTTATTACTAGGAGACCCCTTTAAGGCTATAGCATTCTATTTGGAAAATACAAAACACTTTCAGCACTGCACTTCTGGGAGTTGAAAGATATTTTTCGTTACAGCTGTATACATCAGTGATTCCTTTTGGCCATGGTCACTGTTGTAATGCCTTAACCCAGTCCACTCATGCATGATTCAGATCTAATAGGGTGGAGAAGTAAATGATACTTTGTCAGCATACGTAACTTTCAGAAACATATTTGTGCAGAATCCGCACAAGATGCTATAGTTTCATTAGCTGGCCTTAATAATATACTAGTAGCTGCATTATGGTCAATTGTGGAATTAGTTCTGCAGCTTGATGACAACCACCAGATGGCAGTATACAGTCACTGTTCACAGTCAAACCAATAGTAACTAGATGCTTTTCAAGATGATGGAGATGTGCACATTACATTTCTTGTACCTATATATATCACATATGTAGCACTAGCTGTTTCTAATGTGTAATGATAGCATACTACTATTTTATTACACATCATTTTACTCCATATGCACGTAATTTATGTCCCATAAAATTGTTTCTAAGCAAAAAAACCCCAAAAACTAAACCCGCAAACTTTACAAATCCCTTAGCCTGGATTCACACAGCCGTATGCATGCTACATATGGGTAGCACCTCGCAGCGGTCTGCACATAGACACCCATTCATGTGCTGTTCCATCTTCACGGACTCGGCACATTGCATCCGATTTACAGACTAGAATTGGACATGCGGCAATTGGTCAGTGTGAAAAATGTATTGTCTAAATAGCCTCAGAAGCTATGGGTTGTGTGGTGTCTGCAGAATACACGGACAGCACATGGCCAAATATACAGCCGTGTGAATGGGCCCTTAAGCCTTTTTGTGAGGAGAGTGTCCCTTTTAAGGACAGTTTCTGTTCACATTTGCGTTACTACTTTTCTGCCAGGTTTGCATTGCCTTTTCATGGTCAGATTAGAGTAGCACGATCTTCCATTCAGATGAGAAAGCAAAATCAGGAACCTGCTGGACCCATTAAAAGTCAAGATGGTAAAAAATATCATGATGGATCTACGAAAAAGATCATAATTAATTCAACTTGTCCATTAGGTCTCTTTCACAAGGGCGACAACAATATCGTCGCTACAAAATCGCAGTGTTGTCCCCGCAATTTTGTCGTGAGATGTTTAAGCCCTACCCCAAAACAAAGCCACAGATGCACTCTAAAAAAAAGAAAAAGGAATACTTACCTAGCAAGCTCGGTCTAGGTCCTTCGGGGGGCGCCGTGGGTGAGCGGGGGGTTGCAGAGGGGAGTGGGGGGGAGAGGGAGAGAGAGAGAGCTCCCACCTGTTCCGCGCTGCTACCCCTCGCTCTTCAATCTTTTCACCCGAGTAGTGAAGTACTCGAAAATCGCGGTGCTCGATTGCGAAATCGGCCTTACCGAGTACGTTCGCTCATCTCTAGTCGACACCCTAAATGCCAAGTTGGGTTATGCTCATCCAAGGCTGCTCATTGAAATTCTGTGTCTTCTCTATTTGCCCCAGTTAACATGTGGGGGAACATAAGCCAGATGGGGACAAGCAGGCAGGTATTGTATCCCAATAGACAAATGGAGCACTATAATGCTTAATGTGTATGACACTTGGTGGATGTCAACTTGTTACAATTGCAAACTTCACAAGTGCGAAGCCCTGCCCTCCAATCTTTGTGAACTTTTTAGTCGCTCTGCAGGGGTCATATATAAGGGGAAGAACTGCGTCACAGCTACAGAACAGCAGCAGTGGTGTGTACTGCTCCGCAGCACACAGGAGAGGCTCAGCAGTGAGAGACCTGCAGAGACGTGGCAGCGGCTATTAACTGTTGGAGCATCGCTGTCCCCATACCGGTGGAGCAACCAAGGGAGCTGCCAGCCCTGATGACCAGGGGGCACAACAGCAGTGTTTGCTTAGAGCTATTGATGTTGCTCAGCGCACAAGGTACAATGGACTGTGGAGGACTGCCCATATCCTGAGAGGGACTACTTCTGCATAAGGATGGATACCATGATTTCAGAAAACGCAACTGGGCCTTTGGACTTGTGATAAGGGGATCTGCATGCAGTTGAGGCATACCTGCCGCCTAGAATAAGTGTGGCCCCCAGGTACTGGTGGGCACACTATAGACTTTATGATGGTTCTCAGGCCTGCAATAGGAGGAATAAGGGAAAAGGATTAAGATGTATCAAACTAGGTTATGTTTGTTATACCTATTGGAATTATTGTAAGATGTGTGAAATAATGCGGTGTACCTGAGGGATATGCAGAAATACTACCAGGGATGACACACATACACAGCACAAACCAACTACCTCCGTAGGAATGGACCACAGCTTTCCCAGGGTGACTTTACATGGGCTGATAGTTTCCAGAGTAATTTTTCAAAAGAGGGCATGGCAAGTGAGCAAAAATTGCTCACTTGTCGGAGTGACTTGGTTTTTAGCTCACCTAAAAGCCAAGCAACTATTGGCCCTTGTAAACAGGCAGTTGTTCATCTATATGTGACTGCCCGTTTACTCTGAATAGAGGTGGGGAGCCAGAAGAGATCTCCGGAACGCTCCACCTCCATTCAGTGAGCGATTACCGAGGAGCTTTCACAGAGGAGCAATAATCGTCAGGATGGCTGTTGGGCACTAATGTGTCTGAGAGTCGCCTCGTGTTAAGCCACCCCTAATCAGCTCTCCCACCGGGCTGTCCAAACTCATTGTCTAAAAACAAATCCCTCCCCTAGATGGGGTTGTCTGAATGGAATGGAACTTTCTCTGTGTGATTGTAACATTGATATAAGCAAGTGATTACAATATCAGAGCGGAAGGAGAATTTATTGCGGAAAACTGACCCCTTGAAGGGAGGTTCTAGTACCTTGTTGTACCGCCTCTAGCTTGGATACAAGATGTGATACAGGTGAGCATGGAGGCTCCAGTACCCTGTTGTTCCACCTCTAGCTTGGATACAAGATGTGAAACGGGTGGGCATGGAGGCTCTAATACTCTGTTGTACCGCCTCTAGCTTGGATACGAGATGTGATTTGGGGGGCATAGAGGCTCTAGTACCCTGTTGTACCGCCTCTAGCTTGGATATAAGATGTAATACGGGCGGGCATGGCGGCTCTAGTACCCTGTTAGTCGCCTTAAGCTTATATACAAGATGTGATACGGGTGAACATGGAGGCTCCAGTACCCTATTGTACCACCTCCAGCTTGGACACAAAATGGGATACAGGTGGACATGGAGGCTCCAGTACCCTGTTGAACCACCTCCAGCTTGGATACAAAATGGGATACGGGGGGACATGGAGGCTCCAGTACCCTGTTGAACCATCTCCTGCTTGCATACAAGATGGGATACGGTGGGCATGGAGACATACAGGTTCTGTATATATCCTGCAGCAGATGGATTCAAATTTGCTGTAACTGAGCCTCTAGATCGTACAACTCAAAGTTGGCCTTTCAGATGGTCCCATACATGTTGTATTGGCGATAAAGCCACCGCGGGCCAATATTTAGTGATATATAATTTATGCCAGTAATTGGTGTAAATTATACCAGAAATATACACCTGGTCAGACAGTGCACAGAGGTGCCAGGTATGTGCTGAATACATGAAGAGGCGTGCGCCATGGGAAGTCATACTAAGTATGGAAATGCTGGACTTTGGCCTCCCTCACACACCCCGCTTTTCACAGCATATAGCAGTGCACTTTCATGGCAGCATTAAATGCTGTCAGAGGCTCCATTGTTTTCAATGGGGCCTCTCAGACAGCTGCAATCAGCCGCTCAAACGTGGCGCTTTTTAGCGCCACAATTTTCAAGCAGAGTCTGTCCTATTTTTGAGCACTTAGTGCTCCTCATCAATGATGAAGAATGCTAAATGCCGGAACCAAAAGTAAAACGCGCATGTGAGGGAGGCCTTAGTACATTTCCCCCTTTGTGTTTACTGTTTATCTGCCACATATATGAATTCATATATACTGTATATTCATATACATACATACATAAAAAATCTCTTCATGTGCTTTTGAAACTCTACTGCATGACACATAACATCGGACCGGCTGTCATGGATATGACGTAATCTCGGTGGGGTTTTTAGGTTGTTGGCGGTATATAATGCAAGTGAAATGTGAATAAAAAAAGCTGCATCCATGAAAGACTTTTTTTTTAACCTTTTACCACTTTGACCTTTCATTGTCTTTATTTAAAATGTCAGGGAGCCAGTGGCTCTGGCTGCGAAAGCAACATTAACCATTGACTGCCTGCATCATTACTCGCTGCACCCCTGACAGTAAAGATAACTTTCTGAATGAAGTCCAATAAACAATGCAAGTAATGAACAAACATGCTGATAGTACTTGGGGGATAAAGAATACTGACAACTCCTCTACATCGCAGTAAAGCCAATGATATACTATATATTATAAGATATTAATGCATCTATTTACAAATACCGAGAGATGGTCATATACAGAAATATAAACTATGTCGGGTTGTTGACATAACAAACTTACAAAGTAAACATTAGTTTTCTGCATAGAGCTCTCTCCATACAGACGTCTATGTTTCCACTGTGATCTTTCTGTAAGATGCAAGAAATGATGTTACTTTCTGTATGTGTGGTTGGGAAAAGGAAAAAGAAAGGCTTTGCTTTGTGATTTATACCATTGTGAAGTGAAGGAGGCAGCGGGGGTGAGTGAGTGCAAAAGCCGACTACAGTCATGTTTTATACAGCAGAGCCTGACACTGGTAATATACTACAGGCCCAGGAACAATATTTCACACCCCCTAGCCCCTCTGCCAAGCAGAATGAAGATTGGTTGTGTTTGGAGGGGACTGAACACTAAGTCCATTCTCCTTATAGACTGTCCTTAACAGTGAGCTCAAAGGAAAGCAGTCCAGGCTAAGATACATATATAGAATGCCATACTATGACCGAATTATATGGCATTAATATATCCTATATCCTTATGGTGAAGGAATCAGTATAAATACGAAGGCTGCAAGAAATTACAGACACATCCTGCATCAGCTCCTCAAATCTACAATATATGTACTATGCAGGGTTTAACTACTGTGTTGCAAAATTTAGTGTGGTGATATATGACGCTTCGTATCAATTGATTTATGCAATTTTGTTACATGCTATATAGTTGTGGATGTAGCTGTAGCCGGACCGGCATATTAATTCAGAAAAATGATTGCAGAAGCAACTTTTCAGCAGCAGTTATCTAATGTGTATGGCTTTCTTAAAGAAATATGCTGGAATGATTCTATTTATATAGGAGCAAAACATTTAACACTTATGGTAAAAGTATGTAAAAAAAATTGTTTTTAACTTTTCATGCACTGTAAAAAGTGTTTTTGTAAAGAACCTAGTGTACAGTACTGGCATAATCACTCACTTAATGACCAGGTATTACCAAAGTCTTGAAAGATCAAGCATGCAAGTAGGGCCATTTTAACCCAAAAACAATAGAATAAAAATATGCCCCACAAGATATATTTCTGAGATAGCATATCTTTAAAAGAAATTTTACACTTTTATAACATGGCAGGCACATACAGAGGCTCTGCTCTAATATACCTCTAAATAATACAATCATCACATAATAGATTAATACCATCTCTACACAGTGATAGTGATTAAAGTGGTATTGTTGTATCTTGACACCACTGGAAGCTAGGGGTTTGACAGCAGGTACGTCCCTGTCACACCCCCAGCTTCTGATTGGCTCAAGCCTTGAAGGTCCTAGCAGCGTGGGATTTAGGTAATGCTAGGATGGAGGGTTACGCTTATGGGTGGTTTCAGTATTAACCCTAACACTGAAACCAACCCTCACCCTAACCCTCCATGCCAGCCACACCGTCACCCAGCGCTGTCCCTGCAGTTTGCTTGCAGTGTCCCGCTGCTCTCCATCTTCTTCGTCCCCCTACCTCTCTCTCTCTCCCTTCCTGACTCACTGTCAGCCAGCACTGTGCTGGTGGCGCCATATGTCCCCCACTCCTTCAGTGTCCGCTGCCGCTGGCCAGTGCAGGGAGTCCATCGGGGAAGCCGCTCCCCGACGCTGCCCCCTGAATGCCGCCGCTGGTCAGTGCAGCGAGGCCGCCGTGGAAGCCTCTCTGCCGCTGTCGCTCCCTGAGTGTCCTCCGCTGCTGCAGAGTGCAGGGAGTCTACCGGGGAAGCTGCTCTGCCGCCGCCAGCTCTCTTAGTGTCCGGCGCCGCTGCAGAGTGCAATTAGGCCACCAGGGAAACCGCCAAGCCGCCACGCTCCGTCACTGTCCCTCACCACTACAGAGTACAGGGAGTCCACTGGGGAAGCTGCTCTGCTGTCTCTGCTCCCTAAGTGACCGCTGCTGCTGCAGAGTGCAGGGAGGCCACCGGGGAAACCGCTAAGCCGCCGCTCCGTCACTGTCCCCCGCTGCTGGCCAATGCAAGCAGGCCACCGGGGAAGTCGCTCTGCCACCGATGGTCCCTCACTGTCCAGGTTCACAGCCCACTGCAGGGAGTCCGGCCCAGGAAAGCCGCTGGAGCACTGGGTAATGCGCTGTTAGTGAGTGGCAGGACATGAGAGGGGGGAGTGGCTGGCCTGTCAAACAGGCTGTATATTGTCACCATCCACACTTCCGGTGGTGACAAGATACAATAATACGGATCAAAGTGCAATTACCGCCAGAGCTAAGCTGTCTCTCCCCACCCAACGTCATTGTGGCCTTGGCATATATGCCCCGGGCCTGGGCTGTCTGAACGGGCCCACAAATGTTAGATTTGTGCCCCCGTTCACACGTACTTAAGACACCAGTGGGCGCACGTTAAAACACCTACGGCGGTGTGAAAGAGCCCTGACGCTGACCCTAATAGCAGACACCATTGTTCATGAGTATCCAAAAAATATCTCTAAACGTTATCTGAAACCCTGTCCCTCGCAAACAATGAGAAAGCATTAAGACTTGATACAAGAAAATCAAACTGAATAGAACTGAATTGGGAAGCAAGACATGACCGATACAAGGAGGAAAAAGCAACAACAAACAACAAGGCTACAAAACAAGAACTGGATTAGAAATAACCACAGGAATGAAACAGCTGACAAAAAATACAAAAGCTAAACTACGAGCAGTATGCTATAAATTAAATGCACATAGCTTATGCTATAACCAGCAACACATTTCAGACACAAGAAATTTTTTATGGGAAGCCTGAGCTTTTACATTTTGAGTCTGATATCTTTGTTATATGAGCAATTTATTTTATGAAACTGATATACAGAAACACTGATAGTGGGGAAACACTTTAGGCCCTTGGTGACATTTGCCGTAAATGTACAGTGGTAGAAGCTACGGTGTTTCCCCCAAAATAAGGCACTGTCTTATATTACTTTTTGCCTCAGAAGAGGCACTGGGTCTTATTTTTGGGAATGTCTTATTTTACTTACCTACTAGGCTTGGTCCAGGCCCCTCTCATGGCTCTTCAGAGCTCCGGCGCAGTTCTTGCAGTCCTAGGCCACCTACAGAAGATCACTTCCTGTTTACAAGATTCAGAAAACCTGCATCCACTAAGCGATGGTTGTGATTGGTTCGTGGAGAGCTGCTCAGACAATCAATGCAACGTTCGATGAACCAATGCAATGGCTGTGATTGGTTCTTTGAGCACTGCATTGATTGGCTGAGCAGTGCTCGTACAACCAATTCCAGCCATCACGTTGTGGAGGTGGGATTTATGAATTGGCTGAGATGAGGCTTAGCTAATTCATAAATCCCGCCTCCACAACGCGATGGCTGTGGTTGGTCCTTCGAGTGCCGTAGTGCTCGATGAACCAATCACAAACATTCCTTCCTGGAGGCAGGATTTATGCATCCCATAATCAGAAAGTAATCTTGTATGAGCGGTTGAGGACTGTAGGAACCACACCAGGGCTCTGGAGAGCAGTGGGAGGAACCTGGACCAAGCCTGCCAGGTAAGGTATTCCTTTTTTAATGTAATGTAATTAGGGCTTATTTTGGGGTAGGGCTTATATTTCAAGCCTCACCAAAAATCTTGAAAAAAATCAGGCTAGGGCTTATTTCGGTCTAGGTCTTATTTTCAGCGAAACACAGTAGTAATTAGCACCATCCCTTTAAGTGCTGTAATCACGTGGCACATTGAGAAAACTCAGATCCTGGCCTTCTAACCCTTGTAATGTTGCGATCAACAGTGATCATGGTATCATAAAGATGGTCCAGTCTGTTCTAGTGTAGAACATCAGCCCATGCAATAGTGATAGCTGTGGCTGATGGGTTTAAGGGATAACCCTGGGCCTAGCAGTGTTCTCCTATGTGTGATCTCCCGCTAGGGCATGCCTGACACAGGCAGTAATGCATTAGAATATGTAGTTCAGTGGATTACAATAACTTTTGAAAATAAAACTTCACTTGTGGGGGAAAAATTAAATAGAGGTTAATTGAATGATTAAGTTAAAAGATAATAAGAATAATAAATATGAGTTTTTTTTAATGCTATTAAGTAAAAGTCATAAAGCATGAAAAATACAATTATTATAAATCTCTTTAATTATTAAAGTAAATTAAAAATATATTTTAAGCGCAGACTCACATAATTTAATTGCGTATCACGCGCATGATGTCCACGCGCATAACACGCGGTGTATGGATTCAGTAAAAGTACATTGATTTTCATCCATTCACATATGTACATTACGTATCATATACGCGTATTATGTGCAATAGAGCCCTGTTCTCTATAGGTGCGTAATAAACGCTGTACATACACAATTGCTAAGTGACAGAACAAGAAATAAAAAAAAAAAGAATCCAGGTAGGCTGCGCATGATAATGTGCGGGGGATATGCTGCCAAGCACAGCCCAAAACCCTGCGATACGCAACAACACACCCGCTCACACAGCGGATTCACGCAGCATTTTATGCATACGCTCGTGTGAGCTTGCCCTAGCGAGTAGTGCCTTATGCGAGTACCTGCCCGCTCGTCTCTAAAGACAGGTGAGTTGCGGCGGTGAGCATGGGGGAGCGGATGGGAGAGAGGGAGAGAGAGATCTCCCCTCTATTCCTCCCCGCTCTCCCCCGCCACTCCCCGCCCCCTGCCGGCACCCGAATGTTTAGAGGCGAGTGGGCAGGTAATCGAATAAGGCACTACTCGATCAAGTAGTTTGCCTTATCGAGTATGCTCGCTCATCTCTAGTAATAAAGCATTAAAAATCATTAACAAACGGTGAAGCTGAATTTTTTTTACCCATTCTGCAGAAAAAAATTATATTAATTAACTGTTACGTACCAAAAAATATATATACAGTGGTACCTTGGCTTACGAGTGCCTTGCGAGGTGTGAGCACGGCCAAGGATTGAGCGCTTATCGTGAGCCGTTCATTTTACACAAGCATGAAAATCTGTTGACTCGTTCTCCAATCACGTTTGCTGTAAACTCCAATCCTTCAGTCGTTCTCATTCATTGGTACGGCAAACGATCTTGTTAAAAACAAATATGATTGTGTCATCGCTTGCTCAGGCAAACGATTTTTTGCAACGTGTAAACTCCCCTTAGGTCTACCCATGCTTAGCAATGCACAATGCACATCAGGTAGTAAGAGAAGACTGTGCAGCCATCTTTTTCCTGGCCGGAGGGTCACTTTAAGGCAGTGTTTCTCAACTCCAGTCCTCAGGGACCCCAACAGGTCATGTTTTCAAGATTTCCTCAGTATTGCACAGGTGATGTTATTATCATCAGTGCCTGAGACATTGCCACAGGTGTTCGTTCATTGGATATCCTGAAAACATGACCCGTTGGGGGGTCCTGAGGACAAGAGTTGAGAAACACTGCTTTAAGGGGTTAATCTTTTGACGACGCAAGTGTACATTTACTTTATCTATAGTAGATGGCCACTCCGGCAAAAATAAATTTTTCAATGCATGCCCCCCCTCAACCGATTGCCTGTCACATTCTGGAGGTCTCCTCTGTGTATTCCAGTCACTTCCATGAAGTACAGCCCCCTTATCAAATACCATCTTGATGGTGAGACTATATTTGCCTGTGGGGGGATAGTTTAATTATCATTACCCTCTAAAGAAGCTACAGACCATACAGTCAGGAGGATGAGCTGTAATCTCCTCTATGATAACTGTGTGACAGTAGCTGTGTTATTATCAGTAACTGTGACAGGAGTGCCTATGTCCGCTGCAGGCAGTTTCTTCATGGCGAATGAGCGAATGAATAAAATAAATTCACCGGAGTGGCCCCTTAAGAAGAGACAAACGCTCATTGACTGCTTGGACGGATTGTATTCTTATCTTGGCCAAGTGATGCCTGACGGTAGTCAGAAAGCTTCACACAAAGCTTCGTCTCTACTCTACCATGAAAGCAAAGGGTGGAGAATTTACAAAGCAAAATAGCATATATGGAAGTACCAGAAGTACCAAACTGTAGCAGCCAGCTTCCACATAATAAGCAGCGCCGAGCCAAAATGAATCCTTTTGACATGTATAAGCTATTTTACTGAATCTTTTGCGCTAACGGATGAATTAATGATGCCGCACAATACCAGTCTAAAAGGCAGATCTGCTTTACACAATTTTCTCATCTGTCAGTAGTGGCACAGTGATGGCACACTGAGAGCCCGTGTCAGCACAGTCATTGATCACATGCTTAGCCTGCCTGCCATAAAGTTTGCTCGGTGAGTTTCAGGCCAACCACCCTCCCACTTTCCACCCACTAAACTGTACAACTTCTGCTGCCAGCTGCTGAGGGATGATCATCCTTTCACAGAGAACAAAAAAAAACAACAAACAATAAAAAATAGGGAACGTACTGCTTCTGCTGGATTGATGCACACACAATAACATGATTTCATGCATTTTTAGCAAACATTATTTTGGTAGGGTTTTTTCATATAGACATTTTTACATGTTTTTTCAGGTTCTTTTTTTCATAGAGAAGTCAATGGAAAGACTCCAGAGCAAAAACAAATGCTAGAACTATAACATGCTGTCTTATGAAAAAAAAAGAAAAAAAAATACACAGAAAGTGAGGAAAAACAACACACTGCGGGGTTTATCATTTGGGAAGTTTTGACATCAGTTTTCTCCCCTTTTCCAGTATAAATATGTGACAAATGTCACACAATGTTGATACATTTGTTGCATCTTTAAAAGGCCACTCCAGCAAAAATACATTTTTCCATCTCTGCCCCCTCGCCTGATTGCTCGTCACACTCTGGAGGTCTCCTCTGTGTCACTTCCATGAAGTGCAGACCCCCTATTTGCTGATTTTCAACCACCATCTTGAACCTGATATTTTTTACTTTCAGTTTATCCCATGATGCATCAGCTCAACAATAGCTGAGGGTATAGCATTCTGCTTGCTAGGTGGACAGTTTAATTGTCATTATCTTCTATAGTCACCTAAGTAAAATAATAAATAAATCTTGTTATTTGTATAGCGCCAACTTATTATGCAGCGCGTTCATTTATTACCCCCCACCAAGCTGGGTGCTCATTTTACCAACCTTGGAAGGATGAGTCAAGCTTGAACAAGCTACCTGAACCATTTGGGGTTTGAACTTACAACCTTTAGGTCGTGAGTAAGAGCTTACACTCTGCGCCACACAAAGCTACAGCCCAGAAGTATATAGTCAGGAGCATGAGCTGTGATCTCCTCTATTATAGCTGTGTGATCATCATCAGTAACTGTGACAGGAGTGCCTATATCCCTCTGCAGGGAGTTTCTGTTGTAAAATCCATGTAACAGCATTATACAGACTGGGAAATTGACTAGAAAATAAATCCATAACCCCAAGCAGATCTGAGCAGGAAAAACAGGCTGGGAGTTTCAGACAGAAACTGATATATGCTGGCAGATAGCTGCATAATGACTAAAAAATAAAAAAAATCACCGGAGTGGCCCTTTAAATGTGTCTAGAGATGCGGAGTGACTTTGTATGCCACCCAGCTACTGGAGTGAGATTGCAACAAATTTGGAAGTTGCATGTCATAAAAGTTTCTAAGGGTGGCTTCACAAACAGCATTTTTTTTTGTAAAACGCACTTGCAGTTTTTGATGCACTTTTTTAAGGCACGGCTGGAAGTGGAATAAAAAGAGAATGAAAACTTTAAATGAAGAAATTATACTTTTCCTTCCTGCTGGATTCACTTCTGAGTTCGGCTCGAAGAACTGCATCAGAAACTGCAAGAGTGTTTTTGAAAAATGCCTTGTGTGAAGGTCCCTCTAAGGTACCTCCACATGTGGTGAAATCGCTGCAGGCATTCCTCAGCAGAAAACCTGCAGCAAATATGCTGGAAATCCGCACCTAAGGCCTCTTTCACACGGGTGACAGCGATATCGCATCTTTGTTCCCGTGATTTTGTAGTGAAAGCAATGCGTTTTCTTGTGGAATATTGTATATTGCTGCCCGCAATAAAAACGTGTGATTTTATCGCAAGACGGTTAAGCCCTACACCAAAACTGAGCACTAGCTGCTTTCCATAAAGAAAAAAAAAGGGAATACTTAGCTAGCAGGCTCAGTCCAGGTCCTCCTGCTGCTCTCCGGAGCTCCACTGGGTGTCCTCCAGTCCTTGTTCAGACTTGGCTTAGCTGCAGCATTGATTGGCCAATTCATAAATCCCGCCTCCACAATGTGCTGTCTGTTGATTGGTTTTTCGGCCGCTGCTCAGCCAATCAATGCAGTGCTTAGAGAAACAATAACAGCAATTGCATTGGTTCATCAAGCGCTGCATTGATTGGCTGAGCAGGAACCCATTTGAAAGCATGGGCTTCACATACATGCATTTTCTCACGCTATCGCATCATGGCAAACTGGCACGATTTTGTCGCCCATGTAGAAGCAGCCTTAATGCTGTGGATTTGGCTGTGGTTTTTGTAGAGGATTTGCCTCAGATTTTAAACTTTGTAGTTCCAGGTTTGAAATATGAAGCATAAATAATATGCTGTGGATTTAGAATTCAATTCGTTTTTCAAAAGCTCCGCAGATTCACTGCAGAAATTCTATGTTCCATGTGCGGAAGATTTTAGAAATCTCCTCCACATGGCTTGTACTGTACATGCTGTGGAATTTCTGCAGCATTTACGTTGTATTTGAAGCCACTCTAAAACCTGATGAAGCAGCAAGCCACAACCACTTTCTAGACACTCTTGAAGAATGGAGTGAGAGGCGTAACATCTGTCTTTTTTGGCGCAAATCTACACTAAATCTGTCTACATTGATTTGTGCCAAAAAAAGGTACAGCTTACTCCACTGAAAAAAAATCAGTAACAAATGTGCCCCATTGATTTGACTGTATTTGTTATTTGCCTATTGTATTCAGCTTATATCTGGCCACAATGTTTGAGGAAAAACTGTGGGTAGACACTTTAAGAACACGGCCACAAAAACATGGCATTTTTTCAGAAAGCACTACTTGTGAATCCATGCTAAAGTTATAAAGGCCTGTATGAAGAGTCAGACATTGATTTGCAGGAATGCTGCCATCCAATAGGTGGCGCTGCAGAGGTATTGTTCCATCTTCCTTATTTGCATATATTTCCCAGAGGAGCATGCATGGCCTTATAAGTCTTCTTTCTCACCTTCTGACCAAAGTGATACCAAGTAATGACTGATTGCAATACCAACATGATATAGCACATGACCGAAAATGGTATGAGCCTAATTTTCACATTTTTATCTATCCAATTAAAGGGAACATATCACCTATACTTTACTAATTAGAACCAGATAGTGAAACATATTCCATAGTTCTAATATGTTTGAATTTGCTGATTGTAGATTTCTACTTTCTATACATGACTATGGCGGCTGCTATCCTGCCAGAGCTACAGCTAACAGCATTTAGAGATACACATTACAGCGAAACTCATAGGTCATTCACACAATGGATGGGACCGGACCCACTGACCTCTATGGGAGTGTATTGTGGGTATGTCACCTATGCAGATGGAGGAGGTGAGCTGTGATCATCACCTATGCTCAGTGGTGGAATCCTATGCCATCTATATCTAGATGTTACCTTTCATTATAATCATTCCTGTGACAGTAATGAGGTGGCTGCTGAAAGGTTTTCTCTACAAAACAGGAAGTGCCAGACTAGGCTTAGTGGTCAGCATTAAAACTGCAAGATTTTAGGATTTTTTAAAGTATAGTTCAGGACATCAAAAATTAGGAAAAAAAATGCCAACATTTCTTAACATAAAAACTTTTTATACAATGTAACCTTGACACAAGTCCCAAGGCTACAACGATGTCTTAAACAACTCTGCATCAATGCTCCTGCTAACTAGCATGAGTAGGACAGATCCCTGGCTAGGTCTCTGGGAAGTTTATAACCATTTCTGTCTGGTGCAATCTATGTAGCATACAATGAGCACTATATAGTGAATCGAGAAAGCTGCAATGCTATTGGACTTGGCAATCACGTGATCTTAGGGTTTTACTGGGCTTAGGCCGTCTGGATACAGGCGAGCTTCTCACGCGAGATTTGTGCATTGTGAGATGTACAAATCTCGCACGAATATGAACCCCCTTCTTTTGAATGGAGTCATACACATGAGCGTTTATTTCCCCCTGCATCGCATTGCATCGCGATGCAGGAAAAAAAAAGAAAATCGCAGCATGTCCTATCTTTGGGCGTGGCCATGCATCGCATTACCCATCGTCTGGCGGCAGCTTCACTACGCGTGCTAAGTGCACGCAAGGTTTTCCATTAAAAACAACCGCTACTTCCCCGAAGTGATGCGAGTTGGTTTTGATATAAAAACGTCTCGCATCTGTGGGGAAATCGCATGTTGGCGAGCAGAATTTTGGGCTGCGATTCACGACCCAATATCGCACTCGCCCGTGTAAAGTAGCCTTAGGGCTTATTTACACGAGCGTATATCGGCCGGCCGTGAAAACACCGGCCGATATACACTCATGTAAATAAGCCCTAAGGCTACTTTACACGGGCGAGTGCGATATTGGGTGGTGAATCGCGGCCCAAAGTTTTGCACCCTAAAGGCTTATTCCCTCGAGCGTATATCGGCCAGCGTTTTCACGGCCGGCCAATATACGCTTCCATCAAAGCAGTTCCCTCCCCCTCACCAGCTCTGTACCTCTCTCCTCCAATTCCGGCATTTACAATGGGAGGGGGCAGGACAGGGGCGGAGATAAGCTCCCTTCCCCATCCCGCCAACTCCCATTGCAAACCGCTCGGAGGGGAGGAGAGAGGCACAGAGCCGGTGAGGACGAGGGAAGGGGGGAACAGCTTAGATGGAAGCGTATATCGTCCAGCCGTGAAAATGCTGGTCGATATACGCTCAAGGGGATAAGCCTTAAGGTTGCTTTTACATAGGACGATCTGTCAGGTAACAGATGCCCATCAGGTCATCCCAGCGATAATCATTCCTGTGGTTTTTCACATTAGTGAATAGACACGGAGCAGCCTGGGATCGTTTTGGCCCCCCCATCTCCATTTACAATAAGCAAACAGTCGTTCATAAACTCCCGCTGTAGTGGAGAACGGCGAGCTCGAATGAAAATAAATAAGTACTAAACTGTAAGTGTCCCTTAGGCCGGCCCCACATGCGCACAATCTTGTTGCATTTTACGCGCGCATAATACACGGTAAATGGAGTCAGTGAAAGTACACTGATTTTCATTGATCCGTTCACACTTGCAAATGTTCATTGCGTATAATATGCACGTAAAAACGAACGCAGCATGTTACCTACATACAGCCCTATTGTTCTCTACGGGTTTGTACATTGCGTACGTGCACCATTTATAGGCAACATCGCTAAATGACAGAGCTGGAGATTAAAAAAACAACAAACGGAAACAAAGACAAACTGCGCATGTGAAAAAGTGTGCGTGAGATATGCTGTTATGCGCAGTGAAAAATCGCCGTCATATGCAGCTGTCTAACACAGCGGCAAAACGCAGCGTTATACATGCAGCGTTTTACTACACCCTCGTGTGTTTTATATGAACTTTTTTTGACCCAACTTGATTTGTAACAATGTAGCAAAAAACTAACAAAAAAACTCCTCTTTACTAAGATACTACCTGAGTCACAAGGTGATATCTTAGAACTCAAGCATATAAAAAAACCGCATGCCCTGAACCTGCCCGTCAACGCATGGCGTCACTATGGACTTACTTGTATTGTGTAGGCAGGTCTTTATAATTAAAGCCCGTAATGGGGATGAAGTAGTATTTTGCTACACAGGATTGCTTGTGGTTGCCTTATGCAAATATTTTGATTATCACTATTTTTTATTATTTTTATGCGACTGCTGTTTGTGTGCGGATACTTGTCTGTTGGTTGGAAACATGAAATATACAGCATATCTGCGTTTTGCACTTTCGAACATTATGATGTAAACATATTTACATAATAATACCGTAGCTGCACGATAAATGATCTAGATTGCAATCCTCATGATAATGTATACAAGAAAACTGCTTACCCAGAAACGTACTTAATTTATTTACCTCCAAGGTCTCTTCACCAGTCTGCTCTGCCTCCAATCCTGACATACTTGATCTGCCCCTTGCCTTCTTTGCTATCGCCAGGGGCACTGCTATACTCATAAAAATTACTGCCTTAGGTAAAAGGATGTCTCATGTACTTCCTCATGCAATTATTATTTAATGAATGTTCTGGTGACTGCTGTTTGGTTTAGGGGAAACTATTATGTTGTACTCAGTACTCCTGCTTACATAGCAATGCTTCATGGACCGCACATTGACTCTACAGTACTTTGCTTGGCCTGTGATCGATGTATTTACACAAAAATGATGGAAGTTTGAAGAGACCTGTCACCACAGCAAAATACACAAAATAGCAAAAATGGTAATAGAAGAATTAAACAGCAACACAGTTTGTGCCTGTAGGAAACATGGTATGTAACACCAGCCTCGGCATGCAAAACATAGTAGTAGCATACACAGCAACTAAGTCAAATCTTGATTTATCTAAGGTTGTTCTATGAGGTCTCCCAGTGATGCAGTTTTGGATGGGGGTTTACAGAAAGGATGGGATTGTTGGGTATCAACTGCTTCTAAATGCATGTAAAAGTACTTGCTATACATATATGTATATGGTATATACCTATGGTGGCATGTAAAGTTACTGGTGCTCAGCTGTTGGGCCTAGCTATAGATTTTGCACTAGAGCTCAGTAGCCATATAGTCTAAATGCTATGAATAAAAACAGGTCTTGTAGGGTGTTTATTGATATTGACACCCATATCAGCCCATTAAACTGCATTCATATCTGCCAACTTTCAAAGAATGAAAAGGGGATCAATTGTGCTGCAGTCTTCATGTTACACTGCTCAAAGTAATAGTGCCACTCTGTGCCCCATAAAGTCCGCAGCTTCCCCTTCCACCAAAACTCTGGCTGGCAGAGGGCGAACTTCCTTACGCTGCTGCAGGACACAGCTCCATGCATAGCATAGCCTGACTTCTCCCCTCTGTTTCTGCTCTCGGTGCCAGTTATCTGCCCTTGTGTAAGTCCCTGATTGTATTCCAATGTATATGCATCCTGAGGATACTGGTATAGTTGAAATTATGACACACGGCATGCCTCTCAGAACGGTGAAACATGCAAAAAAAATCAGGACAGCCTTGCTGGAATCAGGATTTTAGGAGCCATACTGTATTTAAAACTACCATAAGAAGTATATATGTGATGACAGCCCTGCTCTTATGCAAACTTTCTGGAAAAATATAAAGTTACCTAATGCCCAGTCTGGTGCATAGTCACGGTAAAATCAAAATGCTCTGTGATATACAATAGAAGGTATAACTTTATATAAAAATAATGTTGGCTATCTAACCAAATCTGAGAGCAATTAAAAAGCCATGGATTCCATGGTAGGAGGCAGAGGAAATGTCAAAGACCAAACGATGAGAGCTTAGGTGACAGCTGGCAATCGCACAAATGTCTGGTAACTGGGCATACCTGTCCCCCACAGATACAGAAATCCAACCATTTGGCTACTTTCAATTTGAATCACCAATTCAATGTTAATTCTTTTCAAAAAGTTGTTGATTATTTCTTGGTTAAGAAGTTATGTTACATTTCTTTTCTAAATTGTTTTTAATTAATCATATTTAAATATAGAACTTATATTTCAGACATAAGCAGCCAGTCTTTGTTACCAAATATATTACTTGATGCTTTATGACACTCAAAGAAATTCATTAAAACTGGTACAAGAGGAAAATAAAAGCTTCTCCTAGCTACCAATCAGATTACTTACTGCATGTTCAAATTAGCTTTTGAAAAGCGAGATAGAATCGTGTTGGTTGCTATGGACAAATCTTCAACTTCTCTAGAGAAACTTGAAGGATGATAATATTAGCCAGACTACTCTACAATACCCTAATCATGGAGCATTAGGAACACTATATAAGTTAAAGGGGTTGTCTCGCGACAGCAATCGGGGTTATGCACTTCTGTATGGCCATATTAATGCACTTTGTAATATACATCGTGCATTAAATATTGGCCATACAGAAGTTATACACTTACCCCGTCCGGCGCTGGCGTCCCGTCTCCATGGCGACGATGAAGCCTCTTCTCTGGTAGCACGAACAGTCGGGCTTGCGCACTGAAGGATTCCTCTTCTGTCTCCCTCCGGGCTCACGAGCTGCGTCCTGGCTCCTCCCTCTTCTCCGCGTCATCGTAGCTCCGCCTCCGTCACATGGTGCAGATCAGCCAATGAAGTGGCTGTAATCGGCAGTGGAACGCAAGACTGGAGAAGAAAATCCACTGTGCACCATGGGAGAAGACCCGCGGTGCACCGTGGGAGAAGACCAGCGGCGCCATCTTTGAAAGAAGAAAAGAAGAATCTTCAAAGCTGCAGAACGGGGGTGCAGGTAAGCGAATTTTTTTTTAAAAATAACAAATGGATTCTTTTTAACTGTGCACAATGTGGGGGTCTGTTGAAAAAAAATTTTTTTGATTTCGGCGCGGGACAACCCCTTTAAGTTGGGCATACCAGGGATGCATGCAAGCGGATGTTGCACAGTTAAAATAGCCCACTTTCATCTGCAAGGACTACCCTTGTTTGGAGGAACTCTGCTCCCTTGCAGACTGAGCTCTTCTTTTCATGACTGAGCAGAGTGCTCCTGAATCACTCTGCCTGATCATAGAGAGAACTGTGCAGCCACATAGTTACAGCTGCATAGAGCTTTCTATAGCTTATCTGTGTGATCAGTGTTGTGAGAAAAACAGAAAACTGAACCATCAGTGTCCAGCTTCTTCTTACAGCAAGGGCAACACTGGAATCTGGAGAGGTGAGTAGCCCACTGGATAGCAGGTATAAAAAATAACCCCTGCACTGCCATTCACCAGGAATCCTAAATTTAAAATATTTGACTGCCCTAGACCAAAGATCCTTACATTAGTCCCATCACTGCCTAGACCATCAGGGATGTAAACAATGACTATCGCTGTGCTTGCCCAGATGCTATTTACTACTATTTGCATGGCTTTGTAAATCTGGCTGGTTTACAGCTAATTATTAGGATGCTGTATTTAAATATTTATTTCATACAATTCTGTATTGCCATACAATGCCGAGGTTCCTAACTGCCTCTTTCACTAGATACAAAGACTTAAAGGGAACACTGCCAACTAAGCCACCAAGCACTGCCACGGTTATACAGGATACAGCAAGTGTTCCCATTCCTGACATAAAACTGCTAGTAGGGCAAGAAGGGGACAAGCAGTTACTCTGCAGATCATTGCTAGCTGTATGGATGGACAGGAATATTGCTTCTTTCTTGGGAAACTGCAAGACCGTGAGTGACACAGTGTTCACCTCTCAGTAAGTGAGCAGCTGCTGCCTGTCTATGTCATCAGCATGTGTTCACGTTCGGCGCAGTGGTGTTATGAATTTAATTTACCCCCACTCTTGAGAAAAGTCTTCGTCACGCACGTAAGTTGAGGGTTGTACAACCGTTGGACAAACGATTGTCTGGTGAACGATCACAATGCAAAATATTTTTGTTCATACTGGGCTGAGATGGTGAAAGATCAGGCGGCAATTTTAACCCTTTCCAATCCAATTTGTATCCTGGTTTTCCTAGGGGGCTTAGGCCGCCTGCAGACGAGCGGGTCGGATCCGGTGGCGAGAATTCTCGCCGCGGGACCCGACCCGAGCGCCTGCAGAGACGAGCGCGTACTCACCCGCGCCCGGCGGCCCCGGCTCTTTCATGTGCCGGCTGCCGGGCAGCCGGCGATGCGCAGACCGGAGCTGGCGGCCGGGTGAGTGACGTTTCTGTGCGTGGCTCTGCGAGCCCCACACAGAAATAGGACATGCCGCGGTTTGTTTGCCACGCGAGATTTCACGCGGCCAAACCGCGGCCGTCTGCATAGGAGTGCGTATTGTAATGCACTCCTATACAGGCTTTTAGTGGCGGAAATCCCGCCGCGGGATTTCTGCCCGTGTGCAGGCGGCCTTACTCTTTTCCTGCCATTATACAACAGTGCTATCTGGTGGCTAAAGCCAGTACTGCATGAGGTGACACGTTGGATAGGCTCCGACAACAGAGAGGTTGGCAATATACAGTAAGAGAACCCCGACGGATGTCTTCCAACATCGGAGCTGTACAGCCTTAAATCATAATGTCTTCAGAGGTCAGACAATGGATTGGAAAGGGTTAAACATGGTCAACTTCTTTCTAGGTGATGACTGTCTGTTATCAGCCAGCAAAAACTATTGCACATTGTTAAATTTCCCCTGACAAATGATCGTCTTGATTGAAATTGTCCATTTTGATCTTTCGACTCCAATGTTTATGAACACCCTTTAAGTTCTTAAAGTTTTGAGATCTTGATCATGTTTTTGTTTTAATTTTAATGTACCCTATTTTTTATGCTTGTATTGTGAAAGTTTTTTGAAAAACCCTAAGGCGTGTTTAACTTTATATAACTTAATATAAAAGTTGCTCAACTCACAAGATAAAAAACAAAACCTACAACAACATTCCGTTCCCACTGACTCAAAACCAAAATGTGAAGACCTAGATTGTAGAAACAGGAGTTTGGGGTTTTTCTAGAACAACATTCAACTGCAAGCAGAAAAACGATAAACTGGCAGGTCTCAGAATGATAAGACCCGTGAAAAAGCTGTTCACCCATAAACTTTAATTTAAGGCTTCTATACCTCAACTAGTGATTAAAACCTAATTGAGCTTGTAAGAATCTTTTGCTCCTGAGGATAAAGCAATAACAGGGTGGAATGTATCAGGAGGATTCATGCATGATTGTTAGATTATGCCTAATTGCCGTTTCCATTTCTGAGGTTGTCACGGTAACCTGTCACATTTTGTGTTTTAACCCTGTTGATACTATAAAAAATGTGCAGTAGCTTTTTGCAGACCAAGAGCAACATTGTCTCATAATAATAGAATATTCTTCGAAGAGTCACGGACAATATACACCTATATATAGTACAGTGCATACACACATAGGCAAGGACATAATAAAATACCAAGCCAGCTTTTAAGCTTTCTGTAACCTTGAAGTACTTGCTTCGCTTCTAGAAGAGAAGGATAGCAGTATATCTAGGGGAGTACTGTGAGAGATGGGCGACAAGATATAAAGAGGTGCTAGATCGTATTGTCCATTGTAAGCTGCAACTATAATTTTGAATTGTATCTTATGCTTAAAAGGTTGTCAGTGCTGAAAAAGGAGTAATGCCGTAAGTCGGAGGAAAAGTTGGAATCAGCTTGTGAGGAGCCGATTTGATCAGCGAATAAGCACAGAAAAGGGTGTTATAAATAGTGTAAATGGAATATCATTATACTTTATTATGAAGATTAGATGAATATGTGCATAGCTGAGTATGCCAAAAAGTCATATGTTAAAGGAGTTGTCCCTTCAGAACAACTCCATTCTGTATGCCCTGTTATGTACATAAATAGGTTCAAACAAATGTGGTTTTGCTGCTGGCTTCTGCACAGCCAATGGCAGGGGGCACCACTGTGCAGGGAAAACCTTTAAGGGCTGCTGTTCTACATTCTCAGGATTAATAGGGGAAGTTGGACCAACTTTGTCACGAAGGACTAACATATTTAAAGTGATATGCTATCATTTTCTTTGATGGAAATATTCATTTTAATGCAGCGCTGGACATGGAGTATGCCTATTTGCTTCAAATACATAATCTTTCTTGTTTTATTTGTATCTTAATAGGTTACCAATACCAAATATGCTATACTGACAAAAGTATAGGGACACCCTCTAATCCTGTGCTGTCAGGTAAACGGGATGTGCAAATCGGACATGTGAGTATTAGATATAAAAGAGAGTATCACTGAAGTATATCCCAGTACAGAAACCAGCAGAATGTCATGAGTGTACGATTTCTAACTTGGTATGGTGGTAGGATGTCACCTGAGGAAGCGGTGCTTTGTCCACTGTTGGCAATGTTATTCGGAAATGGAAAACATATGGTGTGTGTGCAGTGTAGTCATGTTCAGGGAAACTTCGTAAACTGATGGAACGTGGACAATGAAGCCTTGTAGGATCTGAGAAGGCATCACACACATCATCTTCCAAAGCACTCAGTCAGGAGGACTCACGGGCCACAGGAAAATCCACTAGCAGCAGAACCATCCATAGGGAACTGAATGCAAAGAGTTACCATGGACAAGCTTCGACACAAAAGCCCAACATCACAGCAGTGAATGCACAGAGGCGCCTGCGCTGGTGCTTGGAGTGTCGTTCTTGGACTGTTAATGAGTGGATGCAAGTGTTGTGGATGGCTTAAACACAGTACACCATCTTTTGATTGGATGGCTGCACTTGGGTGTTGTGGTTGCCTGTTGAATAGTTTCTTCATGACTGCATCATCCCAATAGTGAAATTTGGAGGAGGTTCTGTTTTGGTGTGAGGGTGGACTCGGGCCATTGGTTATAGTGAAGTCCACCCTGAAGACCAATGGGTTCAGAGACATTCTGGACAATGTGGCATTACTTACCCTGTAGCAATATTCTGGCACAGGTCCATGTCTCTACCAACATGACGGAGCACCATGTCATACAGCACACAGTGTTGAGACTTGGTTTGAGGACGTCTGCAAACTTCATTGGCCAGCCCAAAGTCCAGATCTCAATTCGATCGAGCATCTTTGGGGGCGGCAGATGTAATAGGCAGGCAGATGTCAATCAGTGGCTGGAGGGCCGAGTGGTCGAGGCTAGCCTGCAATTCATGAATATAAAGACTACTTCTTGTAGTCCTTTATGTGTAGCTGTTACCGATAAAATGTAAGTTTTTGACAAACTGCTTCACAGATACATAAGACAGTTAAAGCGCTGCAATCAGTGGGCCTGTCACTGCCTTATGCAGCCCTCTGAGAGGTGCTGACAGATTCTCTTTAAAATAATATGACGTTTCTGAAAGTGCTGTGTTCCTGCACTGTGTGCAAAACATAAAAGTAACACAAGCTTTTTCTAAGATGCAATCAGACATGTCATAAAATTCAGATTGGTATGGATTCATGGGCTTAACTACAGCTGTAACAGGTAGCAGCCACTATTGAGCCCAGAGGCTAAAGGGAGCCACCAATGGGCAGAAATGGTACCACTTCGGAGAAGCAGCCATACAACCATAAAGTAAGACAATAAATTTATTTGTGTCTGCAGCCACAACTAGGAAATGCCCTACATAAACATTTATATTGCTACTACTGAATGCAGTGGTAAGTGTATACAGCAAATTGAATACAGTACGTGAAGAAGGTAACAGAATTTTAGTGCCCTAGACCATTGCTAATAACACCATTTACTAAATCTTTACCATCCTAAACCCCTAGAAATATTAGGTGTCAAACTCTCACCCACAATAGACTTCCCAAAATACTAACCTATAACCACTCTAGAGCACCACAGATGCTACTATTAAACTCTTTACCACCATAGATCATCAGAAATATTAAGTATTGAACCCTAAACCATTGTATACCTGTAACAAGTGGGTAGTATTATGGTGAGGCAGTGTGGAGGCTGCACTTTAAAAAAAAAAACAAGCAAACAAACAAACAGAGCCCCCCCCAGAACTTTACTGAGTTAATATTAATTTTACATTCCATAGCATGGCATACATTAGGTCAATAATTCATAATGTTTCCACACCTGAGATGACAGACGTCATAGACATCAACTTTCACAATTATCACAGCTCTAAGACTGTACTAATTATGCTTACCATCCTTGATGACTCAATGCACCCTTTCATATAGCATAGTAGCAATAAAATAAATACAATTTTATATTACATCACAACTCAGAAAACTAGATAAATAACTTTAGTTAACTCAGTCCAGGCTCAACTTCAGTACTCTGCCACTATAAACATGGAGCATTTATGCTTCCTGTACTTCTTAGCAGGCCTGCTAATTATCAAGTCTCTCACATTGTATACACTGATCGGTTTTGTTTAAGGTCGACCTACTTATGATCCGATTCTCTTGAACTTCAGTGTCCTGAACCTTTACTGTGTTCCACAGTTGTACACTCTTGTTGGACCCTGGTGTCCATCAGTCTTTAGTCTTTTCTGTAGACTTTAGCTTCTCCGAGGTGCCATCTGTCTCTGGCATTCACAGAATAGTCTCTGCTCTCAATATCTCTCTCACAGCTTACTGAAGTACTATCACACAATTTTTTTTGCCACCATGCTTGCTGCTCCTCACAGCATCACACTCGATTGCAGACATGGCCTGCTAGACTTGCTGTGCAATCCGCTGGCCCACTCCATCGGCATAGGATGCTGCCACGTCCCTTTTCAGTCCTTAGTTGCTGCTCCCACCACAATCATAAAGGGGGAGGAACTTCCTTCCGGTAGCATTCTCCACTTCTCCTTAACCTTTTCCTCCCCTGCATTAGCAGGGAAGAGGGACCCTGTTCTGGTGCTTGTATGCACCTTCCTGCTTTTCCCCACACTGGCCGTGTCACTCGGCCGCTGTAGGATATTCCACACAGCGCTACAGGCACTGGCAATCTCAGTGCACCTGTCTGCTCCTTGTCCATGCCAGGTACAGGTCAGCGGGTGGCGCTAACCTGTGACCCTTGGGCAACTGTAACAGTGGCTGTAAGCTGCTTGTCTGAGTAAGGGGGGAGGACACTGCACATCACCCCTTTACAGGCCACTGGGAAAATTATCAGGAATCCTATCACTAACCCCTAAACTGCACCCTGTGTCAGTATCTTTGATATACCACCTGTTGGTAAAAAGGGGAACAGTCTGCTGTCTCTTCCATGTGCACCACTTCATTTTAGAAATCTCTTTTTCAAAAGTTTCTTGAATATAAATCCTTTTTTGGAGAACAAGACTATAGTGTCTTTCTGTTTTCTAGCTCTCCTATGTGTGTTCTTCAATGTGTACACGATCTGATACTGTATATGACTCTGCTACCCATCCTATGCTGAATGCTCAAATAAAAGTAAATTATACTGCTCTTATCTCTACTACACTTTAATTTGTCCTCCAGAAAGTGAGGGGCTTATTCTTAATTTTGCCACGGGCTCTATGAATTCTAGTCTCTGCTATGTATGGGGGGGTCCTAGAAAATATGCAGCTTTGTTATACTTCGCCCTAGCAATAATAGTATCGGTAGTGATTCCTATTTGTACAGTTCAGGCATGAATGCAGTACACTGCTGGCATGAATTGTTCCACAACACATGTTTAGCTAGATTAAACTTCAAGGTTGAGAAGTATATTTCCCAGAGTATAAAACCTTCCAGATGACTCCAGCCTTCTGTTTTATTTATTTTTACCCTGTCAGACACCAGCGTTGTAGTCCTAACCGAGTGCGCTGGATACAGAAGTTATAGAACGGCAAGCCCATTATAGGTACCTGTGTTCCTGATCACTATGATTAGAAATGGGATTATATTAAGGGAAGTAAACAGAAAGAAGTGCTCAGCTTCTCACAGACAGGTTCCTGTTGTTGTTCACTATGTGCCTGGGGGAGATTTATCAGCAGCCGCTCGGTCCCTAAGCTTTGCCTCCGTAGGACTGCAATAAGTGGCCTTGGGATTTCAAATTCCAGGAAATAAACAGGTTAGCTGTAGGCTTCCACTGGGATTCAGGAACAAATCACAGACAATTTACATAAGTATGGCAAGACCTTCAGGCTCTGAAAGGAAGCAGACTATTTTATTGTGTAATAAACAACATGACAGCGGCTGATTACTGTGTGCGCATTATTACGTTCAATATCTGACTTTTAGCTGCTAATTCTAGGATAGGGCCATTTCTCTCTTTTTCTATTGTTGAGTATATTGTAGGTTGACAGTGATGTGGACTTAGTATTCTGTACGGTAATTCTAATTCAGTTAGGAATATGGTAATATTGGAACAGGTTACTGTGGGGTTAATTTTGTTGCTAGGAATTAGTGAATAATAAACATTTGTTGATAAAATATGCTGGAGTGCTTATTCAGTGAAAGGCTTCACATCCTCTTCCGATTTCTAAATATGTAACCAAAAATATTTTTAAAAAACCCCCGGCTGCATGTTGAGTCCGTAAGACGGTATCTAAATGGACTGTCGCATTTTATCGAGTAGCTATAAGAATCAAAAGGAAAATACCATTAGTAGCACTAGCATATGAATGGCTAACCATGTGTTACATAGATGGGTTGGTCCACAGAAGGCTCATAGAGAGGGTCATTCACATGTGACGTTGATATACTTCAATAGAGTGTACGGAAAAAAGTTGTCCTTGTAAGGTCCACAAGGTCGGGGGAGGCAGCCTCAGGGATAGTTGAGGGTGAGAATAAAGTAGGAGAGAATCAAGTGCAATAAAGTGAGAACAGAGAAAATAAAGCACAACTCAACAAGAACAATATAAACTGGCTGACTGGCCTGTTTTTGCCCCTTAGGAACACCTCTTAATGCAGGTATTGCTAAGCCACTTGAGAACAGTCAGTGCAAACAATATCCATGTCAAGCAAATGTTATTCTTCTCCAGTGGGAGAGGCACAATATTTGTTACACGGGTTGCATGGTGCGGTGATCTTTAGGGTGATGTTTCAATACTATTTTCTCTTGTCCGCTACACCCGGCTATTTGATGCTACCGATGGCCTCCGCTGACTGCAGCCCTGGTCACTGGTTGGACGAATTTGGTCTTCCAACTGTTGCAAAACCATACTTCGTCAAAGTGTCCCCACCCATTCTCCTTCAACACTTGTCTGGAGGAACATGCTCGTAGCAAGGGTATATACCTAACGATGGCAGCAGCACCCGCTGACTGCATCATACTCTTGTCACAGCTATCACATGGGCTTGTCTACTGCACACTCTTGTCAACAACCATATCTGGACAGGAATTACCCCTGTGTATAGATTAGATATAGATCCACATAGGCAACACATTGTGCTCATGTCTTTCTGTTCTCATGGTGGTTGAGGCCAAGTATTGTCAGGTTCCCTATTAGAGATGAGCGAGTATACTCACTAAGGGACATTACTCGAACGAGTAGTGCCTTAGCCGAGTATCTCCCCGCTCGTCTCTAAAGATTCGGGGGCCGGTGGTGGGCGGGGAGCGCCGGGTGAGAGCGGGGAGGAACGGAGGGGGAAGATCTCTCTCTCCCTCTCTCCCCCCGCTCCCCGCCGCAACTCACCTGTCACCCGCGCCGGCCCCTGAATCTTTAGAGATGAGCGGGGAGATACTCGGCTAAGGCACTACTCGCTCGAGTAATGTGCCTTAGCAAGTATACTCGCTCATCTCTATTCTCTATTAATCATGGCCTATAGGACCGCTACTCTAGCTGTCCATCTAACTAAGCATCTGAGAGCCATTGCAATTCGCAGTACCACAGAACAAAGCCCCTAACATAGCATTGCAACTGGAGGAATACACCGGTTAAAAACAAACATTCTCTTCCAAGCATAAAGTATACACAAAAGAAAGTATGGAAAAACGTGGCCACAAAATGTAATCACACTCATTAAGGGTACGCTCACACCCTTGCTGTGGAATTTCCCATTGGTGCGGATTTTGACTCAGATTTCAGCCTGCACCTGACGCGCCTCTCTCCAGTGAATCCTGAGTTTTGCTAGCACACAACGCGCAGCACACACCGTCACCCGTAAACTGCTATTGAACACCACTAACACCAGTCAGATGAGGCGGAAGTGAGCTCTTTACCTGTTGATAGGCAGCTCACTTCTGCATCATCTGACCAGCAGCACTCAGTTGTAGTTGCCGGGTGAGGGTGCGCTGTACTCTTGGTGATGGCAGCACTCCGTATTTGAAGGCGAGAGGAGCGTTATATGCAGCCTAAAATCAGCTGCAGATCCTCAGCTGAATCTAAGTGAAAATCTGCACCGATGGTGAGCATTGCTATCACTTTAGTCCATACTAGCCACAGCGCCATACATTGTATAGTGGCTATGCCTGGTATTACAGCTCAGTCCCATTCACTTCAATAGTGCTAAGCTACTCACAAATGTATGTGACTATCCTAGTGGTGGATATCCTACCACTTTCAAACGTTTCTATTATTTTTTTACACTAGTGTTTGATAACATAATGACGTTGCGTAAATGGAGTGTGATATTGGGACCGGCTCTCACCTAATATTTTGACTAAGGCCCTGATCAACATTGGTTAAAGCCATTATTTGAGTACTGTCCCACATTGTAATGAGAGTACTGTATTTACGACTGTGAAAGCTTTAGTATATGTAAAAAAAACCCTTCCTGACTTTAATCATTAAACATCTATATGGTTTTGGCAATTTCCCGTTGTGTGGTTTAATGATGCTTCTTAATAAGAAGATCTAAATGCAACTTCAATTCTGGAATCACACGTTATGATATAATAGGATCATCATTTCACTAGATTGTGAGATCCCTGGCAGGGAGGATCTGTCTTGCATTCCGCTGTAATTCGGAATGCTTACAATGAAGCTATTGAAGTCATATTCTTTTTTTTTTTAATTCTAGAACCATTTCTAAATATCTATTATTAAGTGTATTTACTTGAAATGTAAGAATATAACCGCTGGACACAGGGGGCATAGAAAATAAAAGCAGATTGAAAGCCAGATGGAAGATTTAATGGAAAGTTAAATAGAAGGCAAGGGATCTGAAACGGCTTCTTAATGGAACTGCTCCTCACTCCATTTATTCCTCGTCTGCTAAACGTAGTGTCCAAGTCAGCAGAGGGATAGCTGAGCTAACAAGGTAATGATTAACCCTGTAGCATTGAAGAGCGCTCTGGATTTGTTCTGAAAGCAAAACCTGCTCCGTTGTAATTGGGTGTGTATATTAATGTCACAACATGATACAGACAGACAGATAGATTGCTCTGCTCTCAGGACTCCATAGAGCTGAGCAAAATCATTTCTCCAAATTTTGGAACAGTTCTTCAATTTTCAATGGTGCTGAACAATGGTTAGGTTGGAAATAGTAAGAAAGAACGCAAACGAAACACTTTTGATAGTGAAAAAAAAAACCCTCAAGAAATGTGGATCACAGTCATGTAGGTCGTTAGTGAATGACACTTTCAGTTCAGTTTCTTCAAGATTATAGTGGAGGATCCAGTTAATCAACAGACAGGATCAGTCTTATTAGGGCTCAACAAAATAACATAAAAATTTGTAAAATTGTCAGTAGCTTTAAATCAGTTTTCGAGACCTTTGAAAAAAAAATGTGTCTGTAGATAGGAAATGACATTAAAAATAAAATAGCCATTACTGAGCCTCGCACGTTCTCTCCGGTCCAGTACCACTGACTCACCCCCTCTGCTCCTCGCTGAAATAGAAGTGATGATGTCACATTCATCCCTCACATGACCACTGCAGACAGTTATTGGCCTCAGCAGTCATGGGCCAGCCATGTAGATGCGGACCTCTCCCCTTCCAGGCCGCTGTACTGCTGTAAGGACTGGCGGTTCGCGGGTCCGTCGTGCCCGCACCGCTGGTCCTGTCACATGTGCGGCTGCTATGCGGCGCAGTGGGGGTCCCGGTCCTCGTCACCTCCCCTGGCCGCCGAGCTCCGCCTCGCCCCCGGGTTGCTAGGGACGCGGTGGGTGTTGCCCCGCGTCGTGTCCTCGGTATCATAGCAACCAGGCATGTGTCTCCTCTCCTGCCTCCTGCAGGGCTGGGGGCAGGTTCCCCAGTGCTGCTGCGTGCACTCAGCTGCTGTCAGGCTCCCCGCCCCAATCAGCTGCTGGGGCGGGAGCTCTGACAGCATTTAAACCTACTGGTGTCTGCAGACCAGTGCCAGTGTTAGTTTGGTTCTCCTGCTACACCAGCATACTTTCTGTTTTTGACTCCTGATATTGACTCTCTGCTTTTGACCTGACGTTGCCTTTGCCTGACCCTCTTGTACCGCGTACCCTCTCGTTGCTGACCTGGATTGTCTGTCTCTCCTTGCTGTTGTTTGTTCCAGTGTCTGTCCGTTTGTTAGTCCCAGTGTCCCCCTTCCTTAGTGAGTGTAGGGACCGTCGCCCAGTTGTCGCCCTGGAGCTTAGCCCAGGGGGGCAAATAGGTAGGGACAGGGGTTGCAGGTATTTTCAGGGTCTTCCAGTTTCCCGCACCCCGAGTCCTGACAGTAACACTGGCCGAAAGGAAGTCGGATCCCTACATCCGACCAGCAACCTTGAACCCCGCTATGGAGGCTGTGGCGGCCTTAGCCAACCAGGTCCAGGTTCTGACGGACCTGGTCCAGGACCTGACTGCTCGCCTGCAGCATCAGGAGCAGCGAGGGGCTTCTAATATAGTGCAGCTCCCCCCCACTCCTGGTACGGTTTCTGAACCCCGAGCAACACCTCCTGACTTCATTTCCGGGGAGAGAAGTCAGCTTTTTGTGTTCAGAGAAGGCTGCAAGCTTTATTTTAACCTCCGACCCCACACTTCTGGCACAGAATACCAGAAAGTGGGTTTCGTGATAACTCGCCTGAGGGGAGAACCCCAAAATTGGGCCTTCTCCTTACCAGCTGACTCCCCCACCTGACAGTCACTAGATGCCTTTTTTGCTGCCTTGGGCCAGCTGTATGACGAACCTGACCGTGCTGCTTTCGCAGTCTCTAAACTCCTGGCCTTGCGACAGGGGCGGAAGGTGGCTGAGGACTATTGTTCACAATTTCCCCAACACTGCACGGAGTCTGGGTGGAATGACGAGGCCTTAAAGGATCTGTTTTTGGCCGGTCTGTCGGAGGGCCTTAAGGACCTCTTGGTGGCACACCCGGAGCCTAGGACTTTGGAGCAAGCCATGTCCCTGGCCATCCGGGCTGACCGACGCTTGAGGGCCAGACGCTCAACTCGGACCAGGCCTGTCCGTACATCTACATCTTCGGTGGTTCCGATCTTAACCCCTCCCTCCGCAGAACCCATGGAGCTGGGAACCCCGAAGCAACGTTGGGAATATCGTCTCAGGATGAACCTCTGTCTCTACTGTGGGGAGCTGGGTCATCACATTGTGACCTGCGAGAAAAGGCCGCCGCAGGAAAACTTCCACTCCTAGGCAGTTGTCGGGAGGACTGTCTAGGAGCTAAGGTACTCCCTGTAAGGTCTAAAATGTTGTTGCCCTGCACCTTAGAATTCTGGTCTTTCTACCGTGCTGGGCAAGCGTTTCTTGATTCTGGAGCTGCTGCTAATTTTGTTAATTTCGATTTTGTTGCTAAACTGTCTGAGTATTTTTTCCGTTTAGACCCCCCTATTCTGGTCTCTGGTGTCGGCTCTACTCCCTTGCAGGCTGGTCTTGTAAATCTGGTTACCCCGGAGTTGCAGTTCACTATTGGGGCCTTACATACGGAGTCCTGTACATTTTTGGTTATGAAGAACCTGTCTGATGTTGTGCCGGGGCTACCCTGGCTAAGGGAACACAACCCTGTAATTAACTGGGACACGTTGGAACTGGTCAAGTGGGGTTCTCGCTGTGACAGCCACGTGCGCCCAGTGGGGGTGGATGTCTCCACCTGCGAGGGAGTTGAACTACCTGACTACTTCTCCGAGTTTTCGGACGTCTTTTCTAAACAGCTATCAGAAGCCTTGCCTCCCCATAGAGAATGGGATTGTAAGATAGAGTTGATTCCGGGGGCCAAACTTCCTAAAGGTCGCATCTATAATGTTACTGTTCCGGAGAGGGAGTCTATGAAGGATTATATCCAGGATAGTTTGGCCCGGGGGCACATCCGGCCCTCCGAGTCTCCAGTAGGGGCTGGTTTCTTCTTTGTGGAGAAAAAGGACGGGGGTCTCAAACCCTGTATTGATTACAGGGAGCTAAACAAAATCACTGTCAGGAACCAGTATGCCCTTCCCCTCATCCCTGACCTCCTCAACCAGGTCACCAGTGCCCAATGGTTCTCTAAACTCGACCTAAGGGGAGCTTACAACCTCATTCGTATTCAGGAGGGGGATGAGTGGAAGATGGCGTTCAATACGCCCCTCAGTCACTTTGAGTACCTGGTCATGCCTTTTGGGTTGTGTAACGCCCCTGCTATTTTTCAAGGTTTCGTGAACTCAGTTTTTCAGGACATCATGGGGGTGTTCGTCGTAGTGTATCTAGATGATATTATGATTTTTTCCTCCGACTGGGAGACACACCAGGTACATGTTCAAACGGTCTCGACTCAGGGCTAACCAGCTGTTTGCTAAGCTTGAAAAATGTGTGTTTGGGGTGCAGAAGATAACCTTTTTAAGGTATATCATTACTCCATGGGATATCCAGATGGATCCGGGGAAGGTGAAAGCCATCACAGAGTGGGCCCAACCAGTCACTCTAAAGGCCCTCCAGCGCTTCTTGGGCTTCGCTAATTATTATCGGAAGTTCATTAAGAACTTCTCTGTGGTGGCTAAACCCTTAACGGATCTCACCAGGAAAGGGGCGGATGTGAGTACCTGGTCTCCAGATGCGCTGGCGGCCTTCGCTACCCTGAAGGCTGCCTTTTCCTCCGCACCCGTTCTGGTCCAACCAGACCTGTCTTGCCCGTTTGTGGTGGAGGTGGATGCCTCTGGGTTTGGAGTAGGGGCGGTACTTTCTTAGGGGCCGTCTACATTTACAAATCTTAGACCGTGCGCTTACTTTTCTAGAAAATTGTTCCCTATTGAACAAAATTATGATATAGGCAATCATGAGTTACTTGCTATAAAATTGGCGTTCGAGGAGTGGAGGCATTTTTTGGAGGGAGCACGCCATCAGATCATGGTACTCACAGACCATAAGAACCTTATATATTTAGATTCTGCTAAAAGGTTGAATGCTCGACAAGCTCGTTGGGCTCTTTTCTTTTCTTGTTTTAATTTTCTGGTTACCTACCGACCCGGTTCAAAGAATGTTAAGGCGGATGCCCTATCTAAGAGTTTTGGTATTCCGGAACCTCCTGAGTCGGAGCCTGAGACTATCCTTTTCCCTGGGGTGGTTCTCGCAGCTGTCTCCTCTGACCTCTCGCCGCTAATTCAGGCGGCGCAACAATCAGCCCCTGAAGCACTTCCAGAAGGCAAACTGTTTGTTCCTTTACCATTAAGGTTAAAGGTGTTAGAAGAGATGCATGCCTCGGTCCTTGCTGGTCACCCCGTTATCCGGGGAACTCCGGAATTACTTTCCAGAACTTATTGGTGGCCTCATATGAGTAGGGATGCTCGGGCTTTTGTCACTGCTTGTCCGGTGTGCGCCAGGGGGAAGAGTGTCAGGAGACGTCCTGCGGGGCCTCTTCTTCCCTTGCCCATTCCGTCCAGGCCCTGGGCACATCTGTCCATGGACTTCATCACAGATTTGCCGCCGTCACAGGGGAATATGGTAATTTGGGTCATTGTAGATCGGTTCTCCAAAATGGCACATTTTGTTCCTCTGAGCAAGTTACCAAATGTCAAACTGCTATCTGACATGTTTATTAAGGAGGTGGTGCGGTTGCATGGGGTTCCTGAGGACATGGTCTCAGATAGAGGTGTACAGTTTGTCGCTCGCTTCTGGTGAGCTTTCTGCAGGAAATTGAATATTGTCCTTTTCGTCTGCTTTTCATCCCGAGTCAAATGGGCAAACTGAGAGGATGAATCAAGAAATAATCCAATACCTGCGATTGTTCGTTTCTGACAATCAACATCCATAGGTTAACTTTCTACCTCTCGCCGAGTTTGCCATTAACAACCATGTAAATTTGTCTTCTCATGTGTCGCCGTTCTTTTGTAATTATGGTTTCCCGAGTCCTGACAACTGCACATTGTCCTCACAGCTCGCTGTTGGACATGCGTAGTATAGTTTAAAAAAAAATCTCCTGCTTTCCCACGGATCCGCGGCACGTCCACATTGTCAGCTGCAGGTGTGCCGCAAATTCGACGGCCTCCATTGCCTTCAATGAAAGCCGTCCGTGCGGGAACAGCACAAAAATGGAGCATACTGCAACTTGTTTCCCAGACCAAAAGGTCCGCAAAACAAATCTGCATGCTTTAATCCATTTGCGGACGCCATGCTTCTCTATGGGAGGCTTGATTTGTGGATCTCCTGCGCACGTGACCTGTGCGGATTCCGCAAATCAAATTTGCCTGTGAACATTGAGCCTTAGGCACGGTGATTGGCTGCATAAGTTATATGAGCGATTAATGTGACATCATTGCTTCCTGTTTTAGCAGAGACAAGAACAAAGCATATTAAGCGCATAACAATTGACAACTATTGCAGCATACCCTATTTTGGTCCATATTACGGACCAAAATAGCCCATGCAAAGTCTATGGGAGTAATAAAAATACACTGTACCCCAAATACACAGGGTATTTTTAAGACTCCCTTTACAATCGGAAAACCCCTTTGAAATAAAAACTCAAATCACACACAAGACTGCACCATGTTATTAAAGTGAACCAAGTTGTATCAGCCATCTTGTATATTAAGTTCTCTTCTGTGTGTAACATTATATATATATATATAATTTTTTAAAGAACTGAAGAATAGGTACCGAGGGAACATCCCACCTACCCTCAGTAATTGAAAGTGCCAAACAACAAAAGCCCTAAAGAGACAACCCACACAAGCTAAGGGGTGGTTATGCTTCCTGCTTCCAAGCTAGCCACCCTATTCCTCCATTTGGGCTACTCATTCCCCTAGGTGTTATATCCTAATATCACTACTCTCCCCAGACTGGTCAGGACATTCTTCTGACACAGAGTATGGAATGAGGGCACTGACTATTTGGCACAGGGTATAGATGCAATAGACTATGTTAGAGGAAGTACTTAAATGATCCCTACAAGAGACATATATTGTAGCAATGTCTGCGTTGGGGTAGGGTATATAGTCCATATAGAGTCCGTCCAGCTGATTTTTATTGCAGCAACAGAAGATCAGTGGAAAACAGCCACTTTCAGCACAAATGTTGTGCAATAAACAGAAATAAAAACCTGCCCAGCTGGGCACTAACTAGACAGTACTTTGCTCACCTAGCAATAACATGTTGTATTTGTCAACAAACAATCAGAAGTTCTCAGTGGACTTGTGTTCACTCTCAGACTCTGACACAGACTGCCTGGTGTCACGTCCAACCTGGACACCCAGGCTCTGGAACCTGAAATCTGTACGTGCGCTAAGCACCAACAAGAAAGTAAACTAGAAAACTGCGAATGGGACTCAAGGACAGACATAAACCATGACTAACAAATGCTCAAAACACTCACCTAGCATACCTGCACGCATAACCAGATGGAATAGATACGGAACAAGGCATTGGTTCTTATTTTGGCGAAGGCACTTAAGCCCACGACCTCATGACAAGGGTACTCGTTGTCTCATGAGGCCCTACTCTCACAAGATAACTTACCCCATGAGTCCTGGCTGCAAGCGGGGCGATCGTCCCATTAGGGACGGCCCCATGCTAGAACCTAAGGAGCTGCCTCGCCCTTGATGGTAAACGATCCAAGCAGACAGGCCATAGTTCTTAGCACACCCCAGGGAATGCATCCCACACAGAACAGAACTGTACATACATCATGTCCAGCCATCTGCATAGACCACAGAACATGTCAAAGCTCACACCATACCAAGAAACATACATGGGAAATGAGGAAACCAGCACCGTCTAGCCAGACAGGCTGGTATATATATATATATATATATATATATATATATATATAAACACAGCAGATCAGTGGGGATTGGCTGGCTGGAGAAATCCACACCTAGCCAGCTAAAACATCTCACACCTGTGATGGTGTGCTCCTGGAAACTCATAGTGCTACAGGTCCCAGGAGCACAACCTAACACCTGGACTTGTAGACTTTTATGTCCCAGTAACCAGCCCAGTGGAGACAGCTGCGCTAACTGGAGAACCAGGAAAGTCCCTACTGGACTAAGAGAGGGAGTGATGGATCCCACTACCAACCTACCCATCACCCCAATAAAAATCCAGCTTGTAAAACACTTAAATAATAGCTTAGCAATCCATCGCTCCCGGATTTTACACTTCGCCCAGTTCAGGCATGTTAGTGAAGTATACACTCCCTCCAGTACTTCTCCTGCCACGCGTCTACATTATGTGTTAACAAATAATTCAGCGAGGAAGGATTTCTGTCACAAAAGAATATTGATAATTGTGGTTAACTGTATATAAATACAACCAGCCAATTATGAGAACTAAAGCTAGAGAGTTGGTAAATTATACATTCAGATTTGGTCACTAAATATCAGGGGAATATTTGTGCACTCAAATGCAAACAGAACTATATGCCCTTTTAAATGAAACGTTTTCTCCCAGGAGTTACGATGGCAGCAGCTGGAACAAATGGTACATGTTCTATGTTACATTCTATGCATTCTAGGGACATTCGATTGTAAATTAAAAGTCTTAGCTTTCTGGGCAAGAATTGTTGGTTATTACTATGTTCTTCAAGTAGTCCGTACTGATACCACATCTATACTTTACTGATATTCAAAAAGAAGGAACAGATTTGGGGATTTATTTACAAACAAACCACAAAAGGCAGGTCACAATCCGCACATCACTAAGGCCGCCTGCACACGAGCGGAAATCCCGCCGCGGGATTTCCCGCGGGATTTCCGCCGCTGAGAGTTTGCATAGGAGTGCATTAAAATACGCACTCCTATGCAGACGGACGCGGTTTGGCCGCGCGAAATCTCGCGCGGCAAACAAACCGCGGCATGTTCTAATTTTCTGCGGGGCACGCACTCACCCGGCCGCCGGCACCGGTCTGCGCATGCGCCGGCTGCGCGGCAGCCGGCACATGAAAGAACCGGGGCCGCCAGGTGCGGGTGAGTACGCGCTCGTCCCTGCAGGCGCTCGGGTCGGATCGCGCGGCGAAAATTCTCGCAGCCGGATCCGACCCGCTCGTCTTCAGGCGGCCTAAAAAGATGAAGGTTTAAACTTTTTTATGACATACCAGTAAGTTCCATTTTCTTCCACATCGCAGGATTGGATATTTCGTTAGCAGTTTTAGCGTCCCTGAGGTGCGTGGGGTGGTATGCATTCAACATTGGCACCATGCGTCGCACGACTTATCTGCTTGGGACGAGGCGACTGTTTTTGGAATCCACGCCACAATTCACGTTGCACTTGAACAATGGAGGCACACTTAGCAAACTCAGGCTTCTTTCCCACGAGCATATATTGGCCATCGTTTTCACAGCTGGCTGATATACGCTAGGTTGGGAGAGATAAAACTGGTGAACGGGCGCACAAATCAAAGGTTTGTGCACCCGTGGATACAGTATGGGTCCAGGCGCATATACGCCGAGACTACCATGCCGTTGCCCCTTTTCCTTCCCTCCCCCATCACAGGCTCACCCTTGTTTTCCTTCTGCTCCTTCTTTGCAATGGGAGGGGGCCACACTGCTAAATTCCCTCCCACCTCCGGCCGCTGCCATGGGCTCCCATAGGAGTCCATTCAGCGGCCGACGTATTCAGGCCCAAAAGATAGTTCCAGGACTATGTCTCAGGAATACGGCCATGTAATCTGATGCATTGGAATCCAATGCATCAGATCACAGCGTATATCAGCTGGCTGTGAAAATGGCTGGCCTATATACGCTTGTGGGAAAAAACCCTAAAGCACATTTTCCTGGAAACAACAAGAAACAGCGCTGTGATGCGGCTGAAAATGGAACTTACTGGTATGTCATAAAAAACTTCCTCTTTTCAGTGATGTGCGGATTGTGTACATGTCTTTTGTAGTTTGTTTGTAATTAAATCCCCAAATCTGCTTCTTGTTTTTGAATAACCCTGTATTATACACATGAATTTTTGAGAAATTCCAATTGCCATCCATTTTTTTGCAATACGTGGTTCATCCAAACAAATATAGATGGTAAAAGCAAACAAAAAATTGATAAAATATTGAATGTTTGCAAATATCAGTGATTTGGGTTGTGTCAAAAACGTTATGGCATTCTTACACAATGATACATGCTTCATCAAAAGGTCTCTATTGGCGGAGTGATTTTGCAGCACCCCTTTTCAGTTCCGTTTGCTATTCTTCATATGTATGCAGTATGTGGAAGCAAGACGTTTGCAAACATTTTCCCCAAATAATGCATTGAGGGTATGACTCGTGTGAGAGCGAATGACAGTGGTGACGGTAATAACTAGAGGTAGAAGACTCATTCTAATGCCCTGCCTTGGGCACCTCTGCTGCATGTGCTTCCAAATGAAGGGGACATCTGGGGCTCATTCACATGGCCTTATTTATGCAGCATATTACGTGTGTATGTTTTTACACTTATAAGGGCTCCTTCAGAAGGAAAAATTGCTTGTAAAATTCCATTGATGTCTCATTAATTTCTGTAATTTTCGTATTGTTTGTGCCTCGAAAGCGCTGTGGAATAAGTTGACATCATATAAGACCTCTTAGGGACATTCACACTGTATATATCATTTTATATTTCACACCATTCCATTGGAGCCCCAGTTACAGGGGAAAACCTCTCCTTAGTGTGCCAATAGTCACTGTCAGAGCTGGCCTTGGGTCTGCTAAGACCTTGCAGCTCTTACATGGTGAGGGTCACCAGTGATCACGTTATCGCCACGTTCCATGCAGGAAACGGCAGTGCCGCATCCTGAATTCCCTACATAGCGCTCACTTAGCGCTATGCAGCCTATAATAGAGAAAGCAGAAGTATTTAAAAAACGATTTTGTCTTCTCCTTCTGGTCTTCAGCTGTGTCTGACATCCGAGGACCTGACTTGCTCCTGCTTCATTCCAGGAGCTTTAATTGTGCACCATATATTTACTATCGACTGGAATTAAAGCCCAGGGCCAAGCACCGTATATTTGTGGCGCTTGGTCCTTAAAGGGGCTTTGTCATTAAAAAAAAAAATTCTATACTCACCTATTCCTGCACTCCTTACCGCATCTTCTCCTTACCGATCTTAACCAGTCGCCTGTGTCAGCTCACCGCATGCTGGCTGGCTTGTTATAAAACGTGCATTCTTCACATTATTCTTCCTGCACGTCCCTGTGAAGAAGTGCTCACACATGAGCAGTCCCTGCAATAGCTCGGCACTCCCTGCTAGGCTGTGTTCTAGTGATGTAGCACACATTGCCCGCAGGAAGGAGACTGCCTGTGAATGCACGTAACCTCACAGGAAGCGGAAGAATCGGCCAGTTGGAGGTGAGGTGACCCCACGGACTGCAGGAGACAGGAGAAGATAGGGGAGGTGAAGATCTGGTAAGTCGACTGACGGGGGAGGAATAGGTAAGTATAGATTTTTTTTTTAATGGCAGAACCCCTTTAATGGGTTAAAACCAGGAAATGAACACAATTATTATCCTTCTAGTTGGCTAGTTGTTGCTCAAAGCAACTAATGAGATTCTAGCTAATATTTTTCTAGTGTTTCTAGTCTACGTTAGCAAGTGGAAGAATTTTTGCGGCGGACTGATCACGATGGGTTGTTTTCAAGCATTGTTTAGTAGTTGTTCACCGTTTGCCAGCATTGGTGCAGTTGCCTCTTTGAAAGTACTATCTAAGGAAAACTTACCTGCAGTTCGTAATCAGATCACATTTCTACATGAGTTATGTTATTGTATCACATCAATGCAAAGCAGACCGCAATAGCCTCTTCAAACATAGCAGATTGTCTACCAGTTCATAAAAATGCGTGATATCTAGTATCTAAGCTCAGATAGAAACACAAGGATGAGACGTATAGAGGAACAGTAGCATGCATATCACTGGCAGGAATTACCTATTCATGTGAGAGCTGGTGGGTGGGAGTGAGTGACAGTACTCTCTGACAAGCTCGTAGCTTTGACTTCACATCAATGTGATGGCTGTTCAACACCTCATACCAGTGCTTGCAAATAAAAACAGATTTACACATTTACACTTCACTTGCCAGCCACCCCATTAGATGATGAACCTTGTCATCTTGATTCTCCTGTGATAAACCTGCTAGCTTCTTACTTGTCAAAAGACAGACAGGTTATCAAGATATTAAATCTAAAAGCAAGTGGCAAAGGAATAGTCATTAATGAGTGAACCTGTCACTTGCAGAGGGGCAACCCTATTAAGAGCATGCAAGAAAGTAATCAGCTTAGCAATTGGACACTCCTTAATTTCCATGGATAAAAAGGCCGTAATAATCTTTGTGCCTAACCGGTTATTTTCTGCCTGTATTGTACTTGTCATTTATTATAAGCTTGCTTAAGTGAGCAGGACTCAAGTGCTTGTGCATGGCTGCACTCATATCTAGGGGAAGCAAGGCAGTTATATTAAAACTGTCACAGTGAGAAGTTTATCACATGAATTCGGCTTCACAATATTGTTAAACAACATTTTGGGCTGAAATCTTAAAAATAAGCTAAGCACAGGCAAAATCATTCTTATCACCTACCCAGCCTCACTTCCCACCTCTTACTTTCGTGATTGATCTTCAGGTGTTATGGTATACTACCCATGATACGCCAGCCCAGGTGCCCTAGAACTCACCCAAGGGACAAAAGGTTTCAATAATGACTTATGAAAAACCTATGAACCCTCCATGTAGCTGGTAAATCAAGTTCATAAGCAAGCAGATTTACTACCCGCGTGATAACAAAGGGACCAACATAACGTGGTGCCAGTTTCAAAGACGGAACCTTGAATTTGAGATTCCTAGAAGACAAATATACCTTCTGTCCCATCCTGTAAGGTTCAGATACTGACAGACTCCTCCCACTACTGACTGCATACGAGCCCCCGTTGCTTCCAGGTTCTTCCGTACTCCTTTCCATACCCCCTGCAACGCATCTGTGGCGACATCAGCTGCAGGACACGCAGACGGAGTAAAAAATAGCTGTAAGGAAGCAAGGATGCTGACCATATACGCACAGGAATGGAGTCACCCCAGTGGAAGAACAAGTACAGTTGTTTAGTGCAAACTCTGCCAACGGCAGGAATTCTGCCCACTGATGAGCCCTTTCGCTAGCAAACAACCGTAAATATTGCACTAAATCCTGGTTCTTCTGCTCAGTCTGACTATTAGTTTGTGGGTGGAATGCTGACGAGAAGGAAAGCGACGTTCCCAGGTTTCTACAGAAGGCTCGCCAGAATTGCGTAACAAGCTGAACACCGCAATCAGATACAATGTTCTCAGGAACCCCATGCAGAGGAATGATTTCTTTTGCAAAAATCTTAGAAAATTCTATCGCAGAAGGTAGCTTCTTTAACGCCAGGAAATGTGCCATTTTTGAGAAACAGTCTACAACAACTAGGATAGTAGTGAACTTCTGAGACTCAGGTAGATCGGTGATAAAATCTACCGATAAATGCGACCCCGGATGAAGAGGCACTGGTAATGGTCTCAGAGGCCCCTCCGGATGCCAGCGACGACTTTTACAGTGTGCACAGACAGAGTATCCTTTAACAAAGTCGCGGATCTCCTGAGACATGCCTGGCCACCAGTAGTGTCTAGTACAAAGATCCAGAGTCCCCTGAGCCCCCGGATGGCCTGCGAGAACAGATGAATGAGACTCTTCAATGACTCTAAGACGCAAGGTCTCTGGCACAAACCATCTGCCCCCCGGCACCCCCGCGGCGCGTCCTGCTAACAATTTTGTAGATGAGGAACAAGATCAGATTCTACAGCTGCCACCACCACCCCAGGTGCCAGGATATTCTCTGGAGCCACTATCTCCCTTTCTGGCGAACCAAAACTCCGTGAGAGAGCGTCAGCCTTCACGTTCTTCTCCCTTGGAATATATGTAATGACGAGGTTAAACCAGGTGAAAAACAACGCCCACCTGGCCTGACGAGCTGTGATTCTCTTAGCATTGACGAGATATACCAAGTCTTTATGATCAGTAAACATAGTAATGGGATGGCTTGCCCCCTCAAGATGGTGACGCCACTCTTCTAAAGACCACTTAATCGCCAATAACTCACGATTACCCACGTCATAGTTACGTTCCGCCGAACTGAACTTCCGCAAGAAGAACGCACATGGACTATTCCCAGATCTCCCGCTGACTTCCTGAGACAATACAGCACCTGCCCCCACCTCAGACGCAGTGACATCAATGAAGAACGGTTGCCCTTTTGAGACGACTAAAAGCCTCTAGGGCCTCAGGCGACCATCTTACCAAGTCGGCACGCTTCTTGGTAAGATCGGTCAGGGGTTGAGCAATAACAGAATAATTCTTACTGAATTTATGGTAAAAATTTGCGAAACCTGAAAACCACTGGAGAGCTTTCAGGTTATCTGGTCTGACCCATTGGGAGATTGCTGCCACTTTATCAGACTCCATTTGAATCTCCGTGGGAAAGACACTTATTTAGTACCAAAAATGCATTTCTCCAACTTGAAATAAAGTTGGTATTCACGCAAATGGGTCAGAACCAGCCTCAGGTGCTGCACATGTAAATCCCAGTCTGGGGAGTACACCAGAATGTCATCAAGATATATGACCAAAAATAGCAAGTCGTGGAAGACTGCATTCATAAATCCCTGGAACACCGCGGGGGCATTACAGAGTTCGAAGGGCATGACTAGACATTCAAAATGTCTGAACGAGGTGTTGAACGCAGTCTTCTACTCATTTCCCTTTCGGATGCAAATTAAATTGTAAGCCCCCCTTAAGTCCAATTTGGAAAACCAGTGGGCGCCTACCACCTGATTCAATAAATCAGGAATCAGGGGCAAGGAAAAATGGTTCTTCACTTTAATTTTATTCAAAGCCCGATAATCCACACAAGGCCTCAATGTCCCATCCTTCTTCTCTACAAAGAAGAGACCTGCCCAGGCAGGGGACCTGGAAGGCCTGATATGTTGTTGGCCAAAGACTCTGAAATATAGGACTTAAGGGCTTTGTACTCACGCCCAGACAAATTGAAAATGGCTCCCCTAGGGATGGGATTATTGGGGATCAAATCAATACCACAGTCCTACTCCCTATGGGGAGGCAAAGTCTCAGACAGCTTCTTGGAAAATACGTCATGAAAATACTCAGGAATAAGAATGGTATCTACTGAACACAAGGATATAGTAGCTAAGTGACTATGACAGGACAACCCCCAATGTGCCAATTCCTGAGTGGACCGATCAAATCGGGGATTTTGCATTGCCAACCAGGGCATACCAAGCACTAAATGTTACCATGCAGGGCAGCGCAGGGTCCCGCGGTCAGCGCGCGCCACCCCGGCGTCGGCTCCGGCGTCCTGGAGCCCTGACATCGGGGCTCTACCGGCGACGTGGAATGGCTGGTGTGCGGCGGCGTGGGCGTGTCCGCCCGTAGGGCGCCGCCCGCACTCCTCCATCTCTCTTGTGGAGGCTCCTCCCACTCTCCACCCCGGGGCGGAGTCTTTCGTTTAAAAGTATGGCAGTGACCTGAGCTCACTGCCAGTTATTGTTTCTGTTAGCCACTAGTCAGTTCTGCCTATCTCAGTCAGTCAGTACTAGTTGCCAGCCAGTCTCTTTCTAGTGTGCCTTTTACTCAGTCTGTTCTGGTTTTGTCTGCTACTAGCTAGTCTGTCTGCAGCTACCCTCAGCTAGCCCTAGCTTTCCAGTCAGTTTCCTTCAGCGTGCCTGTAGCTTTGTTTCCACCTGCCTCTCTGTCGGCACTCTGTCCCCCCATCAGTTAGTTTCTTTTGTCAGTCGCCAGGTCCCTAGCCAGCGCAGGAACCGCCGTCCAGTTGTCCGCCTGGGATTAGCCAGAGCCGAGGCAAGTAGGCAGGGACAGTGGGGTGCGGGAAGTTCAGGGCACCCCACCTGGCGCTCGGGGGTCAGAGTGCCGTAACATAATAACTGGCCCTTTAAACTGTTTTTTTTTCCATGGCGGCGATCAGCGGCCTCGCAAACCAGCTGCAAGACCTGGTGCCGGTGATCCGGGATTTATCAGCTCGCATGGTGGCCCAGGAGCAGTGGGCGTTGTCGCAGGGGCGGGACGCCTCAACCAGTCCCGAACCCAAGTGCCCTCTTCCCGAGGTGTTCTCTGGGGAGAGGAACAAGTTTTTTGTTTTTCAACAGGCGTGTCACCTGTTTTTTCGGATGCCTCCCCGATCTTCCGGCTCAGAGGCCCAGAGGGTCGGGCTTATAATGTCCCTGCTGCGGGGCTTTTTCCATTCCCGTGGGTTCCCCCTCCCTGCAGTCGGTGTACTCCTTTTTTCAGGAACTCGGGGGTATCTTCGATGAACCGGACCGAGTGGGGTTGGCGGTTTCGCGGCTGCTGGCGCTGCATCAGGGGTCGCTTTGTGTGGAGGATTATTGCTCCAATTTCAGACGCCATGCGGGTGATACTGCATGGAACGATAGCGCCCTGAAAGACGTTTTCCTGCAAGGCCTCTCGGACACGGTTAAAGAACTGTTGATCTCCCATCCCGTTCCCGGGTCCTTAAAGGAGGCTATGGAGCTAGCGGTGAAGGCAGATAGGAGGCTCAGGGCTGGGAAGCAAGATAGACCCGCCAGTAGAGTCAGGGAGGTCGTTTGTCCTGTTCCCTCCTCTTCCGTACCAGTCTCTGTTCCCGAGCCTATGGAACTGGCCCCGCTGGACCCCAAGGAGCGACGCCGGATTCGTTTATTGCATCATCTCTGCCTCCACTGCGGGAAAGCTGGACATCGGGTGATAACCTGCCCCCTGAGGCCTCAGCGCCCACAGTCTGAATCGGCAGAAAGACTCCAAGTCCTAGGCGATTGCAGGGAGGATCGCCTAGGACTACAGGTACGTCCTAGGCTTCTGGTACCCTGCCAGGTTAGATTCCGGAACTTCTCCTGCCCAGGGCAGGCGTTTATTGATTCCGGAGCAGCCGCTAACCTGATAAGCATGCGTCTCGTTGAGCCCCTGATGGCTGAATTTCTGGCGCTGAAGACGCCAATTCATTTTGCTAGCATTGATGCTACCCCTCTTGCTTCAGGCTTCGTACGATGGAGGACTCCAGTGTTACAGTTCACGGTGGGGGGTCGCCACTCGGAAGATCTATCATTCCTGGTGATGGAGAAAATGTCGCTAGACATGGTACTAGGGATGCCGTGGCTGGTGTTGCACAACCCCCAATTCGATTGGGCCACTGGGGAGCTGACCCAGTGGTGACCGTCCTGCCATAGCCATCTCGCTCCCCTTCCTCTCTGCTCAGTTGATACCGCGCTCAGTCCCCGTGGTCTGACTTCCCTTCCCACCCCGTCTGCCTGTCCTGCTGCTGATGTCGCCACCGATGTGCTGCAGGGGGGATGGAAGGAAGTGCAAAAGAGTCTAGAACTGGTGGGGTCTCATATGCAGTTGCGTAGTGGGAAGAGTCTGTCTGTATCTGAGCCGTACAGGGTGGGACAGAAGGTGTACTGGTCCTCTGGAAATCGCAAAAGGAGGGTTCGCAGGGTGTTCCATAAGTCGTTATCGAAACCTTTTGTCCCTTCGGTGATGCCCACCTCCGGTCCCCCGCCGCCCACTCTGGTCCGTGATGAAGTTGAATACGAGGTCCAGGAGATCCTGGATGCTCGCCTGTCTCGAGGAACCCTACAATATTTGGTGGCCTGGAAGGGTTTTGGACCAGAGGATCATTCCTGGGTGTCCGCACGTGATGTTCCTGCTCCCGGGTTGGTACGGCGTTTTCACCGCCGTTTTCCGGATAAGCCTGGTCGAGTTTCTGGGGGGGTAATGTTACCATGCAGGGCAGCGCAGGGTCCCGCGGTCAGCGCACGCCACCCCGGCGTCGGCTCCGGCGTCCTGGAGCCCTGACGTCGGGGCTCTACTGGCGACGTGGAATGGCTGGTGTGCGGCGGCGTGGGCGTGTCCGCCCGTAGGGCGCCGCCCGCACTCCTCCATCTCTCTTGTGCAGTAGTGGGGGAGCTGGCTCCTCCCACTCTCTGCCCCGGGGCGGAGTCTTTCGTTTATAAGGCTGGCAGTGACCTGAGCTCACTGCCAGTTATTGGTTCTGTTAGCCACTAGTCAGTTCTGCCTGTGTCAGTCAGTCAGTACTAGTTGCCAGCCAGTCTCTTTCTAGTGTGCCTTTTACTCAGTCTGTTCTGGTTCTGTCTGCTACTAGCTAGTCTGTCTGCAGCTATCTTCAGCTAGCCCTAGTTTGCCAGTCAGCTTCCTTCAGCCTGCCTGTAGCTTTGTTTGTTCTGTTGGTCTTTTCCATCTGCCTCTCTGTCGGCACTCTGTCCCCCCATCAGTTAGTTTCTTTTGTCATTCGCCAGGTCCCTAGCCAGCACAGGGACCGCCGTCCAGTTGTTCGCCTGGGATTAGCCAGGGCCGAGGCAAGTAGGCAGGGACAGTGGGGTGCGGGAAGTTCAGGGCACCCCACCTGGCGCTCGGGGGTCAGAGTGCCGTAACACTAAATCAACGGACATCCTTTCCATTACCAAGAATGACAGATTCTCAGAATGGAGAACACCCACAGTGAACTGTAACATGGGAGTCCTCCATTGTACAACCCCTGCTGACAGAGGGGTAGAATCAATACTAGTGAAGCGTATAGGAATCTTTAACGCCGAGAATTCAGTCATCAGAGGTCTGACAAAACTTAAACTAATCAAATTGGCGGCAGCACCAGAATCAGTAAAAGCTTGACCGGACCAAGTGAAATTCCGGAAGCCAATCTGACAAGGCACCAACAACTGGTTCAGACTGATGTTGTAGATGTTTCTCAGGACAGGTCACTACACGATGTCTGGCTTTCCCACAATAGAGGCAGAGATGATGAGTCATCCGGAACCGTCGCCGTTTCTTGGGACTTAGCTGGTCCACTTCCATAGGCTCGGCACCAGAAGTTGGCATGGGAGAAGTGGGAGCGGGTCTGCTGGATTCCCTATCCTTATGGGCCTGACGCTCCTCTTTTCTAGATTTCAGCCTCCTGTCAGCTTTGACCGCCAATTCCATCACATCATTAGGTGTCACGGGAGCGGGATGAGAAATAAATAGATCCTTGTCAGAAAGACCCAACAAAAACACATCTTTAAGGGCGCTATCGTTCCAAGAGGTGTCACCTGCATACTGTCTAAATTTAGAGCAATAGTCCTCTACCCACTGCTGCCCCTGATGTAGAGACATGAGCTGAGATACCACCAACCCCGCACGGTCCGGCTCATCAAAAATACCTCCAAGTTCCTAAAAAAACAAATCAACTGACTGCAGGCAAGCCGGATGAGCTGAATGAGCCGGATGAGCGGGGCCGCATCCGAAAATACAATGTACATGACTGCTGAAAAAACAAAAAACTTGCTCCTTTCCCCTGAAAAAAACCTCAGGAAGAGGATACTTGGGCTCGAGAATAGAAGGGGCAGTAGAAACATGCACTAACTCCCGCTGCTCCTCGGCCACCATACGACCGGACAGGTCTTGGATCACGACCACTAAATCCTGCAACTGACTTGCGAGGGTACTCATGGCCTCCATTGGAGAGCAATTTTAAGGGCCAGTTATTATATTATGGTATACTACCCATGATACGCCAGCCCGGGTGCCCTAGAACTCACCCACAACCCCTGTCCCTGCCTGCTTGCCTCCACTCCTAGCTAACCCCAGGTGGGCAACTGGGCGGCAGTCCCTACTCTAACTAGGGACCGAAAAAGGGACGCTGGTGTACCTAGATGGAAAGAGTGGAATACCGACAGAAAAGGCAGATGTAAATAACCAACACGAACAATACTAAGCAGAACTGAGGCAGATGGAAAAACCTGGTGGATAATAGCAAGGTATAGCAGACAAGATGACATAGGCAGGAGACCAACAGAGGCAGACTAGCTAGCACACTGAGGGAAACCAATAACTGGCAGTGATTGCAAGTCTCTGCCCGACCTTTAAACAAAAGCCTCTGCCCAGGGTCGGAGAGGGGAAGACAGCCAACTCCCAACAGAAAATGATAAAAGGGAGCTCGTGCACGGCAGCTGCACTCACAGGTGCACGCGCGCCAGCACCACCATGCCGGCCAGGCACCCGTGCCCCCGGAAGCCGAACAACAAGCCGGGGGGACGCACCCCGACAGCGGGACCCCGCAATCCGCCGCATGGTAACAGCAGGCAGTGGAAACCTAATTAGTTACTGCACTTTGAGAAAACTTGTGTTTATATTATAGTCAATGTAATAAGTGCAATCACTTTGTGTATGCAAAATTGCACTTTCCTGCTGAAAAGTCCTTCCAACGTGCTTGCCACTAGTTTTGCTGACCTGTTTTCAAGTGAAGTCTGTCTCTAGTAATAGAGATACAGAAAAAAAATACAAGAAGTGGTAGAGCGTACTGTCTCTTTCTGCCCATAGAAGTCTATGGAGGTGAGGAGGAGGAAGTTTCTGCAGAGGAAGAGAGACTCACACAGATGTGGTAGCAGCGAGATTTACTGTGTTAATGTAATGGTTTAATTTAGGTGATACTCAAGGGGCATCATAGCGTTATCAATCATGCATGCATGCCTAATTATTTTTTGATGCATCGGAGAAGAGAACAATGAGAAGCACTTAAGTGATGTTTCCACACTTTTCACTTTTATTGTTGTAATGCAAGAGGATTTATAGTATAGCAACCCCACAAGGTTGAACAAGTCAACAATTCAAAATCCATAGCATGTGATACTTCTATCTTAGTAAAACATTACAAAGGTTATTATGACAAAGCTCAGCATCTGGGACCCTGTTAGTAAAATTTAACTACAGTCTTTTACTCACATATTTCTTGCTATGCATATGGCACAAATATTATGCACATGGCACTTCTGCATAAAATATCATTCAATACGTTTACAATATAATTCAATAGTTTCACAATTGTGTTACAGGTACTAAAATGACATCTACACTGCACTACTGTTGTACACTGCCTTATAATAGGTGATGCTGCAGAGGTATTATTCCATCTTCCTTATTTGCATATATTTCCCAGAGGAGCTTGCATGGCCTTATAAGTCTCCTCACTTACCTCCTAGTTGCTCTCCTTAAGGAGAAACAATACTCTTCCCAACCCATGTCATAGGTTCTCACTAGCCAAGCCAGAATCCTACTGCACATTAATGAGGGGCAAAAACCCTGAAACAGCTGCTTGTGTATGGTTTTCTAGCTTTTGGTTTTCAATTCCCAGTCATTATTATAAAGACTTGTATAAAGAGTTTGACATTGATTTGCAGGAATGCTGCCTTCCAATAGATGGCGCTGCAGAGGTATTGTTTCATCTTCCTAATCTACACTGTCCACCATGATGCTGTTATTTCTCTGTGTGCTACAGTGTCCCCAAAACGCGTTAAATATTGGCTGTCTTTTTAACTTTTAATAAAAAAGAACCGGGTAAAACTACCTATCTGAATACCATTTTATAAGAGTTGTGCTTCCATGTCCACAAATTTTTATGATTCCTCTCAATCTAATAACCATGCTCTGTTACAAACGGTTCGGTCTTAATGGTCTGGCAGCACTTTATTTTACTTTTTTCTTATAAGGAAAGCTAATTTGCGCATAATACGCATTTATCACACGTTCGTGTGAAGGAGCCCTTAAAGGGGTTGTCCCGCGAAAGCAAGTGGGGTTCAGCACTTCTGTATAGCCATACATATATACATCGTGCATTAAATATGAGCCATACAGAAGTTATTCACTTACCTGTTCCGTTGCTAGCGTCCCCGTCTCCATGGTGCCGTCTAATTTCAGCGTCTAATCGCCCGATTAGATGCGCTTGCGCAGTCCGGTCTTCTCCCTGGTGAATGGGGCTGCTCGTGCCGGAGAGCTGGTCCTCGTAGCTCCGCCCCGTCACGTGTGCCGATTCCAGCCAATCAGGAATGGCAATCAGCTGGAATCGGCAATGGACCGCACAGAGCCCACGGTGCACCATGGGAGAAGACCCGCGGTGCATCGTGGGTGAAGATCCCGGCGGCCATCTTGCTAAGGTAAGGAAGAAGTCGCCGCAGCGCGGGGATTCGGGTAAGTACTAAACGTTTTTTTTTTTTTACACATGCATTGGGTTTGTCTCGCGCCGAACGGGGGGCCTATTGAAAAAAAAAAAACCCGTTTCGGCACGGGACAACCCCTTTAAGTGTCCTGACTTTTTGTAGCAATAAACAGAGGTAAGTGAAAGGACCCTTTAGAGCTGCAGTATGACCATCACCTTACATTACAACCCCTCACATCTAGGATGCAGGGATGGGACATAGACTAGTGTTTCTGCCAGTACTTCCCACCACCCTGATGTCTTCCTCCACAGAGGAGGGATTTTACACTTCCACTTACACTCAAAAAACAAAAAGATCATCCGCTACCCATACAAAGCTGCATGCTGTTTCTTCTGCGGGGCAGTTGTTCTGATGGAGTGGAGAGCTGGCAAGCAGCCCCCCTGCCCCTGAAGGAGAGAGGCCAGTTTTGCTAATGAGTCTGTCAGAGGACAGGGAAAGAGGGTTGCGAGTTAAAAATAAATATATAAAGTTAAATTACTGTTGGCTGGTGCGTCCCCCCCCAGCAAAGAATCACCCTAGGCACTGGACCTTCAGTGCCTAGTGGCTAATACAGCCCTGTTTGTATCCCTCATGATCTATGGTAGTAAAGTTGTTAGTGTCAGCATTCCTGGTGATCTGGGACAGTAAAAGCAACAATGTCCATATATCTGCTAGTCTAGAGCAGTAAAAGGGGTTAACGTCATGATCCCTGGTGGTCTAGGGCAGTAAGGGGGTTAATTTCAGTATCTCTGGTGGTCTAGGGCAGTCACATGGTTAATTTTAAAATTCCTGGTGTAGGGCAATGGAAGGGTTAAGTGTGCATATATGGGATTCAGTAAGTTACTCACTTCTCCAGGCTAAAGTATTTTCAGACTCACGTATTTTGGCCATATACTGTGAGCAGAGTTGCTAGAAAAATCTATAATGCTTGGACAGATCAGTGGCAAAAGAAGACCCGGCTGTCAAAGCTGGCATGGATATCACACAGTTGAAAGAAGCAGTACAAAACCGAAAAAACATGGAGGGAGCTCGCCTTTAGGGTCGCCGAGGATCCCAAACGACTAAACGGCTAGCAACAACCAGGCTAAAGCATTGCCCTGGCTTTAACAGGGTCTGAACATTGATGGTTTAGCTTCCTGTACTGAGTGAAGCTGTAACTGTACAGTGAATCACAGAACATGGTGTGAAATCTTTCTAAAATCACAGAAAGGCCATATTTACAAATACAAGAAGAACTTCATAAAGAGTTCAAGGCGTTGACTTGACCTCCAAATTCCTCAAATCTCAATGTAATCAAGCATCTGAGAGATGTGCTGAAAAAACAAGTCCTATACATGAAGGCCCCAATTCACAACTTAAAGGATCTGTTGCTAACATAATGGTGCCATATACCACAAGGTCACCTTCAGAGATCTTGTGAAGTCCCATGCCTTGACAGGACAGAGCTGTTTTGGCAGCACGAGGGAAACCTACATTATACAATATTAAGTAGGTCAGTTTAACATTATCTCTAGTGTATTTATATTACTATTGGAATCTCTTTGATGTCTCATGTCTCCCTTTCCCAGACATCTTGTAGAGAGCTTTGGTCAGATAAGGTCTATCAGATACTACAACTCTATAAATCATTGCAAATTATATGCAGGTTGCTGGAAAGACAAAATCATAGGAAAGGGCACATATGAGACTACAGGCTTTGCTCTTTGCAGCAGAATGTCATAGGCAGTGTGTAAACTCCATGTTACTACATGGGGAGGGAGATGGGATGGAGGGGTAATATCCTTAGGCTGGGCTCACACGGGTTGATTCCAATTGCGGAATCTGCGATTGGAATCCGTGTAGAGGATCCGCAGCAAAATACAGTCATTCAAAGGCACGTACTTTCGCTTTTTCGCTCACACTCACTTGCAGACTACGCGTGGACGGCCTCCATTGAAATCATTGGAGGCCATCCGATCCGCAACCCATACGTAATTAACATTGCGTATGAACTCTGCAGCCTCCAAGGAGTGGGCTCACAGCTGAGGAGATGGAGGCATAGATAAGGCTGATTATGTCACAGTGGGTCTTCCATCTCCTCCTCTGAAGGTAGCTCGGGAGCTGTCCAAGTTACCGCAGGGGGAGGTCACAGGGAAAGGGTAACTAGCAGTTACCTTAAATCTTCTTGTCACTCATGACGCCACCATCCCGTCCTCTGCAGTGAAACTTGTGGTAGGAAATAACTTAGTCCACACACTGGGGTAACTTTCAGGACAAACTGGGAACGGTCGGTCATGTCCGTTTACTGTAACTCGATAACAAGATCCATGGTTCAACAGTAGATTTGGCACAGATACAATAAGGGAAGGTGGTGTGACAGGGAGGATACTCGGGAAACACACCAAGCAACGATCCCTTCCTTACTCAGTGCATAGTGGTAGCACTGGCACATCTAGGTAGATTAATCGCAGGCCAAGCAATAGGGAATCGCTCAGCTTCCTCCATTCTTCACACACACACACACACACACACACTGATTGGTGTCTGTGCGGTTCACTCACTGACTTGTCAGAAGAGCAAGCAGCAGACTGACTTTCTCTAACTCCTCTTGCTGACTCCATCCAACCACTTGCATCCACCTTGCAAACACATATATATCACAAGGTCACATGACATACAACATGATGCATTTCTCAGATATAACCCAGGCATTACCCATACAGTACTGCAGAGGTGCAATACATCAAATGCATAAAACATAAAAGACACTATCAATACCATTGCATGAGACAAACATATCACATCATGGAGGGGCCCCGTTAACTCTGGGGCCACTACAGCTGCAGGTACCCGCATCATTGATAAGCGACGGCGTGGGAAATACAAACATTTAAAAAAACCAAAACTGTACTGCACATCACTCATGGCGAGCCGCTGTGGTCATCTGCAATACAGATTATTCACAGGCAAGGTCGCCAGCCGGGTTTACAGGCTGAATCCACTGTGGGCCTCCCACATATGGATTCCGGTCCGCCTGTGTGAGCCTGGCCGTACGTATCTACAGGAAACAGGATGCAGCCTGGAGGAAATTCAGTAACATCAGCAGAATACACAAAGTGATGTAGATTTGTAGTTGTCATTCAGTGCGGGCCTCCTTGGCAAATTCAGAATCTTTAGTGTACAAGATGATCGCTCAAAATTCGCTCAAAGGGTAGTTTGAGTGATCACTTTGCATAAACTTCCCATAAGTCCCTAATAAGCTACTTAAGAGCTTATTAGTGTGTAAATGAAGGCTCTCGCTGTATGCAGAAGACAATGGGAGTTCTGTCATCTGCATACAGCTATTTTGGTATCCAGCTGAGAGCTCCGAGTGGGATACCAGCTGAATCAATACTATCAGCGGTATCCTGCTGATAACTGCAGCGCTGATAAGAGTCATCACTGACTTTTGGCTTGCTCACACTCAAATTCAGCTTGCTCACACTCATCATTGCTAAAGTCAACGATGAACAAATAGTTCATGATGGCTGCCTATTTAGACAAAGCGATTATCACTCAAAAGATGGCTTTTGAGAGAATTTTGAGCAATAATCGTTGTGTCTAAATGGGTCATTATTGTACTGCAGGTGCCCAGTTTCCAATTTGTGTTGTAATGAGCTCTGTTATGGTTCCTATAGTTATGTTTTTGGATGGTATAAGGGTGTTGTATGCAACTTACTATTGGCTGCAGAGGTCAGGTGGAAGATCTGGGGGACTTGAGATAATAGAAACCTGCAAATTGGAGAGCAATTCCAGTGGTGCTGAGCCTTAAGAGAGACTGTATTTCCGGAAAAGCGAGATGCCAAAGGAGTGAGGAGTCGGCTCAGGGAGCTATGTGAGACGTGTTAGTGTTTGAGAAGTGCAGCTCCATAAAGCACCAGAAGTGACAAAGCTGAGAGTACAAAGCTGCAGGGACTACAGCTAGAGAGACAGCTACAAAGGACTCACATCATCCTGGAGCTCTGTGAATTTGGGTACCCCCAACACGTTATGGTACCAAACACTGGAGATATGTAAGTGAGGTGTGCCCTCAAGAAAAGGCCTGATGTGTGCATGCTAAAGCTGACATCAGAGGAAAACGCATTAATCTGCCAGTTGCAGACAAGTTATTGGACAACACTTGCGTTACTTTTAGGCTGTGTGCGGGTGACCGCCATTGCTGGGTTGAAACGTTGAAGGATGGCTTCACACGGGTGAGAAAAATCACTGGAGATTTGGGCGTTGTGAGACACACAAATCTAGCACAAATATGAACCCCATTCTTTTGATATACATGAGCCATGTTTTCCTGCATGGCACGGTGATGTAACACAGGAAACAAATTGCGGCATCTTCTATCGTGTGCATGCTCTCATATGGCAGCTCCCATTGTTTTTAATGAGGCCGTTGGCAGCATCGCACCACGTTCTGGGTGCAAGCGATGCGATGCAAGGTCTCCCATTGAAAATAATGGGAGAAACTCCGCGATCCTCCGCTGCAGCTTTCAGCCATGCCAGGGGATCACTACATCCCCAAAGTGATGCAAAACTGTTTTGACACAAAAATGTTTCGCATCCACAGGAAATTACTAGAGATGAGCGAGCGTACTCGGCCACGCCCCTTTTTCGCCCGAGTACCGCGATTTTCGAGTACTTCCGTACTCGGGCAAAAAGATTCGGGGGGCGCCGTGGGTGAGTGGGGGGTTGCAGCGGGGAGTGGGGGGGAGAGGGAGAGAGAGAGGGCTCCCCCCTGTTCCCCGCTGCTACCCCCCGCGCCGCCACGCCTCCCCCGCCCCCTGGCGCCCCCCGAATCTTTTCACCCGAGTACTGAAGTACTCGAAAATCGCGGTGCTCGATCGAGTAATTACTCAAAACGAGTACGTTCGCTCATCTCTAAAAATTTCATGACAGGGAGCGTGATATGGGACCGTGATTCACGTCTCAATAGTGTGCTCGCTCATGTGAAGTTTGCCCTGTGCTCTCATTGCATTTCAAAACATGGAATCCACACTCAAATTCGCAACAAACAGTTGACATGTTGTGGATTTAAAATGTCAATTCCGCTATGGATTGCAGCGCCACCTATTGGATGGCAAATTCCAGGATAAGATCTCATCGCCACTCAATTAGCGAGGGAAAGACTGAACTATCTGTGGCAAAACATTTTTGTGGTCACGGACACAGCATAGAGTAGATGAGAGTTATTATACTGAAGGGCAACTTCAAGTCACAGAGTCACAGAAGAATTTGGGAATACAAATTTATGTTTGATACCCTCAAGAACAGAATGAACCTCAGTCCGGGATTCTTGCATAAGTGGAAAACATGAAAAATCTGAAGGAGGTCAAGAGGAATGTCCTCTTTGCAATCATAATTTTTTTTCTTTCTTTAAGGCCGCCCACCCACTGGCGTTTGCGATTTTCGTGCGTGAAAAACGCAGCGTTTTCGGCGCGTTTTCCGCGCGTTTTCCGCGGCGTTTTCGCGGCATTTTCGCAGCTTTTTGCGTTAATTTACATTGACATTCATGGGTGCATTAAGAGAAAAATAAGGACACATATGCAACTGACAGTTCCTATGTTAAAAATTTCAACGGACTGAAAAAAAAAAACGCCAGTGGACAGGAGTACATTCAAAACTAATTGCTCTTGAGAAAAAACGCAAAACGCAAAGGAAAAAAAATCGCCAGTGGGTGGGCGCCCTTAAACTTCATAAAAATTTTGAACTTGACTTGTAACAATGTTGCCATCCGATAGGTGGCGCTGCATCTCCTTCCATGTGCAGGTTGAAGGAGAGATAAGACACATCATAAAACTGTCCTGTGCTCAGTGGACTGATTTATGATTTATGTCTCAGCTCAGTTTGTCTGTTTTAAGTTTTGAGTGCAAAACAGTCTCAAACTTCTGTGTGTGAACATTTATTTAGACCAAGAGGAATGTGTTTCCCTCCTCTCTGCATCTGTAGTTTATAATTATATGCCATCCAAACTAGTCTCATTCATTAGCCTGACGAAGGGGGCAGATGTCCCTGAAAGCTCGCTGCAACATCATGTATTTTTGTTAGCCATTGAAAACTATCATATCTACAAGATGACTTGGTTTCTCTCACTGAGAACAATCACTCAGTCTGTGGAAAAAATGCAATAAATTTTACAAGTCGTTCTGCAGAATGCATTTCTTGGTTAAACACACAACAAAGTCCGCACAAATGTTAAAAACACATCGCACAAAAATTACAAAGCTCCAAGTTGCGATGCGTTTTTAACTTTAGAAAGCCCCATTGACAATCGCGTAAAAAAATGCAGCGATATCGCAGCGCTAAAAAAAAATGCAAGTGGGTGTGAGCCCTAACTGCTATGTAAGGACGCTTTCACAAGACCAAGGAAATTGCGTGCGATTTGTGCGTTGCGAGACACACAAATCCTGCACGGATATGAGCCCCTTTTTTTTGAATGGGCTCATACAAATCGTTATGTACATCGGCAAAAAATCGCAGCATGTCCTATCTTTGAACATTCCCTCGGAACGCCTTGCCCATTGTTTTCAATCGAGAATTTTAGACTCAAAAGTGCCTCGCATTCTGCGGGTACATCACACATTCCCGAGCGCGTTCCTGAAATTAGTGTAAGGCTGGTTTAAGATGAGCGCATTGTAACACGTCCGTAATAAAGACCCATATTACAGTTCTGTTACTGATGAGATTACAACCGCGTGTCATCAAGATTTCATCAATATTAGTTTGTTAAAAAATACAACAATTGGTCATGCTGAGTTAACCTTCTGTCTCGAGCAGGCAGGTACTCACTAAGGGCAATGCTCGCTCGAGCAATTGCCCTTAGCGAGTATACTCGCTCATCTCTAGTCCTAAGGCCTTCTTCTCACAACCGTACACGTTTATACGTTCGCCTGTATGTGCTGTATAATCGCATGAATGATGGTTTGCCGTAATTGGGTCCTGAATTTAAGTCACGTATTTCATGCCATTCACACAGGGACTGTGTATAGGCAAAAAAATACGCTGAAGCATTGAGGGCCAACTGTCTTCTTCTCCCAGCATTGTACGTGGGGGTAACTCCCTCCCTTTTTCCAGCTTCCATAAAGTCTATGGGAGCTTGCTGTGTATTTCGGCAAAAGATAGGGCAAGAGCTATATTTTCACAGTGCGTATAAAACTGGCGACCTAAAACAGTCGTGTTTGTGCTATTTTATCCAGCACAATTTTTTATGCAGCCAAAAATCGTTCTTCTGATTGAAGACATTGAAATCCAATGCTTCAAATGGTCGCAAAATTTCGTCGATTTTTTTTCTTCCCACCGTGGCTAAATGCCTGCGTCTTAATAAGCCCTAATAAACATTAGTAGTTCGTTCTATCCCTACAGAATTCCATCCTGTGCTCCCTTTGTGAGAAGTAGGTGCATCAGTGGATTCATCCTGTCTTTGGCCGGGAACAATTACAAACTGTGCTTGGCAGGAGCTTTCAGCAGAACCCCAATGCAAACTTCTATATATTAGCAAATGACATCATCTTGGCACATGAATATTTGCACCTAAAATGAAATATAGATGCATTTTTGCAGATGAAAGCAGAAAGTAGAATTTCTTAATTTTTCATTCCCCATCTGATTTCAGATAATGCAAGCACGACAAGACAAGAAATTTATGACAAAAAATATCACCAAGTCTTGCTGATATATATGTAAGAAGGTTAAGCTGAGTACCCTTATCTGTAGGCAATGGACTGCTCATATGTCCTATTCATAGTTACTTCTTTCTTTAAGGCTGCCTTTCGACCAGAGTACTTCTAGCCCATATTTGGTCTGTGTTTTACGGACAGAAATATGAAGCGAATGTGAATTTATGTATCTGTAGTGGCCCAGTACATCTATTCCTGCCCCCCCATACTGTCATACATACTGTCACAGCTGCAGCAAGTGAGGAGTTAAGTGTCTGCAAAAGTGTGAGGGATGCTTGCAATGTATCAATTTGTCTTGTCACATGGTATGAGTGACAATATAAATAGGAGTGTGTGAGAGTGGGAAAGGGTCTTAGTCCATTCTTCTGGGTTCCTGAGTCTTCGGAGTGCCAGCCACATGGGGGTACCTTCAACTCCCAAGTGGTAAAGAATGGAGGAGGAAGAGCGGTTCCAGTTTACCTGTGTGACAACAACCGTGGCTGAGTGAGTCCCTTGAGAAAGGGTGAGCCTCTTGAGAGAGCGTGAGCAAGAGAAGGTGCATCCAACCAGGCCTTGTGCAGAGGTACTTTGTGATTATTTTTCTTACGCGGCAGCGCTGAAGCCTTGGATCATCGCGTAGAGGTACACCCATTAGTTTTTGTCTGCGGCTCCATTATTTTCTGCGGAGGGTCATATCGGTGGGTAACGGAACGGTGGAGTCATCCGTGACATCTGCTATCCCTGTTCTCCAGTTTATTGGGCATCCCTATCCGGAAGAGGTCCAGTGTTGCTCTGGCCGAGGCTGCATGCGTCCTTCTGGGAGGGAGCGTGGTAAGATCCTCAATGTGTGCCTTGTGTCTGGGGCACCCTACGGGACGCTGCATATCTATTTGCAAAGATCTACGACAAAATCCACGGCAAATCAGCAATGCGTGAACACACTCTTAGGCTAGCTTCACGTGGGCGGATTTTTATTGTGGAATCCGCGATTGGCATCTGCACAGAGGATCCGCAGCAAAATGCATGCATTGAAAGACATGTAAATTTGATTTTTCGCTAATACGAATTGCATACTTTGCAAGCGGAGGAAAAAATCACGGCATGCTCTAGTTTGCGCAGACTCCGTGCGTACAGTCGTTTGACTTGCAGCCCATACGTAATTAACAATGCATATTGGCTGTGGGTACTTGTGTTATCGCTTAGCAACACTGCAGGAATTACAAGCATTCGAAAAAAAAGTTCTGCGCATGATCGATGACGAGCCACCGCAGTCATCTGCAATACAGCCAAAGAAGGTCTGCAGGATCGCCGGCAGGGCCCACAGCCAGCCGTGTGAAGCCGGCTTTAGGGTGGTTTCACACATAGCATTTTTCAGAAAAATACAATGTCTTTAGTGGCTTTTCAAGGTAGTTTTTACATGTTTTTGTTTTGGCAAAAGCAGCACATTTAGATTTTATGGCCCATTTACTCATAACATTTGTCGCACAAAATTCGTTTAAACAAACCGAAATGGGCGATAATTGTTGCATCTAAATGCGACGCCATCGTGCACTATTTGTTTGCTTTTCGTTCCTCGCGCAGTTTCAGTCTGCATAAAAATCATCGCCCGTACGCCCAATTCTCGCTGCATCTAAATTCTCCCCGCTCAGTGTTTCACGTAGGAATGTGAAGCGCTGAACGCAAAGTTAGTGATTCTGAGTGATGATCATTCTGTACGAGCGCGAACAACTAGCGCCGATGTCACTCACTCATGTGCTTGTTTAGTCGACAGTCGTCCAGTGTATATGGGGCACTAGTTGTAGGTTAATAGAAATCATTTTTAACTTGTCTTGCATTTATTTGGTCAATGATTTTGTTTTCAGTAGCAGCAGATTTTACTTTTGTTTTTTTTCAAGTTTTTCTACAGGTTATGAAAAAATCCAGAAGAAACATGACAAAAGGTGTGACTAAAAACACTACTCAAAAACACGCCTGTACAAAATGCATGTACATGTTAAAAATGCTGCCCTTTTTTTACGTACTTTTTTCTATATGTTAAAGGGGTTGTGTTGTGCTCAGAGTCCGTGGGTGCCTCAGTGGTTGGACCCCAACTGATCATAAGGCTATCCCATACCTTGTGAATAGAGTTGCCACCCGACCAGTAATCAAGTGCTGTAACTCATTGTGAAGCTCTGGTCAAGATGCCCCTGCAGCTCTCATAAAATCCTCACTGCTCCTCCTGGCGTCTGTATTGCTACACATACAGTATGCAGCGCAGACACCGGGGAGGAGTCAGGATCTTCTCTGAGCTGCAGCAGCATCCTGTCCCAACTGGAGCTTCAGAGGGAGTTACAGTGCTTGATGACAGGGTTGCTACTCATCGGAGGGGGGTGCACCAAGAGGGTGTGCTAGTATTACTAGGGCCACTAAAGGAGTCACTATTATTACTAGGGCCACTAAAGGGGGCAATATTACTATTAGGGACACTGAGAGGGGTTATTATTACTTTGGTGACACTATTAGTACTGGAGCCATTGGAATAAAGGAGGTAAAAGCAAGATGTCCCTAACCACACACTCCATACCATGTCCCTTTTGTTTTTACCTTGATCAGTATATTTTGGTAACAAAGATGGCAACTGTACCTGTGTATACAGAATAACTTTGTAACTTGGCATAACCCCTTTAAAGAAGCCTAAGTAGGCTGCACCTTTGCTAGAAGACAGCTCAGATGTTTGTTTTTTGAACCGTATACATATTTTGTGGTGTTCTGTGTGTTTGTGTGTGTTGCCAAGCTTATCGATCAATGAAGAAGCAGTTTTCGACTCCACAAATACAGGTGAAACACTTTACTTGAGCCAAGCAAGAGTCAATAATTGGAAAGGTGGACGATCGTTGCTTGTATTTAAGGAAGAAGCCAGAAGAAGAATTCTTAGAGGACTATGTTGTCCAAAAAGTTAAACTTCTGGATAAACTGATGGTCTGGGGTATGTGAGGGGTCTAGATCATCTGCACAAGAAATAATGAATTAGTTCCAGTACTGTAATGTGATTGAGAATTGCCTATATAATTAACACAGTGAGTGATTTCCGGATCAGAACTGCCTTTATAAGCAAGTCCCTTGCCACATAGCAAAAATATGATGCATGTGTTTAATGAATCTGAATTCAAGGTGCTTCTTTGACTGGGCAATAGCCTGGACAGGAACCCAATAAACAACATTTGATGCTGCTTTAAAAACCAAATTAAAGCAGAAGAGCCTGTAACCAACAAAGTTAAACTTTTTGAGAGACTATTGAAAGTCTGGTTCCACAAGCCCAAAATAAAGGACATGATCATTAAGTCACAGGAGAACATCTATATATATATAAAGACGAAAGCTCTCACTGACTCACTCACTAACTGACTCACTGACTGACTCGCCACTAATTCTCCAACTTCCCGATGTCGTAGAAACATGACATTTGGCACAAGCATAGATTATGTCCAAAATAGGAAAAGTAAAGGGATCCCAACTCGATTATTCAATTCTAGCTCAAAAGAACTAGCGGTCAAATTTTACGTATGGAATCTAATTCTCTCACTTCCTGATGTCGTAGAAACTTGAAATTTGGCACGAGCATAGATTATGTCATAAATAGGAAAAGTTAATGGGTCCCAACTCAATTATTCAATTCTAGCGCAAAAGAACTAGCGTCCAAATTTTACGTACGGAATCTAATTCTCTCACTTCCCGATGTCATAGAAATTTAAAATTGGGCACGCGCATTACTTATTATGTCATAAATAGGAAAAGTTAATGGGTCCCACCTCGATTGTTCAATTCTAAGCGCAAAAGAATCAGCGTCCAAATTTTACGCACGTAATTTAATTCTCTCACTTCCTGATGTCATAGAAACTTAAAATTTGGCATGAGCATTGATTATGTCATATACAGGAAAAGTTAATAGGTCCCAACTTGATTATTCAATTCTAAGTGCAAAAAAATTAGCGTCCACATTTTATTTACGGAATCTAATTCTCTCACTTCCTGATGTCATTTTATATAAAGGAAACTTCGCATGGTTACCTCCCCATGGTCTTTCCTGGGTAACGCAAAGAACCATGCAAAATGGTGAACTTATTTTTTTCCTCAGTATCTCTGAAGTAACCACGACTTCATAAGATTTTCCGTGTGAACACCAGATAAACACCAGTACCAAATTAACTCGGGCGAAGCCGGGTATATCAGCTAGTAAAGTATAAAAATATGTTGTTTGTTATTATTTATACACAGTATTTTGTTAATTAAACAGTTTATTTTTTACTTCTGAATACGTTTTAAGAAAAGTTTAAAATTGTGAGTGTCTATGCTGTCTAAGAGAAACAGAAAGGTAAAACTCCATTAGATTGGATCACAGAGCAGTGGAAAACATCACCTGGTCAGAGGAGTCTACAATTCTGTTGCACCATGCTGATGAGATGGTCAGGATTTGGTGCAAACACCATGAATTGATGAAACGTCTGTAAGGACTGTGGACATGCATCCACTGTGTCAACCTACCAGGTAGTCGATGCCCAGCCCAGCAAGGCTGACAGCTGACGCTGTGGCATACGGAGGTAAGATATCAAATGGCTGAAACCCAGTCCGGGGATGAGAACTAGGGAAGGTACCTTGTCCTGAGCTAGTATGAAGGAGAAGAAAGACGCGTGGTGCTGGTGGTTCACAGTGTGGTGCGCACGCTCGGTAGTCCTGGCAGCGCCATGCGCGCGCGCATCTGGGAGTGTAGCTGCCGTGCACGAACTCCCTTTTGATGTGCTATGGGGAGTTGGCCGTCTCCCTCTCTCTGCCTCTGGGCGGAGGCTTCTGTTCAAAAGTCTGGCAGTGACTGCAATCACTGCCAGTTATTGGTTTCCCTCAGGTTGCTAGCTAGTCTGCATCTGTAGGTCTCCTGCCTCTGTCAGCGTGTCTGCTATTTTGTTACCATCTGCCAGGTTGTTCCATCTGCCTCGGTACTATCAGTATTGTTTCGTGTTGTTTTTTTCATCTGCCTGTCCTGTCAGTAGTCTACCCATTTCATCTAGGTACGCCAGCGCTCCTTCTGAATCCCTAGATAGCATACGGACCGCCTTCCAGTTGCCCGCCTGGGGTTAGCCAGGAGTGGAGGCAAGCTGGCAGGGACATGGGGTGCGGGTAAGAACCAGGGCAACCCAGGCTGGCGTATCCAGGGTAGATTACTGTAACACTACCTATAAGCTGGGCTAACGTCCTGATAAGGACGACCCCACGGTCTTCTTCTAGGCGCTAGCTGACCCTGGCAGAACAGAACACTTATACCACCAAAGACAGAACAGGACCGAAATGAGAAAAGAAACAGAGGGAGAAACAGGCTTACAAGGATAACACTGAGGAACAGGTGAAGACAACAGACTGAAGTATGCAAGGATGGAAGAACAACAAAGTGCAGGACACTGGATGCTAATAGAATAACTACAGAAACAGAGGCCAAGAAGGAAGCCAGAGAGCAGAACTCACAACAACACTGAAGCACTGAAAGGAAGTCCCAGCTCAGCTATATAGGGCAGTAATTAGAAAAGGTCCTTAAAGCTGAGCTGAAAGCCGTAGATCAATTAACCATAGAAGTGTCGGAAGAAGGTAAGTATAAGCTCAAGTTACAAGGAGAGCAGGACGATGCCCGCGTCTGCCAGAACCAGAAAGAGAAGTTAGTCTGAAGAGTGGAGCTAACAACGTCCTGTCAGGTGTTCCGAACATGTCAGTACATCCATCTAATTTGTGGCAAATGCAAGAAGCTGTCCTATCCGCATGGGACAATATTCCTGCTGAACAATTTCAGAGCCTAGTAGAATCTGTGCCATGACAAATTGCTGTAGGTCTGAATGGCTTAAGGAGGTCCAAAGCGCTACTCAATGGATTTCTCTTATAAACTGGCTATGTATACTGGTAACTAATCCAGTGCTCTTATGAGCAGGCAGCAAGGTATTTTTTAACATTGCTAATCTTCAAAACAAGGGAGAGAAATGAAGGCTAATTGTCTGATGACTTTATGAACCAAAATCTGTTCACCGGAGACAAAGAATCTGACCTAACCCAAGACTGCTGCTGCGTCTCTAATTAACATTAGGAAAACATCCATTGTCTCCTGTAATGTTCTGCAGTACAAGAACAGACTGGGCAGCAGGCATACCATATGGTCCCTTCAAAAAGCAGTGATATTGAGCCAGATTTGTAGACAACCTGTTATGTAAACCATGGACAAAAAAATTACAACTTCATTTGAAACTCTTTCCAAGCAACAACAATGTTATATGCAAACATATGCCAGTTTGTTGAAAGAAATGTAGTTTAGCATACCTCCTCAGAAAGTCTTAGAACATTTTAGAATACCAAATCCCTAATATTTTATTACAAGAAGCACTCCCTGTATAGTAGTCTCATTTTCCATAATTGGTTTTTCATTCACTGTAAATTGCAATCAGGAGTCTGCTGACAGATTAGCAGAGTTCTGACCTGGAGCAATATAGATAATAAGATTATATTAAAGAGTTCCTCACCTTTGGAGATGTTTTTTAATTCCACTGGATGAATTTTATTAATTAATACATATTTACAATCAGTTTTAATTAAAAATTGTGGATAATTTGTCTTCTGCAGCTTGCAACTTTTACACAACAATATATACAAGATGCTTGATTCTGTTCTGTCCCCATTCCATCAGATGTACTCTCTGACTGCTCTGTCTTCAGTCCTTATCACTGCTCTATCAGTGGTGCCCCAAGCCTTTATACTGTCTGAGGTGAAATGGGGCCCCTCCTCAAAAAAACAATCATTTTTAGTGACCCCAGTAGTAATAATGACCCCCATTAGTGGCTCCAACAATAATAGTGACCTTCATAATGGCCCTAGTAGTAATGGTGACCCCCGTTAGTAGCCCCAGTAGTAATAGTGATCCGAGCCAGGCAACAACCCAACAAGCATTTAACTTACTTGCTCTGTAGTTCCGGTCTTGTTATCACTGCTGCTGGGATCAGCATGTGACTTCTGACCTCTCCACCCGGCATCTGCGTGTAGGAACACAGACGCTGGGGGAGAGGTCAGGAGTCATACTCTTATTACAGCAGCAACCCCCAGACCGCAACTAAAGAGCAAGTTTCTTATAAGATTGCTGTCTGGCTGGCTCACAGGTGGTGATTATTTTTTTTACCGGCCATTAATATGGCTGGGAAAAAATACATACTGGCCAGACAGCAACCCACCATCCCTCTGAGGTTCTGCAGACTGCCACCTGAGGCAGCAGTCTCAGATTGCCTCATAGTAGGGGTGCCCCTGTGCTCTCCTAAACACTAATCTAAACTGACCTAAGCTCACATCTTTGCAACCCAATAAAATAAATAAGAGTTCAGGAGAGCAAAGACAAGCTGCTGGAGACGGAGCTGTCTGATGGAATGAGCGATGAATGGGATCAAGTGGTTTGTAGTTTAGTGTCAGCATGCAAGCTGCAGAAGACAAAAGATCCAAAAGTCTTAATGACAAATAAAAGCAAATATTTTATTTATCCCATACAATTATAAATGTATCAAAGTAGTCCACAGCCTTCAAGATAACTGTCCGGTCTCTTGAGTTGAGAGTCATTTTCTGCCCCCATAGGCTCCCTGTGAGTTTTGTGTATGGACATCTAAACAGGCCATTCCTGTGAAAACATGTTTTTCCATCCCTGCCCCCCTCATCATATTGTCTGTCACACTCTGTAGGTCTCATCTGTGTATTGTAGCCATTTCCATGCAGTGCAGCCTCCTGTCTGATGCTTATCAAGTAACATCTTAAAGGTGAAACTGTTACTTTCATTTTCACATCAATTTCATGGTGCATCAGCAGAGCATTAGCAGAAGCCATACCATTTCTGCCAGCAAAGTGGGCAGTTTAATTATCATTAACTTCTATATTCACCTAAATAAGCTACAGATTATACGTATACAGTCAGCAGGATGAGCCGTGATCTCCTATATTATAGCTGTGTGATCATCATCAGTAACTGTGGCAGTAATGTCTGTGTCTCCCTCTTAGCAGTTTCTGTGGTAAGGTCTGTGTTACAGCACCATGCAGACTGAGAAACTTACTAGTTTCAGACAACATAACCCCAAGTAAATCTCAACTGGTCAAATTTGAGATCACATGACCATCTGAAAAGCACGACTCCAGGAATTTCATATAGAAAGGAATAAGAAACTAAAGTAATACTAGCCGATTTATATATACCGGGGGATAGCAACATCATGAATGAAACATTTTTTCACCAGAGTGGCCCTTCAAAAGGTTTATCCCAAGATGTAAATTTATCCCATATCCACTGTCTAGACAAAAAGTGCCTAATTGGTGGGGGTTTGACCACTGGGACCCCCACTGATCACAAGAACGAGGGTCCCATGTCCCCCCATAAAAATGAGGTGATGGTTAAGCATGTGTGCCCCTGCTCCATTCAGCTCTATAGGACTTCCTGGCGTAGCCAAGCGCTGCCACTCCATCCATATGTGGGTAGATGGGACCCCTCGTTCTCATGGTTATTCCTGTGGTCAGACCGCCAATGATCAGATACTTGTCCGATTAGACACATCCTGGGGATAAAAGATAATTTTATATATTGACACGATCCCTTTAAGGATTGGGGACAGCCACAGATAGGAAGAGTGAAGGCGCAGAGCTGCAGCCTCTTCATTACAGTATCCATACAGTAACACATTCAACCGTGCCGCTGTGTCTGCTACAGCTGCTCAACCCGGTTTACTTGACTTGGCTGAGCTGCAGCTTCAGATATAAGTACATGAGCATGAATGTCACTGTGTCAGATACATCAGTGAAGGGGCAGCGGCACTCCAGTAGAAGAATTAAAATTCTAAGCCAATGTTTTGCTATATACCACATTGTCAGTTAATAGACTATTAGCCACATTTGAAGGGTGGAGGTTATGCTCCTTTTACACTGAATAAGAACTGTATGATTTTCGTTTGCACCAGTAACATCATCACTGGCTCGTTCGCGCTTGTTCAGCGTGTTTAGACAGGCAGATTCATCATTGAGAATCATTCACTTCTCGTTCAGTGTTTCACATTCCTATGTCAGAAACGCAATCTTTTCTCCTTGGGGAGAGCACCTTGAAGGTGAGTGAGTGAGGAAACTTATAAGGCCTTTCATGCTCCTCTGGGTAATATGCAAATAAGGGAGATGGAACAATACCTCTGCAGCACTACCCATTGGAAGGCAGCGTTCCTGCAACTCAATCTAAGACTCTTTATACAAGCCTTGTAACAAGGACTGGGAATTGAAAGCCAAGCCAGAATCCTATGGGACGCTAGCAACGGAGCAGGTAAGTGAATAACTTTTGTATGGCTCATAATTAATGCACGATGTATATTACAAAGTGCATTAATATGGCCATACAGAAGTGCTTAACCCCACTTGATTTCACGAGACAACCCCTTTAAAGGTAACAAGTGAACGAGCCAAGGATGATTTGTAGTCCTGCAGAAACTGAACAATGAGCCAAAAGCGAACGATTCTTGTTCGGTGTTCAGTCATTGGCTCGTGTTTAGACCGAATGATTTTCGTTCATTTGAACAATTTTTTGAACGGAAATCATTCCGTCTCAACACACCTTTAGTCACACACTCACTGAGGGGTCTCAAATGAACTTTGATCAGACAAGACTTGTTTTATCCTGATAGTTATTTGCTGACTATGTAAAGTTCACTAGTAAAAAAATCTTCCTGAAAGCTCTGTCTCTAGTGTATTTTGCTACAGAAAGCAGACAGCACCGTACATTGCTCAGTGGCCTGGGTTGGTACTGCAGGCTGAGTCCTACTGAAGTGAATGCAGTACCAACTCGGGCCACAGCACAATGTATAGAGCTGTCTGCTTCTTGCAGTAAAATAGCTGGAAGTAGGAAAATACAATCATTTCTACATGTGTTTCTGTTCACATTTACCTTATTGGCTCCATTAGGAACCTCTATCACAGATTATGCAATATTTGATTGGAAAAATAGCACACCATGTAATGTTTTTTCCCGGCAAACGACAAATACCTCACTGGAAACCGATGGACCCTATTATACATCAGTGAGGTCCATCAAGTGCTGCTGGTGTCCAACGTGTGACTGATCCGCTTCCGTTCTAAAGGGAAGTCACAACATAAATGAATTATTACACTTTGAATCACTCAAAAACTCTGGAAAAAGTTTTCTGAAAGCATTATTTTCCAAAACAATGTGAGCCAATATTCAATCTTTTTCTAAGCTCTAATAATGTTTAGTTTGATGAACGCAGCCTAAAAAAATATATTTACAATGTACTTTCTAGACATGCATTTAAAATAATGTCTTAAAATGACTAGAAAATGACCTGTCAATTGGAATCTCAGAGTGCCTACTTTCAGCATTTTCCGATGCAAGTGGGGTCTCATGGGGATGCTTTACCCCTAAAAATGGTGTATGGAAAGCAGTAAGTATGCTGAGCAATTTCTGGCAGGAAAATCATACTTTACATTCAGGTCACTTAGATTCTGAGTAAATGCAGCGCTGTCTGAATAATTATTATTATACAAATTATTAGAATTTGCAGAAAAACGACATTATCATGCAATTTCACTTGCAGTATTATTTTATTTTATAGATTTCTTGCACAGCAAGATGAAAAGGCAACATTAAGGGTAATGGCATGCCAAAAGGGGTAGCAGCAGCGAGAACTGCATTCGTTCCTTATTAGTTGCTGGACTCTATGAGAATTACAATTGGTTTTTATTAGTTGCTGTTTCCCAAAAACGTTGCTTCCAGATATTAATTTGAAGTCTATAGAGAAATATGAGAATGGTTACATGCATGGCATTTTTTGTTTTTGCCATTTTTGCAGAATATTTGGGGTCAGTAGCAGTTAGCAATAAGCAGCATATTCTGGGCATGATGGTTTATTTTGGGGCTCCATTGGGCTTCAAAAATGGCAAGAAAAACACATACTGCATTTTTATGACTATAAAACGTAGTTTCAGCACAATAAAATCTTGCTAAAAAAGAGTCTGCGCCTTATTGTCTAGAGGCAGGGGGGTCTGAAAGATCCAGAGACCCCTGACCACTTCCTTAATGATCCGGCAGTGCACTGATCGATCATCGGAAGAACTCTACAGCTTTATATACCTGCTGCACAGTCCTCTCTCTCCCTGCTAGATCAGGGCAGGAGAAGTCCCCTCCAGTAGATAATGCTGGAGATCACTCACATATCTCCCCCAAGGTGCAGATCCTCATCTGTACACACAGGGACAGACAAGAGCAAAGATCAAAGTTCCTGCAGTAGTAGCAGGACTTTAATACCATGTAATCAGGAGCTTTGTGAGCAGGGGGTCATGTGTTACTACAGTTGTATGTGGGGCTTTAGTGTTAATAAAATCAGTGTCTAACATACCAGCTGCAGATATGTGTTTGTTCTATTTCTTTTATTTTGTGGTATTTTTCCTGTAAGGGCTGGCGCAGTGGCGTAATTATAGGGGATGCAGGGGATGCGGTTGCACCCATTCCCAGGAGCCTTAGGGGGCCCATAAGGCCTCTCTTCCTCATATAGGGAGCCCAGTACTATGAATAAAGCATTATAGTTGGTGGCCCTGTTACAGGTTTTGCACTGGGGCCTAGGAGCTTCAAGTTACGCCTCTGCGTTAAGGGGTTAAGAGAAGTTCGTGGGCCTCAAGATAAACTTTTGTACCTAGGCCCATGAGCCTTTAGCTACGTGCCTGGGCTGGCGTAGCTGGTTCCGACATGGTACGCTGGATCAGGTGGCAGGAAATGACGCCGGCCTCAGGCCAAAGAGTAGTGTAGTCAGATCTGGGAGGGAGAAGGAAACAACAAAAGTGTTTCTGGCGTTGTTGGCGGTCTTTGGAGACTTCTCAAGATGCAGTCACTCCTACGGGGCAAAAAAAGATGCACAGGAAAATTAAGAAAAGGACAAGTCTAACTCGGGTTCCTAGTGAAGGATAACGGTGTCACCAACGATTCATCTTTATTATGCAACAACCAGTGATACACTACTTTGGGGACTGTTTACAATTTATGAAGTTGCCAAGTAAAGTTTCTTCCGCATCAACATGTATACGAATAAGGTCACTAAAGAACTGTGCGAATTGCATCTACGGAGGCTGCCTGACCGACTGCAATATAGAGCAGTAACAGCCCTGCTTACAACTGACCCCGCTATGGCCCAAGCAGTACTCATTCCCCATGCTGCCACCGATCCATCAAACCTGAGCTTGATTCTACATTGGTCCAGTGGAGCACAATACAGTAACCGCTATTCAAATGGCCTAAAGTGGTGCTCTGCAGTACAAACGATCTTCAATTTAATCCTTAGAGAATACGACCGTGGCACTCACCAACTAGGCATGAAATCTTCGTATTGTGCAAGATCACAGGATGCAGAAAAAAATATTTCCTCCTTTTTTTCAAGTGCTCATGATAGAGGTCTTTTCAACACAAATTTGATGTCAGCTGTGAACAACCCCTTTCCATTTGCAATATTAGAGCAAATGGTGGTAACAGAAGGGGCTATTAGCCATTAACCAGAACCCATGTAAAGAGCAGCTCACATTCTGGACCATTGACTTCTGGGCAGAGGCGTAACTTGAAAATCCTGGGCCCCAATGCAAAATCTGTAATAGGGCCCCCCCAACTATAATGCTTTATTCATACTACTAGGCACCCTATATGGAGAAGATAGGCCTTATGGGCCCCCTAAGGCTCCTGGGCCCGGGTGCAACCGCATCCCCTGCATCCTGTATAGTTACGCCTATGCTTCTGGGTATCACAGTGATTGTAGTCAGAGAGTACTTCTTATTTTCATTTTTAATGCACAGCTTTCCCAACAAGAACTGATTGTAATAAACTACATGACATGAGACCTAGCTAATGGAAAGAACTTGTCTGAAGCAGACAAGCCCTTTAATATTGTAGCTGCAGATGGGGAATAACATGGCGTAACTGCTGTCAAGCTGCCTGCACTCTTTTTTTGATAACTGTAGCGACAAACCAACTCAATGCCCATCCCATATTAATTAACAACACAGACAACCGATGATCTTTTTTGTGGGTGTGTGTTGGCCACAGATTTATTCCATAACTCACACTACCAATAGAAGCACATAACCATTCCATTAGGTTGAATTAGTATGCCACTGCAGGTATCAGTGAATCAGCATGCCACTCCTTTGTCACCCCATTGACTCTGCCCCAATACAATCGAGGGGTGCTAATGTGTTGGCGTGGCAGCCTGGAGACTAGTGAAGGGCTTAATAGGTTAACATTGAAAGTACAATATACTGCAATACAGAAGCATTGCAGTATATTGTATATGTAATTGTATGTTAAATATATAATAAAATATATATATATTTATATATACATTATAGAAAAAAAATTAACAACCCCTTTTCCCATTTGTCACATAAAAGATTAAAACGATTTAAAAAAAAAAACCAGAATTGATATTGCCAGATGCACAAAAGTCTAAAATATTAAAATATCGAATTATTTATGCCAAAATAGTGAATACTATAAAAAATAGTAATACAATGACAGAATAGCATTTTTTGGTCAACTGGTGTCTTGTCTCTTGTCACGAACATGAACACGATTCTTTGAAATGGGGTAATACACGATTTTTTTTCCCATCGCATCGTGGTATAGGAAAAAATTCCAGCCTGTTCTACCTTTGGGCGTTCCCTCTTAACACCTTGCCCAGTGTTTTCTGAGTTTCACGGCCCAATATTGCATTCGCCCATGTGAAATTAGCCTATGGGCTTGTTCACACGAACGCGTTCTGCATGCATTAGCGATGAGTGAAATGTTTGCTTCTAAATAGAACCAATGGTTTCCTATAGTAGCGTTCACACAAAGGAACTTTAGATGCGCAAAATGCTTGCACCTGCAAAACATGTCGGCTCTGAGATGAGCGCAAAGATAGGACATGTATGTCCTATCTCTGCTGCGTGCTTTCCATAGGTTCCTATGGGAGCCTTGAAAGCACGCACCACGGATCGTGTGAACGGGCTACTTCACGTAGTTTGAAGTAGCTTGTTCACGTGATCTTTTACAGCACTATAGCCGCGATCATTGAACGCATTGCTAATGCGTGCGGAACGCGCTCATCTGAACGAGCCCTAAGGGGTTAATTGCTGATAGGAATTAGGTGCCTACCATCATATTACAATCTGCTTTAGGCTCGATTCACACTAGTTTTTTGCGCATAAAAAATTTGCACGCTCAACATGCACAAAATATTATCCATTGATTTCAATGGGTTCGTTTACATGCATGAATTTGGCATGCATAATTCGGTCATGCCAACAAATACGCGGCACACTCCATTTTTTTGCACATTTATGCAGGGAAAGAGAACGTTTTGAACTCAAAACTATTGGCCATTTTAATGGCTGAGAGCACTGGTGGGCAAATATGCAACGCCCATTCCACAAAAATGCACCACAAAAGCCTGCAGCAAAAACGCATGCAAATATGCTTCTGCTTGTGTGAATGCGGCGTTAGACCAGTTTCAAACAAGTCTATTAGGGGCACATTTATGCAAAAGCAATACAAAGAATTGTCCTGGCCAACCACGGATCTACTACATGGATTACTGGGTATTAGTGTATCTTGACGCCACCGGAAGCTAGAGGTTTGACAGGAGGAATGCCCCTCTCACACCCCTAGCTCCCGATTGACTCAAAAACCTAAGGTCCTGGAAGCGGGTAAAGTGGATGGAGAAGCGGTGTTCCAACTCACATAGGAGGGCTCCATGTGTTAGATGCCGATCACCTGCAGCAGTTAAGCGGATGTCCCAGGGCCTCCCAGCTGTCCTCCTCATTGTGCTGTCTGCGGCCCGATGCCTGTAACGCTGACTGCCCCACCGCTGTTGCCTGGCTGCTGTCCTGAAGCAGTGTGCGACACATGTCAGGAACTGTTGCCTCCGCTGCTGACTTCCTGCTCTTCTCATGCTGCGCTTGGACGGTGTCTATGAGTTCATGCAGAGCCTCTGCTGTGTTCTTCCACATGCCGACCGGGCCGAAGGAATGAGAGAGGAGGACACTAACCGGGGCCGCAGCCATAGACATTGGACGCCCCTGTGGCCTACGTTATGCCGAAGGCGCTCTGTGATGTGGCACTCAGCGGGGTGCATTGTTCTGGCCACGGAGCAGAGAGCCGGTTTGAGCACAGCAAACGCGCGCCTATAGCGGCAGTGGGGAAGGAAGGCAGATGCAGGCCTCCGTCCATTGCTGCAGGTTGCTTTTTTGTTATGCGCGGTCAGCGGGGAGGGTGCTTCAGCAGTCCCAATTCTACGTCGGGAAAGGGGGCAGGCAAGGAACCAAGGTGCTCGGCTCCCTAGATTGCAGCTGCAGCATCACTTTAGTGAGCTGGCAGGACCTGCAGCCCATCCACGACTGCAACCAATCAGGTACAGGGGGCATCACCCCCCTGTCAATCTTGACTTCACCAGTTCTTCCTGGTGGTGTCAAGATGCACTAATACCGGAATTCTGTGTACAGTTCTGGACACCGGTGCTCAAGAAAGATGTTGCAGTGCTTGAGGGGGTTCAATGAAGGGCAACTAAATTAATAAACGGTATGAGAGGACTAGAATACCCAGAGAGGCTATCAAAGTTGGGATTATTTACCCTAGAAAAAAGACGGTTAAGAGGCAACCAAATAACTATGTATAAATACATTAGGGAACAATACAAGGATCTCTCCCATAATCTGTTCATACCCAGGACTGGGACGGTAACAAGAGGGAATCTGCTATGTCTAGAAGAAAGCAGGTTTCATCACCAACACAGAAGCGGGTTCTTTACTGTAAGAGCAGTGAGACTGTGGAACTCTCTGCCTGAGTACGTGGTGATGGCAAAATCCATAGAGGAGTTAAAGAGGAGACTAGATGTCTTTCCAGAACACAATAATATTACAGGATATAGATATTAGGTGACCAGCGGGGCTGAGGATCTCAAATGTTGATCCAGAGATTACTCTGGCTGCCATTATGGAGTCAGGAAGGAATTTTTTTTCTCCGAATGAGCTAAATGGCTGCTTGTTTTTTTTGCCTTTTTCTGGACCAACAAGGGGGAGGGGGGGGGGGGGGGGGTTTGAAACAGGCTGAACTAGATGGGCATTATCTTCATTCAGGCTAACATACTATGTTACTAACCCAAGCTCAGATCATCAGAGGGATCCATGATACTCCGAGTCCAGGCCAGTAGATCCACAGTTATAAATTAGCCCTTATTACATTCCTGTGAAACGGGCCATAAAAAAATGACATCAGTAACCTGGCTGCTCTGTGGGTAATACATACATTTTAAATCTAGAACTGTCATATTAGCGATGCCATACAACTGAACCTACTGTGTGGATCTTTGCATTTGAAGGTTTCCTGAAAATATGAAGATACTATTTACTGCTGGTTGTTTTACTTCGGCCCCTGACCATCAAGACCTTGTTGTCCCTAATCTACTTTAGGGTCTCTCACTTGTGTTCCATCATTGCACATCTCTATTGATCTTCAGTCACATGATGCTCTTCTTTCATCCATCACCACTCTGACTTTTGCCGCCTGCCAACCAACATCAGAACATTGAGGTCATTGTGTGACTATTGTCAGCTTGTCATTTTGGTACACAGCAATAAATGCCCCAGGACAAAAAGATATTCATTCACATCTCTTTGTTGCAGTTTGTCTTTGATATAGGCCAAAAAAATGTGAGGTATCTGAAAATTGTCACATTGTCTCACTGTTATATCATGAACAAATCCAAAAAAATCATATTTCCATCAGTTGTTTTAAGTAGCGCAGAGTTAAATCACATACGTTGTAGTATTTTGAAGGCTTTCTAATATGTTTGAAGTCATTCATTAAAAAAGTTCAAGTGATAAAGAACACATTTCTTGTACTGCATCTACATAATACAATATAATATAGATTTACATACAGTATAATGGGGCACATTTTATTAGTACCATATTTCTGTTTCTGCCTTATGTTTGGTGAGAACCAATTTGGGCAAATTTTTACTATTGATTTGCTCCAAAAAGAACAGATGTTCTGCCTCTTACTTCACTTTTCAAAAGTGTCTAGGAAAGGGGGGTGGGGTTTGAGTAAAAGTATGAATGACATAACTTTTTAAAAACTTGCTAACTTTGTTCCACTCTCACTTCAGTAGATGGGTAGAGTACAAAGTGACTCCACATCTCTAGACATTTTTAAAGAGACTCCATCAGCTACGTTGAGCCCTACAAGCTAAGCTTATAGTCTCAAAGTAGGTGACCCGCTGAGTCCTGGGAATTTAAGTTTTATGCTTTCCTTCCCCACTGTTTCCCCGGTGTCAGCGCTGAAAACTGCCACTCCAATGCATTGCGTGGAATACTAAGTAGTCTTCCCACTACTAAGTGCATGTCATACAGTCCACTCATTGCATTGCGGCTTTCAGTACTGACATCGAGGGAACAGTGGGGAAAGTAAGTATAACCCTTACATCCGTGGATTCATTGGGTCAGCACTATGAGCCCATACGTTTAGCTCATGGGGCTCAAAGTAGCCGACAGATTTCCTTTAAAATGCAACAAATGTATTAACATGGTGGGATATTTGATAAATGTGTCACATTGTAAACTGAAATACGAAAATAAGCATACCAGGAAGGTGGCATCAAAATGGACTTAAAAAACGCACACATGATAAAATCCTCACTGTATGTGTTTGTGTGATGCCTTCAGCAAAAAGCAGGGAGATGAATTTATCACCAGGGGATCTTTTGATACCGCTGTTCTGACATGTTTTCTTTTCCTTCTATAGCTTAAAATGCGACAACTGTATCAAATGTCACACACAGTTGATACATTTGTGGCACCTTTAAATTGTGTTTAGAGGTCACTTTGTACACCACCCAGCTACTGGGGTGAAATTCTGACAAATTTTGCAAATTTTTAAAAAGTCACAAAATGTCTCCAAATTCTAGACAAGGAACAAGCAACTTTGGAAATGTGCAGTGAGAAGAGCACCATCTGTTCTTTTCAAGGCAAATCAACAATACATTTGTCTAAACTGATTTGTGTCAAAAAAGGTACAAATTACACCAGAATTCTACCCCAGCATCAGTAATAAATGCACCCCCCATTGTTTGTAGTGGAGAATGAATCCATAAATGGCATCTGATGGAGCATGATGTCCCTGATTATAAATCTTTGTATGCCTCCATATTTAATTGGAGATATACAGAGGTACAGTATGGACTTCTATAGGTACTGAACTAAGCAGTCCCAGGTTATACCACATTTACAAGCATGAGCCCTACAACCAGTAGCTTCGCTGTAGCACATCAGCAAATATAGAGAGAATACAGGCTGCTGTACACCAACCTTGGTCTTTATCCTGTCCTGTAAAAATGAATTTAAAACACTACTAATTCCTTCAACTTTTTTTAAATCCTTAACCCCTTCAGTGGCAGGTAGAGATGAGCGAGTATACTCGCTAAGGCTAAATACTCGAGCGAGTAGTGCCTTAGCAGAGTATCCTCCCACTCGTCTGTAAAGATTCAGCTGCTGGCGCGGGTGACAGGTGAGTTGCGGCGGGGGGGGGGGGGGGAGAGAGGGAGAGGGAGATCTCCCCTCCGTTCCTCCCCACTCTACCCCGCCGTTCCCCGCCCCCCGCTGGCCCCCGAATCTTTAGAGACGAGCGGGAGGCTACTCGGCTAAGGCACTACTCGCTTGAGTAGTTAGCCTTAGCGAGTATACTCGCTCATCTCTAGTGGCAGGTTTATTATTACCATGTCATGCCTCACGGGGCAGGTTTTTAAAATTTAATCATGCAAGTAGTTATTAAGGAGTGCAACAATCACATTGCAACATTTTTTTGTAATGAAAGAATACATTATAACAATTTTCTGAAAATAATTTCAAAAGTTTGGAGGAAGGAGATTTTCTGGGCGTGCCACTAAAGGGGTTAAAGGGTGATGACTTTTCTTGTTTATCAGTTCTTCTTTTTTGCCCTTCCCAGAAAATATACAGTATACACTGATCATCTATAACATTAACACCACTGACAAGTGAAGAACATAACATTGATTTTCTTGTGAGAATGGCAGCTATCAAGTAGTGGGATATATTAAGCAGCAAGTGAACAGCCAGTTCTTGATGTTGATGTGTTAGAGTCAAAAAAAATGGGCAAAAGTAAGGATCTGGGTAACTTTGACAATGGCCAAATTGTGATAGCTAGACAGCTGGGTCGGAACACTTCCAAAAACGTCAGATCTTGTGGTGTATTCCTGGCATGCAGTGGCCAGTATCTACCATAATTGGTCTAAGGAAGGACAGCCGTTGAACCGGCAACAGGGTCATGAATGCCCAGGAATCATTGAAGCATGTGGGGAGTTTAGGCTAGTCTGGTCTTATCCAACAGAGGAGCTACTGTAAAGAGAGATTGCTGAAAACATTAATGCTGTCTGCGGCAGAACAACTAGTGCATCACAGCTTGTTGATTATGGGGCTGTAAGTCTGTAGACCACTCAGTGTAGCGATGCTGACCCCTATTCACTGCCAAAAATGGCTACAATAGTCATGTGAACATCAGAACTGGACTGAGGAGCAATGGAAGAATGGAACTGATTCATCACATTTCCTTTTATATTATTTAGATGGCCGACTGTGTGTGCATCACTTACCTGGAGAATAGATTAGCACTGTGATGCTTTAGGCAATGTTCTACAGACCAAGTAGACCCCTTGATGACAATGATATTCCTGATTGGCAGTGCCTTCTTTCAGTAGGATAATGTAATCTGTGAATATTGTTCTCAAATGGTTTGAGGATCATGACAATGGTTCAAGGTGTTGACTTGTCCTTTAAATGCTCGTGCTGGAATGTGCGGGAAAAATGTCAGATCCATAGAAGCCCTACATTATAACAAGACTTCAAGATCTGCATTGTCTGTCACTCCACCCTGTTTCCCTGAAAATAAGACATACCCTGAAAATAAGACAGAATTTTCCAGAATTTTTGAGGATACAAAATGATTTTTCAGGCTTTTTGAGGATGCTTGAAATATAAGCCCTACTCCAAAATTAAGCCCTGCTAACAGTTAATTAAAAAAGTCAATTTAAATAGTGTCCAGGCAGCTATACATGTAAAAAAGTTAAACCTTTTTGAACAAAAATTAATATAAGACACTGTCTTATTTTCGGGGAAACACGGTAGTTGCAGCTAAATTAAAAATGGTGACTCGGGAACCTGCATGGCCAAGAAACAAAAATTGCAATTTTTTCCTTAAACATTTTATCAAAGTGCAGGCAGTAGCGGGTTTAGACACAGATGAATGTCTCTACAATCACATCATTTTCTTCTAAGAATAGTGCTTTTATTTGTAGTTTTGACTTGTGACCAGAGGTCGCAATAACGCCTGCACACAAGCATTTTCATGCTTTGAAATCAAGGGAGAAACTCATGCCATGGCGCTATACTTGCACTGAGTCTGTGTAGAAGAGTCAATGAGAAAGCTTCCTACTGGCAGTCTGAGCTGTAAGGAAGGAACTTGCTCATTTACAAGCAGCTTATTTGTCATTCTGTCTGGACGAAGTCAAATGAGCACAAAAATAGAGCATTTCCTATTGCTTTCCACATGCGTTGAAAAAACGAGAATGAGAACGAACCCCTTGAAATCAATGAGTTCTATTCTCCGCGTATTGCGCACGTGTTGCACACAAATCCGTCCATCTGAAGGAGCCCTAACTACATTGCATGACAATTTGCACCCCTGCTACTGCAGAGCCAAGAAGCAATTCCCCCAGTCAATCTGCAACTTCTGCCTTTGTTTAAGTTGGCCGTAATACAGTATATCTTTATAACTACAAGGCTACAGAATGAAAAGCATAATAATGTAATATAGGGTTGAGGGACTGGAATGCATAATATAGAATATATATGATGTAATATGGTATGGAGTAGGTCGAGTGCACAGCATGGTATGATTACATATATACTATGCTACACATTTAACTCTATATTACATTATATGCTTATCCTACTATTCTATGTATGTATATCATGGAATGTTAAGTGGAATGAGTAAACTGCCCTGTGTGATTTGTATATAATCTAGGGTGTAATCAGTAGACTACATAGTGGGATCTGTACATAATGAAATATAGAGTGTAATGAGTACAGTGCACAGCTTGGATCCCCGGGTCTTATTAATTGGAATTAGAGTGAATTTCCTGCTATTCCATGGCTAAAAATATTCCTCAAACATTCGAGCAGGAGTATTTGAACTCGGCTGGAAAATATCTACTGGAACCTCTGCTGGGGATATATTTTATTAAATGACCCCAGTCTAGTAATGCCGCTATGCAAGAAGTGGTTAAATGTCATAGTCTGGCTATGGATAGATCAGGCAAATGTCTATTTTTAAAATTCCATTACAGAAGAACTTCAGTTTGACCATTGTTGAAAAGAACAAGCAGGTTATTGATCCTATTCGTTCGAAACAAAGCTTTCCTTGAGGGAAAATTAATCTTGATTTCTACTAAAACATAAGTCAATAGATGTAGTGTTATATAAAAGCTGAGCTATGTGAATAAAATGAGCTAACTTTTCTTTTTTTTTTTTGAAGTGCCAGTCTCGGCATGGATCAGTAATGATAGATTTGGACTGAGACTTATATGTGCATCTCTGAAAATCTATACCCACAATTCTCCGCTATCACGGTTGGAGTCTATTGTCTATTCATTCATTTTTTAAAAGGTCTTTGCACATGTGAGCACAAGACCATTGTATGGCTTTCATTTTCTCTAAACGTACCCAGTGAAGTAAAGAACCGCTCAGCGCTAATGTTTGTTTTATTGAAAGGAAATATGTAGCATAAACTGAGGATAACGTTGGGGATATACTTAGGATAAGTGCTTTCTTTCCTACAGAACAAATACAGTAGGCACACTTCTCAACGTCAAATGAGAAGACTTGAAATGTTGTTGAATGCCGTCCTTTAGTGTTGTCTGTATCGCGCAGCTAGACGCACAGTGGGTCGCCCGGATTGAAGTCCTCATTGTGCCTATAGATTGAAGGATTTGTAGTTAGTGGAATGAAGGTATGTGCACTTTGTAATTGGAACAGATATGTTTTAGAGCAAAGCTATTTCCCCAGGTATCTGATGGATGCGCATGAGATGATGGTTGCATTTTTAACCCTTTCCAATCCAATTTGTATCCTGGTTTTCCTAGGGGGCTTACTCTTTTTCTGCCATTATACAACAGCGCTATATGCTGGCTAAAGCCAGTACTGCATGAGGTGACACATTGGATAGGCTCCGACAGCAGAGAGGCTGGCAATATACAGTAAGAGAACCCCGACTGATGTCTTCCAACATCGGAGCTGTACAGTCTTAAATCATAATGTCTTCAGAGGTCAGACAGTGGATTGGAAAGGGTTAAAGGGTCCTTAGAGCATGCGGCACACGAAGCCTTGACCAAACATAGCTCTGGTCTATGGGTTTTAGTCAATCATAAGAGCCATGTTGTTCAAATACATAAAAATGGTTCAACGGTTCAACTGATGTAACATCATTCTGAACCGAGATAAGCAATCATTACTTTCTAAAACTGGATGGTTCTTGGCAGTTGAGCCAACAGAGAACTGGGTCGCTTAAATTGATGGGATTGAGAAATAAAGGAGTGGTGCGACAGTAAGGAATGTAGCTAGAGATCGGTTCGGGTGTTTTTGCACTCGAGCACCGCTTTTTCCGAGTAACTGACTACTCGGACGAAAAGATTCGGGGGGCGACATGGTGGAGCGGGGGGTAGCAGTGGGGAACAGGGGGGAGCTCTCTCCCCCCCCCACTCCCCTCTGCAACCCCCCACTCACCCCCGGCGCCCCCCGAATCTTTTCGTCTGAGTAGTCAGTTACTTGGAAAAAGCGGTGCTCGAGTGCAAAAACACCCGAACTGAGTATGCTCGCTCATCTCTAAATGTAGCTAATTAGTGTACAGTCATATAAGGTGTAATTAACATACAGATTCTATGGATGTAACCATTGTTTTGGGCCACTCACACATGCCGTTGGCCAATTGCTGCAATTTTACCACCGTTATGCTGCCTTTGACTTGGGGTTTTAATGCACCCCATCATTTTCATGGGTGATGAGGTGCGTTAATCGCGGCAAAATAGGGCAGACAGCACTCAAAAATTGGAGCACTAGAAAGGGCCACGATCGAGAACATGTCTGCAATGCCCCATTAAAAACAATGAGAGCATTTTACCGCAGTGTTCAAAATGCCATGGTAAAAAGCACATGCGTGAGAGTGGCGTTAGGCCTCATGTCCACGGGGAAAATCAGGCCCGCTACGGATTCTCCATGGAGAATCCGTAGCGGGTCCCTCCTGCCCCGCGGACATGAGCACTGAAAATAGGAATTACTCACCTCTCCGCACGCTCCGGATCTTCCCTTCTTCGTGGCTTGATCTTCTCTCCGTCGCGGCCGGATCTTCTTTCTTCGGCCTGGCGGATGTGCACGGCACGCTGGCTGCATGCAGCGCGCATGCGCCGGCCCGAAGAAAAAAGATCCGGACGCGACAGAGAGAAGATCAAGTCGCGAAGAAGGGAAGATCCGGAGCAGATGAGTATATTCTGATTTTAGGTCTCCCGCGGATCCAGACAGCTTCCATAGGCATTAATAGAAGCCTGCGGGAGCCGTCCCCGCGGGAGACCCACACCTAAATGGAGCATGTCCATTTTTTTTCATGCTCCATATTTTTTAAAATTCACTTTTATTGACCATCCGCGGGTATTTATCTACCCGCGGGTGGTCAATGCATCCCTATGGGGTGCGGATCCGTAGCAGATTTAAAATAATCTTTTGCCCGTGGACATGAGGCCTACATTTATGTGTTCACATCCTGCTATCCAAACAGCCCAATAGGTCTATGAAGCCTTGAACTGGGAAGCACATTATAAGGCGTATACTCTCAAATTTGCAACTTAAGGAACTATCTTCTTTAGGGCTCAAACAGACAAACATGATACGCAATACGTTCGCTCTTCCGGAATTTTTTTGCGCAGTGAACAAGTGTATTTAGCACTCGTGCCTGCACAAATAGAGAGTGTATTTGTGCCGGCACCGCTCGTTTACACGATTTAAAAGGCTAACTTGACTAATGAGATGCCGGTGATCGTGGGTATGTGCTGTGTGTAGCGCATTCCCGCGCAGGCAGATGTGCGTGTTTATGCACCATCTCTATAGACTTCTATGGGGCTCTTTGGTGCGCAAACACGCACAAGATAGGGAAGGTCCTATTTTTTTGCACCCAGGAAAATAACAGGTGCAAAAAAAATAAAAGAGAATGGACCTATTGAAATCAAGGGGTTCTATTCTCCACGTAATGCATGCAGGAATTTCTCGTGGGCAAAATCGCAGTGTATCATGCTCATCCATTTAAGCCCTCACTTCCAGAAAATGTCCTTTAGAGTAATTTAACAGGTCCTGGTCAGCTATGCCTGCACCCTCTTTGTGTATGGGCCTGAGGGCTCTCAGAGTGGAATTGTACTTTTGGTTTTTGCAACCTGGTGGGGGTCCCAAGTAGTGCAAAAAAACCTCATCTTTGTTGGCAACATATCATGTCATATGAATGTGGGATCTGCTGCCGACAATGATGATTCTGGAGGGTGAACGATTGTAATTCCAATTGTTCATCCTCCATGCATTCTGAAATAGCCCGTGTAACGGCAAGGTAGACAAGTTCCAATCTTGTTTATTGGTGCTTGTCATCAGGGACTTTATTTTGCAATGCAAAAAGGACCCTGAAGCCGGAAACTGGACAGCGGCTTTAAGATGCATCACCAAAGCCTCTACTGCTGCTCATTGGAGCACAGAGGCCCATGTTTTCTAACAGTTTTGTTTTTAACTAAAGTCTATTCTTCTGTATATAATCTATAGAATACAACACTGACATACTTAGTATGTTTGCTCTGCAAAAAGCAACAGTGAAAACCCAAGGGATGCTTAATCGTGTTGAGCTATTACTGAAAAATTCAAAAAATAATCTATTTTCAAAAAATAATTGTGAATTGGAACAACTGATTCCGAGTAGAAAGCTGCTTCACTAACGTGTGTTTTCTTCTATGAATGTGACTCGGTTGTCTTTCAGTGCTGGCATCCTAGGCTCAAATTCCAATCAAGGATAACATCTGCATGGACTTTGAAAAACTCTATCCAGATATTGCCCTTGGACAAATTTGAACCTAGCTCTCCAGTTCGGCATTTCACTGGTGTTTGTAAATACCGGCTCTTTCGGCAGAGCCCGCATATGCAGTGTAACTGTGTTTTTTTTAATTCCCTGCTGTGTTTCATAGCGGGGTTGCATACGAATTGCCACCCATATACAATGTATTATGAATGGGCAGCACTGCATATGCAGCCCATACAAATGTATAGTGCTCCCGCTGCGTGGTATGCTAAGAACTAGAGCATGCTGCCATCTATTTCTCGCGCGCATCTACACGCACATGTGCATGGATCAATGAAAGTCCATTGACTTTCACTGACTATTCACAGTGTATTATGCGGACGTGCATCGCTCGCATAATATGTGGTAAAAAACCACCTGTTGACATGAGGCCTAACATTTCCACTTATTTCTATTATTCTGTCCATCAGAACCATCAAACTGAATTCCAGAACTGTCTTTTTCTGTCCTGCGCCACTGCTGCTTTCCAGCCAGCTTCAGATTTCCATATTGTATTTTTAAATGACCGCCAGGAAGTGCAAAAACTGCAGCTCCCACAATGCCTCACGGCCAGTTACTAATGAGTGCACAAAATGTGTTGTCTTTACAGAATTTGAAGGCACTGAGCATGCCTGACCTATAAACAGCGGAGCGTACAGGTCGTAACCATTGGATACCAATGGAGAACTAAGAAGTGGGGAACCACACTGAAAGTAGTATCTCCCCAGCTTTGTACAACCAGTTATAACATTACACAGCAAAATGACATGCTATGGCCTTAGGAGGCAAATAACTTTCACTTTAAATCACCAGAATACTCCTTTAACTGAACTCATCTCTCAACGAGATCTGCGGGAACCAGCTGTAAGTTCTTAAAAACCGCTGTACTTTACCCCATAAGTGACAGACTGCTGAAATCAGCGTGTTTGTCACTATGTTTTACTGATAATTAGAGATGAGCGAACGTACTCGTCCGAGCTTGATATTCGTGCGAATATTAGGGTGTTCGGGATGCTCGTTACTCGTAACGAGTACCACGCGGTGTTCCGGTTACTTTCAGTTTCCTCTCTGAGACGTTAGCGCGCTTTTCTGGCCAATTGAAAGACAGGGAAGGCATTACAACTTCCCCCTGTGACGTTCAAGCCCTATACCACCCCCCTGCTGTGAGTGGCTGGGGCGATCAGATGTCACCCGAGTATAAAAATCGGCCCCTCCCGCGGCTCAGATGCCTTGTGAGTTAGCTGAGGGACAGTGGTATCGTGCTGGAGCTGCTGTAGGGAGAGCGTTAGGAGTTAGTGTAGGCTTCAAGAACCCCAACGGTCCTTCTGAGGGCCACATCTAATAGTGTGCAGTACTGTGTTAGCACTGTATTTTTTTTTTTTTTTTCAAAATTGGATCTGCAGAGCATTGCGCCCTGCAATAGGGACAGAAGTGGTGGTTAGGCAGGGAGAGTGTTAGCAGTGAGTGTAGGCTTCAAGAACCCCAACGGTCCTTTCTAGGGCCACATCTGTCCGTGTGCAGTACTGTCCAGGCTGCTGTTAGCAGTGTTGCATTTTTTTTTTTTTTTTCTCAAAACCGGTTGTGCAGACCATTGCACCCGGCATTAATACTACAGGGATAGAATTGTGTAGGCAGGGCCAGAAGACATACATTATTCATTGAATAGACGCAGTGTGGCTTTTCCTTTGAAAAACAAGGGAAAAAATTATATTTCGCCTGCCTCTGACAGTCCTCAGGGCTCTGGGTACGTGTGTGCTGCGTGCAGAACGTTAAAAAAAATCAGACGCAGCCAGCTACGTTTTACTGCAGGCTTGCGCCAATTTTTTTCCTGCATGGGAAATCCCTGATCTGCTGTAGCGAATAACTTTGCATCACTGCAGTTCTCTGACACATTTGCAGGGCCACAACACAGTTATTAAACTTAGTAGTATTCATTGAATACACACAGTGTGGCTTGTCCTTTGAAAAACAAGGGAAAAAATTCTATTTTGGCTGCAGGCTTGCGCCAATTTCTTTCCTGCATGGGAAATCCCTGATCTGCTGTAGCGAATAACTTTGCATCACTGCAGTTCTGTGACACATTTGCAGGGCCACAACACAGTTATTAAACTTAGTAGTATTCATTGAATACACGCAGTGTGGCTTGTCCTTTGAAAAACAAGGGAAAAAATTCTATTTTGGCTGCAGGCTTGCGCCAATTTCTTTCCTGGCTTGGAAATCACTGGTAATACAGCATGCTGAGGGGTAGGGGTAGGCCTAGAGGACGTGGACGCGGCCGAGGACGCGTAGGCCCAAGTGAGGGTGTGGGCACAGGCCGAGCTCCTGATCCAGGTGTGTCGCAGCCGACTGCTGCGCGATTAGGAGAGAGGCACGTTTCTGGCGTCCCCACATTCATCGCCCAATTAATGGGTCCACGTGGGAGACCTTTATTAGAAAATGAGCAGTGTGAGCAGGTCCTGTCGTGGATGGCAGAAAGTGCTTCGAGCAAGCTATCATCCACCCAGAGTTCTGCGCCGTCCAGTGCTGCAAATCCGAATCCTCTGTCTGCTGCTCCTCCTTCCTCCCAGCCTCCTCACTCCACTACAATGACACATGCTCAGGAGCGGGAAGACTCCCAGGAACTGTTCTCGGGCCCCTGCTCAGATTGGGCAGCAGTGGTTCCTCTCCCACCAGAGGAGTTTATCGTCACTGATGCACAACCATTGGAAAGTTCCCGGGGTCCGGGGGATGAGGCTGGGGACTTCCGGCAACTGTCTCAAGACCTTTCAGTGGGTGAGGAGGACGATGACGATGAGACACAGTTGTCTTGCAGTGAGGTAGTAGTAAGGGCAGTAAGTCCGAGGGAGGAGCGCACAGAGGATTCGGAGGAAGAGCAGCAGGACAATGAGGTGACTGACCCCACCTGGTGTGCAACGCCTACTCAGGACAGGTCTTCAGAGGGGCAGGCAAGGGCAGCAGCAGGGCAGGTTGCAAGAGGCAGTGCGGTGGCCAGGGGTGGAGGCAGGGCCAGACCGAATAATCCACCAACTGTTTCCCAAAGCGCACCCTCGCGCCATGCCACCCTGCAGAGGCCGAGGTGCTCTAAGGTCTGGCAGTTTTTCACAGAGACGCCTGACGACCGACGAACAGTGGTGTGCAACCTTTGTCACGCCAAGATCAGCCGGGGAGCCACCACCAACAGCCTCACCACCACCAGCATGTGCAGACATATGATGGCCAAGCACCCCACAAGGTGGGACGAAGGCCGTTCACCGACTCCGGTTTGCACCGCTGCCTCTCCCCCTGTGCCCCAACCTGCCACTGAGATCCAACCCCCCTCTCAGGACACAGGCACTACCGTCTCCTGGCCTGCACCCACACCCATACCTCCGCTGTCCTCGGCCCCATCCACCAATGTCTCGCACCGCACAGTCCAGCCGTCGCTAGCGCAAGTGTTGGAGCGCAAGCGCAAGTACGCCGCCACGCACCCGCATGCTCAATCGTTAACCGTCCACATAGTCAAATTTATCAGCCTTGAGATGCTGCCGTATAGGGTTGTGGAAACGGAGGCTTTCAAAGCTATGATGGCGGCGGCGGCCCCGCGCTACTCAGTTCCCAGTCGCCACTACTTTTCCCGATGTGCCGTCCCAGCCCTGCACGACCACGTCTCCCGCAACATTGTACGCGCCCTCACCAATGCGGTTAGTGGCAAGGTCCACTTAACTACGGACACGTGGACAAGCACAGGCGGGCAGGGCCACTACATCTCCCTGACGGCACATTGGGTGAATTTAGTGGAGGCTGGGACAAAGTCAGAGCCTGGGACCGCTCACGTCCTACACACCCCCAGAATTGCGGGCCCCAGCTCGGTGGTGGTATGTTCGGCGGTGTATGCTTCCTCCACTAAAGCACCCTCCTCCTCCTCCTCCTCCTCAACCTCTGTCTCGCAATCTAGATGTGTCAGCAGCAGCAGGACGTCGCCAGCAGTCGGTGTCGCGTGGCGTGGCAGCACAGTGGTGGGCAAGCGTCAGCAGGCCGTGCTGAAACTACTCAGCTTAGGAGATAGGAGGCACACGGCCCACGAACTGCTGCAGGGTCTGACAGAGCAGACCGACCGTTGGCTTGCGCCGCTGAGCCTCCAACCGGGCATGGTCGTGTGTGACAATGGCCGTAACCTGGTGGCGGCTCTGCAGCTCGGCAGCCTCACGCACGTGCCATGCCTGGCCCACGTCTTTAATTTGGTGGTTCAGCGCTTTCTGAAAAGCTACCCTCGCTTGTCAGACCTGCTCGGAAAGGTGCGCCGACTCTGCGCACATTTCCGCAAGTCCCACACGGACGCTGCCACCCTGCGCACCCTGCAACATCGGTTTCATCTGCCAGTGCACAGACTGCTGTGTGACGTGCCCACACGGTGGAACTCTACGCTCCACAGGTTGGCCAGGCTCTATGAGCAGCATAGAGCTATAGTGGAATACCAACTCCAACATGGGCGGCGCAGTGGGAGTCAGCCTCCTCAATTCTTTTCAGAAGAGTGGGCCTGGTTGGCAGACATCTGCCAGGTCCTTCGAAACTTTGAGCAGTCTACCCAGGTGGTGAGCGGCGATGCTGCAATCATTAGCGTCACCATTCCTCTGCTATGCATCTTGAGAAGTTCCCTGCAAACCATAAAGGCAGCCGCTTTGCGCTCGGAAACAGAGCCGGGGGAAGACAGTATGTCGCTGGATAGTCAGAGCACCCTCCTGTCTATATCTCAGCGCGTTCAGGAGGAGGAGGAGGAGCATGAGGAGGATGAGGAGGAGGGGGAAAGACAGCTTGGCCCACTGCTGACGGTACCCATGCTGCTTGCCTGTCATCATTTCAGCGTGTATGGCCTGAGGAGGAGGAGGAGGAGGATCCTGAAAGTGATCTTCCTAGTGCGGACAGCCATGTGTTGCGTACAGGTACCCTGGCACACATGGCTGACTTCATGTTAGGATGCCTTTCTCGTGACCCTCGCGTTACACGCATTCTGGCCACTACGGATTACTGGGTGTACACACTGCTCGACCCACGCTATAAGGAGAACCTTCCCACTCTCATTCCCGAAGAGGAAAGGGGTTCGAGAGTGTTGCTATACCACAGGACCCTGGCGGACAAACTGATGGTAAAATTCCCATCCGACAGCGCTAGTGGCAGAAGGCGCAGTTCCGAGGGCCAGGTAGCAGGGGAGGTGCGGAGATCGAGCAGCATGTACAGCCCAGGCAGTGCAACAGTCTTTAAGGGCCTGGACAGCTTTATGGCTCCCCAGCAAGACTGTGTCACCGCTCCCCAGTCAAGGCTGAGTCGGCGGGAGCACTGTAAAAGGATGGTGAGGGAGTACGTAGCCGATCGCACGACCGTCCTCCGTGACGCCTCTGCCACCTACAACTACTGGGTGTCGAAGCTGGACACGTGGCCTGAACTAGCGCTGTATGCCCTGGAGGTGCTTGCTTGTCCTGCGGCTAGCGTCTTGTCGGAAAGGGTGTTTAGTGCGGCTGGGGGAATCATCACAGATAAGCGTACCCGCCTGTCAACCGACAGTGCCGACAGGCTAACACTCATCAAGATGAACAAAGCCTGGATTTCCCCAGACTTCTCTTCTCCACCAGCGGACAGCAGCGATACCTAAGCAATACGTAGGCTGCACCCGCGGATGGAAGCTACGTTCTCTCTCACCATCCAAAACGGGGACATTTCTGCTTCATCAATCTGTGTCTAATATTCCTCCTCCTCCTCCTGCTCCTCCTCCTGAAACCTCACGTAATCACGCGGAACGGGCAATTTTTCTTAGGGCCACAAGGCTCACTCATCTAATTTTTCTAAACAATTTTTATATGTTTCAATGCTCTTAAAAGCGTTGAAACTTTAACTTGAACCAATTTTTAGTTAAACTGGGCTGCCTCCAGGCCTAGTTACCACTTAAGCCACATTAACCAAAGCGATTAATGGGTTTCACCTGCCATCTTGGTTGGGCATGGCCAATTTTTACTGAGGTACATTAGTACTGTTGGTACACCAATGTTTTGGGGCCCTCACCTATAGTGTAATCATAGCAATTTGTATGTTCTTCGCCTGCACTCATGGTACAGAAGTGTGTGTGGGGTTGGCCTACACTTTAGCTACATAAATGTAACTTGGGCCTTGGCTATACTGCAGCTACTGAAATGGAACTAAGACTGTGCTCCCACTATACTGCTGCTTCGGAATTGTTCCTGGGGCCTGTGTAGGCTGCTACAATGACTTAAATGGAACTAAGACTATGCTCCTCCTATACTGCTGCTTCGGAATTGTTCCTGGGGCCTGTGTAGGCTGCTACTATTACTGAAATGGAACGAAGACTGCGCTCCCACTATACTGCTGCTTCGGAATTGTTACTGGGGCCTGTGTAGGCTGCTACTATTACTGAAATGGAACTAAGACTGTGCTCCCCCTATAATGCTGCTAGTGATATGTTAGTGGGGCCTGTCGCTAATGCTACGGCTGAAATGTTACTACTTCTGGGCTCTGCCTATACCGCTGCTAATGGTATGTCTCTGGGGTGTGGAAACAGAGGCTTCCCAAAGACATGATGGCGGCGAGGCCATTTCCCACCAACGCTGTTACTATTAAGGTGCATATAACCACGGACACGTGGAGAGGACACGTAGTGCCTCCAAAACATCCCCCGCCACGGCCCACTTAATCCTGGCCACATTCCGAAAACCAACAAAATAAAACCGCGCTACTAGGTCCGCAGTCACCACCACATTACCACCAACGCGGTTACTGTTAAGGTACATATTACCAGTCTGACTGGGGCATGCAGTGTTGGCCGGAGCCCACCTGCATTAAGCATGACATTACTACCTCAGCTGTGTTGGGCAATGCAATGGGATATTTCTATGTACCGCCGGTGGCTTCCTGGCACCCAACCATGCTGTGGGTCCACAGGGAATTATAAATGCATCTGTTTCCACTTGTAAAGAACCCCAGTCTGACTGGGGCATGCAGTGTGGGCCGAAGCCCACCTGCATTAAGCACGACATTACTACCTCAGCTGTGTTGGGCAATGCAATGGGATATTTTTGTGTATCACCGGTGGGTTCCAGGGAGCCACCCATGCTGTAGGTGCACACGAAGTTTAACTAACATGTGTCCACTTGTAAAGAACCGCAGTCTGACTGGGGCATGCAGTGTGGGCCGAAGCCCACCTGCATTAAGCACGACATTACTACCTCAGCTGTGTTGGGCAATGCAATGGGATATTTCTATGTACCGCCGGTGGCTTCCTGGCACCCACCCATGCTGTGGGTCCACAGGGAATTATAAATGCATCTGTTTCCACTTGTAAAGAACCCCAGTCTGACTGGGGCATGCAGTGTGGGCCGAAGCCCACCTGCATTAAGCACGACATTACTACCTCAGCTGTGTTGGGCAATGCAATGGGATATTTTTGTGTATCGCCGGTGGGTTCCAGGGAGCCACCCATGCTGTAGTTGCACACGGAATTTAACCTACATGTGTCCACTTGTAAAGAACCCCAGTCTGACTGGGGCATGCAGTGTGCGCCGAAGCCCACCTGCATTAAGCACGACATTACTACCTCAGCTGTGTTGGGCAATGCAATGGGATATTTCTATGTACCGCCGGTCGCTTCCTGGCACCCACCCATGCTGTGGGTCCACAGGGAATTATAAATGCATCTGTTTCCACTTGTAAAGAACCCCAGTCTGACTGGGGCATGCAGTGTGGGCCGAAGCCCACCTGCATTAAGCACGACATTACTACCTCAGCTGTGTTGGGCAATGCAATGGGATATTTTTGTGTATCGCCGGTGAGTTCCAGGGAGCCACCCATGCTGTAGGTGCACAGGGAGTTTAACCTACATGTGTCCACTTGTAAAGAACCCCAGTCTGACTGGGGCATGCAGTGTGGGCCGAAGCCCACCTGCATTAAGCACGACATTACTACCTCAGCTGTGTTGGGCAATGCAATGGGATATTTCTATGTACCGTCGGTGGCTTCCTGGCACCCACCCATGCTGTGGGTCCACAGGGAATTATAAATGCATCTGTTTCCACTTGTAAAGAACCCCAGTCTGACTGGGGCATGCAGTGTGGGCCGAAGCCCACCTGCATTAAGCACGACATTACTACCTCAGCTGTGTTGGGCAATGCAATGGGATATTTTTGTGTATCGCCGGTGGGTTCCAGGGAGCCACCCATGCTGTCGGTCGACAGGGACTTCACAATAGGGAGTTGTACCTGCCTGTGTCTATGAATTAAAAAGCCCGGGCTGACTGGGGCATGCAGAAACACCTTGACAGAATGAATAGTGTGTGGCACATAGGTTCCCCATTGCTATGCCCACGTGTGCAGCTCCTGATGGCGGTGGCACAGGATTCTATTTCTCATTGCTTCTGTACAGCATTGTGGGCTATCGCCCCGCCCCTTTTAAAGAGGGTCGCTGCCTAGCCGTGCCAACCCTCTGCAGTGTGTGCCTGCGGTTCCTCCTCATGGCAGACGCACTTCTAAATAGACATGAGGGTGGTGTGGCATGAGGGCAGCTGAAGGCTGCGCAGGGACACTTTGGTGTGCGCCGTGGGGGGGAGGGGGGGCGGTTGGGCAGCATGTAACCCAGGAGAAGTGGCAGTGGAGTGTCATGCAGGCAGTGATTGTGCTTTGTTGGAGGTAGTGTGGTGCTTAGCAAAGGTATGCCATGCTAATGAGGGCTTTTCAGAAGTAAAAGTTTTTGGGAGGGGGGGGGGGGGGGCCCACTCTTGCCGCTATTGGGGCTTAATAGTGGGACCTGGGAACTTGAGATGCAGCCCAACATGTAGCCCCTCGCCTGCCCTATCCGTTGCTGTGTCGTTCCCATCACTTTCTTGAATTGCCCAGATTTTCACACAAGGAAACCTTAGCGAGCATCGGCGAAATACAAAAATGCTCGGGTCGCCCATTGACTTCAATGGGGTTCGTTACTCGAAACGAACCCTCGAGCATCGCGAAAAGTTCGTCCCGAGTAACGAGCACCCGAGCAGTTTGGTGCTCGCTCATCTCTACTGATAATGCAGTAAAAATAAACAATAGATACATCTCATCCCCCAACGTCCACAGAAGATCGAAGAAAACTGCTGACTGTCCTCACTGATCCATCAGACAGGGGCGCGGACATGGTGCTGGAGTTCATCAGCTATATACGACTACTTTTTACTACCCTTGGTTAGAGCATGATAAAATACATGACACGTTCCCTTTAAGGTTTACTGCAAATCTCAATGGAAAGTAAAGAAACTTTAAAGGAAATTCTACCATGCTTGCATTAAAAATAGAGATAGGTAGTTACAGCTTTTCTGTAGGAAGATGTGTTCTTTGTGTAGTTGACACTAAAGTTTCAAGTTAGCAGCTAACAAATGTCCGCATGGCCAATATGGGGAAATGGTAGCCTCCTAAATGGTAGTCTCTAGAGATGAGCGAGTATACTCGCTAAAGGCAATTGCTGGAGCGAGCATTGCCTTTAGCGAGTATCTCCCCCGCTCGAGACTGCAGGTTCGGGTGCCGGCGCGGGGGAGCGGTGAGTAGCGGCTGTGGTAGCAGGGAGTGCGGGGGGGGAGAGGGAGAGAGAGATCTCCCCTCCGTTCTGCCCCGCTCTCCCCCGCCGCTCCGTGCCTGCTGCTGGCACCCGAACCTGCAGTCTCGAGCGGGGGAGATACTCGATAAAAGGCAATGCTCGCTCGAGCAATTGCCTTTAGCGAGTATATTCGCTCATCTATAGTAGTCTCTATATGATTAAACTGATGCACAAAACAAATCAGTACAGTCTTACATATGGAGCACGTGGACAGAGACTAGCAGGCAGAGGAAACAGAAATATAGAAAACTGATGTCAGAAAAAGGTCACATGGTTTATCTAGTCTGCCATTATGTTATTACTCTCTTAGGATTTGTATATGCTTATCCCTGACATGCTTAAATTCATTTATTGTTGATTTTCCATCCATATCTGCTGGATGTTTGTTCCACTCATCTACTACTCTTTCAGTGAAAAAATATTTTTTGACATTGCTTCTGATCAGGAGTGCTGGATCACTGGAGTCTACATAAGTATTTATTTTATTTTATCTTTCCGGTTATAGTAGTCCATTTTAGGGCAAAAAGAGTTCAAAGGTTTCTTCAACTACAGTGGCAAAGACCTTGAGAACCGCGGCTCTCATAAGGATAGCCGCAGGAAAGGCGGAGTAATAGCTGTGTTGAACAGAAAGTGTACACAAACACATACATATAGATACACTCTTCTTCAAAAAATCCACCCCTAGAAGGAGTTGTTGTTTTGCTGCAAAACTTGGCATACAGTTACATCTCGGGCAGATATGCAAATAATTAGAGCAGTTTCACCCTTGACCTATAAAAAGGCTCTCAGAGGCTACTTGTGTGTAGTGGACCTCTATTTCCACTTGTGTAGAGCTTGTTGACTACTAGACGCCTCTACAACGAAATCAAAGAGATTTCGCCCAGTTAGCAGTTTATGAGGAGGCACATTATTGAAATGGGAGAAGTTGAATGGTCAAATCAACAAACTGTCTGCCAAGTAGACACTTGTGACCAGACTGCTAGGTGGTGTTAGCACAAGCAGATGCATGAGGGCACACAAGGTGACCAGGCTCAGGATGCCTTGGACAGACCACCAGTAGAGAGGACCATCTGATTATCTGACAAGCAGGAGCAGCTACAATTGTCGGCCATTCAGAAACAAATGGCACCATCGTTACAGGTCTATGTGACTGTTGGAACCATTTTCAGGTGCTTGGCAGAAGCACATTTGGTCTCATGGCACCCATTACGCATATTGCCTTTGACACCCACCCACCATTGCCTTAATTTGCAGTGGTATTGTGAATTATGAAACTGGACTGTTATGGCGTGGAACCAGGTTGCCTTTAGAGAACGAATCCAGGCTTAGTTTGAACACTGACGACGGTCATGTTTGTGTTTGGAAACCTAGGAGTGAGTGCCTCAATCCTGACTTTGTTATGGAGCAGCACACTGCCCCCAATGCTGGTGTGATGGTCTGGGGGGCCATCACATATGACAGTTGGTCACCCATAGCAATAGTACGAAGGCAATTACAACTCAGTGATCTCTCCAGGACACCCTGCAGCTACATGTGTTGCCTCTCATGGCAGGGCTTCCAAGAGGCATTTCCAAGCAGGATAATGCTCGGTTATACACAACTTTGCCATACTTCCATGGCCTGCCTGGTCACTAGATTAATCACCAATAGAACATGCATGGGACCATCTGGGATGCCAACTTTAACAGCCTATGTGTTTGCACGATCCAGACGCTCAGTTAAGGCAAATATGGACCGATATGCCGTAGTGTACCATAAAGAACATGTATGCCTCCATGCCCACCCGTATCACATCTTGTATCCAAGCTATAGGCGGTACAACAGCGGACTAGAGCCTCCATGCGGTCCATATCACATCTTACATCCAAACTAGAGGCAGTACAACAGGGTACTAAAGCCTCCATGCCCACCCATATCACATCTTACTTCCAAGTTAGAGGTGGTACAACAGGGTACTAGAGCCTCCATGCCCACCCGTATCACATTCTGTATCCAAGCTAGAGGCAGTAAAACAGGATACTAGAGCCTCCATGCCCACCCATATCACATCTTACATCCAAGTTAGAGGCAGTACCACAGGGTACTAGAGCCTCCATACCCACCTATATCACATCTTACATCCAAGTTAATGGCAGTAAAACAGGGTAGTAGAGCCTAAATGCCCACCCGTATCACATCCTGTATCCAAGCTAGAGGCAGTACAACAGGATACTAGAGTCTCCATGCCCACATATATCACATCTTACATCCACGTTAGTGGCAGTACAACAAGGTAGTAGAGCCTAAATGCCCACCCGTATCACATCCTGTATCCAAACTAGAGGTGGTGCAACAGGGCACTAGAGCCTCCATGCCCATCCATATGACATCTTATATCCAAGCTAGAGGTAGCCCAGCCGGGGACTAGACCCTCCATGCCTGCTTGTATCACATCTTGTATCCAAGCTAGAGTTCGTACTACAGGGTACGAGAGCCTCCATGCCTCCCCATATCACATCTCGTATCCAAGCTGGAGGTGGTTACAGCAGGGTATTAGAGCTGGCATGCCCTCCGTATCACATCTTGTGTCTACGTTAGAGGCAGTACAACAGGGTACTAGAGCCTCCCTTCAAGGGGTCAGTTGCCTTCAATAAATTCTTTTGCTTTGATATTGCAATCACTTACTTATATCAATGTTACAATCACGCAGAGAAAGTGGGGAGGGATTTTTTTTTAACAATAAGTAGATAGATAGATGGACAAAATAATATGACTAATTTTAAATTAGAATTCAATATATGTTATATTATTCATTATGAATTGCTCATCTTGCATGATTCTAAAACTAATGGGTAAGACACTCTTTCCTGTGGGAGCTTAGCGATCTCACCTTTTAACTCTTCATGTCTTCGGCAGTATTGTTATCCATCTAAATCCTAATATTAAATTGAAGTATGTTGAATAGACTAATCATTTTGCGGAGCTCTAGCAGACAAACAGTTAATACGATTTCATCCGCGAAGAGTAATAAAAGAAACTGCAATTTAATATAAAATAGAACAGCAGAACCAAAGCATTAAAATTATAATTAAAATCCTCATTATTAAACTCAAATGAAAATGCATAGAGGTATAAGAATTTAAGGCATAATTAGCAGGATCAGAAGAGAATGGAAAAGCAGAAAATTAACGCAGTAACTCAAACAAAAAGAAACAAAGGGAAGATATTATCTGATGGAGGGATCACGAATGACTGGAGGACGTCCAGAGAACAGAGATGAAACAGTCTGGAAAGTAATTGTGGGCTGAATAGTCATGACATAATTCTACAGGGCCATTCGGCAGGTTCAGCCATTTTACTGTACAGCTTGCCATATATATGCAACAGTTCCCCATTGTTCCGCATTCGTCACAGAGAGGCATGGAGTCAGACATCAAAGGTCAGTGAGCACAAACATGGTTATATGCCAGGCAGATTTCCTCTAGGTCTTGTGATAAGAAATCTGATCCAAAATAATAATTTCCACAGTAATAGTTAAATTAGTAGAAATGGCCTGCATTTCTTGGCACATACTTTCCTTGTATTGCAGCCACAAAACATTAGCCCTCTAGAGCTGTGTGCTGGAATGCCTCTCTCTATGACTGTATCCCATGTCCTTCAGATTGGTACATATGCAGCCTTTTATCCATTTTTAGGCTGGTAATAGGAGGCTAATATTTCGGTCGGTGCCTTAGAATCTGCTTTTTAAATATTCAGCCTTCCACAGTATGCTTACTTCCCTATTTTGTAGTGCAGCTCATCTGTAATATGCTCAGCATGAGGTCCGATGAACAGCACTAGTAATATTTCACAATCCATTCATCATTAATATTAAAAGGGTTTTCCCACAATCAACATTTATCACCTGTGGATAACTGATGTGTCAATTGTGGGACAATCCCTTTAAAGTGTTTCTATCGCTGCTTTACATACTTTTCAGACTATGGGACGTGCCAATAAATATTACAAGATACAGAGTGATGTATGAAAGCTTTAATAGCTCATCACATTGCCGGCCACAGTGCCATATTACATTGCCAGCTACAGTGCCCTTAATAGTGCCAGCCACTGTGCCCCTTTACATTACAAGTTCAATGCTATTTGCAAAAACATAGTGTTTCATAAGATGCGAAGGGTTAACTATCTGATTTTGGACAACTCAGAGACCATTCATCTTTGTTAACTGAATTTCAATCTAAAGAGGTAGTATAAAAAGCTCCTTTTAAAATCAATCCACAGAGAAGATAATAAGAGGATAGAAGAAGAAATTGGGTATTTCTTTTGGGAGAATATAGGCTCATCAGCCTTCGTATCGGCTTCGGAAGCAGCTAAGACATATTTAAGAGGGTATAGCAGGGAACTTCTTAAAGGGAATGCGGCAGCTTGAATATGTTGACTAAACTGCAGGCATGATGTTATAGAGCAGGAGGAGCTGAGCAGATTGATATATAGGTTTATGGGGAAAGATTCAGCATAACTTGTTGTTTAGACATTTATATCTGCTCATTCTGAGCTGAAGAGTCCAATGGGCGGAGCTATTAGTGATTGACAGCTACCCCTGTATGTATAGTCATACACAGACAGCCGTCAATCACTGATAGGACCGCCTATTGGACTCCTCAGCTCAGAATGAGCAGAGAGATAAGCCAATAAACTACAAGTTATACTAAATCTTTCCCCATAAAACTATCTATCAGTCTGCTCAGCTCCTCCTGCTCTATAAAATGCCTCCTGAACTTTGGACAATATGTACAGAAAGGGCAGGGAAGAATGTAGAAAATCCATGTGTTTAGAGGTACAGAAGTGTCAAAATTAATATAGTTTAACCCTACATAAAGTGCAAAGAAAGAAATTGGAGAAAGCTGTATCTAGGTTAAAAGACTGGGAGTTGGAACAAACAGGGACAACTCTGTTCTCATCTAAGGTCCAGATTTTTAAAGGAAGATGATAAGTTGGGTAATTTGTTGACCCGTCCAGCTAATGGCCAGAGAGATAATCATATAGTAACAATCTTCAACAAAAATCAAGAAATATGTGAAAGTGATAAGGAAATAATGGAGATATTCGCTAAATACTATTGTCACCTGCATGCAGAAATATCAGTTAACTCTAGTACAGAGTTACAGGAGTGCATGGAGAATATCGATCTTCCTATGCTGGATGCTACTGACTACACTATGTTGAATGTTGTAATTCCACTGGTAGAATTGGAGAAGTCCCAGCAGTTGGCTTTTAATGATAAGCCTTCAAGTGGTGATGCATTGCCCTTTGAGGAATATAAAAATTTAGAGGGATATTTTTACCTATTTTTGTAGGCATTAGAAGATGCATTTGTAAATTATTGTCTTCACGGAGAAGGCAGTGATTATAGTGCTTTTGAAGGGCTCAGTCACACTGGCGTTTTTAACATGCATTTTTCCGCACGTCCAAAAATTTGCACTAGATAGAACCAATGCTTTTCAATAGCAGTGGTCACGTGCGAATTTTACATGTGGAAAAACGCCTGCGGCGAAAATTATAGGGCACCGGTTCACAGAACGCATGTAACTGCGGAAATCTGGTGTCTAGTTGTTTCACCTTGCACTCAATGGGGCTAGCGGCAGCAGCGCCAACCCCATTGAAAACATATACTGAAGATCGCTCTCCTATGCCACAGCTGTCACAGCTGTGGCAGAAGAGAATGATGTCCTCCCATTGAATTCAATGGAGCCAGCAATATAGCCAGCTCCATTAAAAGCAATGGGCTGCCGGCCAGCGCTGCAGTGATTTTCGGGGAAGGGCTTCAAATATAAGCCCTTCCCTGAAGATCAATCTAAAAATGTGTAAAAAAAATCTTTACTCACCTCTCTGCAGCTGCCGTGGCTCATGAATTCATAATTGGGTGAGTGCTGCCTCTGATTGGCTGAGTGCAGGGACCAATCAGAGGCAGCTCTCAGCTGTCATTCAATAGCTGAGAGCTGCCTCTGATTGGTCACAGTGCTCAGCCAATCAGAGGCAGCCCATTCAGCAGGCGGGGATTTAAAATCCCTGCCTGCTGAATACTACTTAGAGCAGAGCAGAAGTAAAGCTGGCTGGACACTGCTGAGCCCCGGCAGCTGCAGAGAGGCGGATATAGATTTTTAAATTTTTTTTACACATTTTTGGATTGATTTTCAGGGAAGGGCCTATATTTGAAGCCCTTCCCTGAAAATCACTGCAGCGCTTGCCGGCAGCACATTGCTTTCAATGGAGTCGGCTGTATTCCCGGCTCCATTTAATTCAATGGAAGAACATTGCGCTACTCTGCCAAAGCTGTCACAGCTGTGGCAGAGGATTCCTTCATCTCCGCGGGGAGTCCCATTGTCACTGGACACTGTGACAATGGGACTCCCCGTGGAGATGAAGAAATCCTCTGCCACAGCTGTCACAGACGCAACAGGGGATAGCGGGAAACGCCCATGTGACCAAGCCCTTTTGAGCGGATAAACGCTGCTAGCAGCGTTTCTTTCCCCCGTGACGCCCGCTTGTGTCACGCAAATTATTTAACGCATCAGTTATGCATTCAAAAATTTGTGTGTCAAAACGCCCGTGTGACTGAGCCCAAAGTTAGATAAAGACTCCAAGTTCATATTGACCAATATCTCTTTTAAATACTACTATTAAGTTATTGGCAAAAAGTTTTGGTCAATAGGCTGCCAAAAGTTATTGGTAGATTGGTCTATATCAGTGTTTCCCAACTCCAGTCCTCATGGACCACCAACAGGTCATGTTTTCAGGATATCCTAAAATAAGAACACTTGTGGCAATGTCTGAGGCACCGACAATAATTACATCACCTGTGCAATACTGAGGAAATCCAGAAAACGTGATCTGTTGGGGCTCCATGAGGACTGGAGTTGGGGAACACTGGTCTATGTGGACAAACATAGGATTTATTTCTGGAAGGAATCTGACATTGAACATTAGGAGGTTATATGCTAATATACAGCTTTCACCTGGGGGAGAAACTATTTCAGTAGACGCCAGTAAGGCCTTTGAATCCTTGAATTGGGATTATGTATGAGTTGTTATGTGAAAGTGTGGGTTAGGAGAAAATTATTACATGGATTCAGTAATTATATACTAGAACATAGGCCAGAGTATCAGTAAATGGACGGGTGTCAAAGAGTGTAAATGTCAGAAGGGAACCTGACAAGGATGCCTGTTATTACCATTATTGTTTGCATTAGCAATTAAGCTATTGGTTGTATTGATGAGCAAAAGTAAGAACATTAGCAGATTGAAGTGTGAAACAGGAGATGAAAAGGTGTCATTATATGCAGATGATATTGGAACGATATGGAAGATTCTGAAAACTGCAATAGGGCTGGTGAATGAGTCTGACTAATAGTCTGACTAAGTCATTTTTAACTATTTCCTTTTGGAGATCAAAAACGGTCCAGGATTAAGGATTTGAGGTGGCAGTGAGGCGTTCCTACTTCAGATACCTGTGAATTCAATAGAAACTTTCTTTTTCTTTAAGGCCCAATGTCCATGGGTGGATCTTATTTGCGGAATCCTCGCAGAAGATCTGCAAATCAAGCCGCCCATAGGAAGACATGGGCGTCCACACATGAATTAAAGCATGCAGATTTGTTTTGCGAACCTTTTTGTGCGGAAAACAAATCGCAGCATGCTCCACTTCAGTGTGAAGTCAATAGAAGCCATCTGGTCCGCGGCCTGTCTGCAATTGAATTAAAAAATCCACTGTGCATGTGCGGCGGCACACCGGCACTTCTGCATACATCCGCAGTGAAGAAAATGGAAGACTCGGACAGGCATGCAGAAGACCCGGACGGGTAAGCAGTGTCCTCGGCTGCGGGCAGGGTGGGATTGCCTTGAGGGCTCCCGCATGTGGAATCTCATCCGCCCGTGGACATTGGGCCTTAATGTAGCACCATGTAATAATAACAAAAATAAACCAAGGTGAGAGAGTGGAGCTACATTCTAGCTCTGTCGGTGTTAGGTAGAATTCACCTAATCACAATGGTATTTTTACCATGGGTACTCTCAGAATAATTCAGTTTGGCTAGGAGAAAAAACTTTTAACTTATTGAGTAAACTAACAGGTCATTTAGTGTGGAAGGGTAAGTGGCCGCATTTAGCTAAAAAATATTTATAGTGAAAGAATGAGGGCTGATTCTTTCAAATTTGAAACTATATTTTTTGATATCTCATTTAATATCCTAAGTATAATAGAATGAGAAATATTTACAGATAAATTACATAAAAATTATAGATACAAATGATATTAGACTTTTTCAGTGGAATCGGGTTATTTTTTAAAAAGTTAAGTCTTGGTCAGACAAGCACGCTTTTTGCACACGCAAAATGAACGCTTCTAAAAAAACCAATGGGTTCCTATACAAGCGTTCATATGTGCGGAATGGGGATCAAAATGCTGCGCACCTAAGAAAGATAGAACATGCACTATGTTTGGTGCACGACGGGCAGGAGTTTCCGTTGACTCTAATGGGAGCAGGAGTTAATGGAAACTCCTGCACACGGAATAGCTTCTCCACAGCTTACAGCAGGGCATTTAACAGGTGATTCTGGCCAGAAGTACCTTTTAAATGTCCCAATGTAAGCAGCAGGGTATTCCTCCTGTCCCTCTACTAGGGAATTCCCCAGCAGTGGGGGTTAGTAGGGGACTCCCTCCATCACTCTCTGCAAGGTATTTCCCTATTGTGGGGAAAGAAAGAGGGGGCAGGGTTACAGGGCTTCCCCCGAGAGCATGAGAGGAGGGTGTGGGGCTAGATGGATCTCTGTGAGAATCCCTATAGCCCCACCCACTCTTTCAAGCCCTGCCCACTTACTCTCCACTATGGGGATATTACTCGGGATTTCCCCATAGCAGGGAGATTTAGCAGAGCTAAGGGGGATCTCCCCAGACCAGGGAGAGTGATTGGACCTATGGGGGATTTCCCCATATCACGCTTGCCCGTGTGAAGTTAGCCTAAGGCATGACTGTGTTTTCTGTGTACATTAAACGTATAAGTTAACGTGTACGTCACAAAAGTATGAAAACCTATACAAAGTTATACCTCATTTGTGGTATATGTTTTCATTAAAAAACATATGTGTTTGTACACATTTTTACAAAAAACGTATACAATTTTTATGAAGAAGATGAGAAATTTTGGGGAATTAAAGCTGTTTCTCTAGTTTGTTGATCCTCTTCTGTAAGTCGTATACATTTTCTAGAGGGAGAAGTGTACCGTGCAGCGCATTAGGCTATAGGAAAACATAGTAAAAAAAAGTGCAAACAAATGTGTACTTTTTTGCAGGACACAATAACATAGTCGACTACACTACAGTGTACTGTAAAATAAACAATTGAAGTGCAAACCTGTGAGACATGGACGAACCTATATCATACGATCGTCTACATTTGTCTACGTTTTTCAAATAAAACTCTATGTACACTTCAAAGCATACATTGTTATACTTATACTATAGCAGCATAGAAATGTATGTTTAGTGTTCACAGAAAAGTCAGTATGAACATGGTACTTGTGTCATATATCGACACTAGAAGCTAGGTGTTGACAGGGCAGAACTGGAGGTAACTCCCCGGTCACACCCCTAGCTGACGATTGGCTCCTGATCTCTGCTGTCCCCACTGTTACCCTCAGCTCCTGCATGTGGCTCCCTCCGGCTGGGCGGCCGGCCGGTTATGTGCCACAGACGGCGTTCTTCTTCCTGGCCAGCCAGTTACTTGCCGGCTGACAATCAGATGCTGCTGCTGATGTTTTGTGGGGGGCTGTCCCATCTTCAGCCATGGCCCCTGTAGATGGTAGCCCCCCGGCCCCTGCCACCAGGGAAATTGACAGTTGGGTCGGGAGCGAACATGGGAGGCCGGCAGGGGGAGGGGGGAGGAGAGTGAAAGCAGGGTCGGTATAGCGGCGCCAGGAGGTGAGATGTGAGCACGGCAGGGAAAGTGACAGTCGGGCGGCGGGGAGCCCAGCAGGGAGAGTGACAGTGGGGCCAGGAACAGAGATGCCATTAGTAGTAGGACCAGGAGTGGGAGGAGGAGGGTTGAGGAGATGTGTGAGCTGTCAGTGGGGAGAGCCGGTACATGTCTCTGGGGAGCGGTGTGCGGGGCATCAGCCAATCCACAGTTGTGGGAGTGACCTGCCCATTGCCTGTAACTCAGCCCAGCCAACCCATGTCTTTGCCCATACTTCCGGTGGAGACATATTACACCAGTACCTGTGGACACTGGAATAAAGAGGTTGAAGTACTGGAACAAGAGGTTTGCGACAAAATATTTAAGCAAAAATTACTTGATATCTATCAATAATGCTCCAAAAATGACACCATTTTTATTTGTACATAAATTACACTACACTCTGAAAAGGTTAGCTTTGTACGCAGATAAATAACCAGTCTGTCCAAGATGTGGTAACAGCGAAGCCGAACTTATGCATATAGCCTAGAGATCCCCAAAGATCAATAGAACTTTAAGTTGGAGAACATCAACTTGGTATTAAGTCTCCATATGATATAAAAACTTGTATCTTAGGTTGTTCTATTGATGTGAAAGTAAATTACTTTAAAATGGCTGTGATGAAATCCGTATTCTAGGCCAGAAGACTGATTACTGAAAATTGGATCCGCTCATGGTGGAAGGCTGGATAAGGCGTTTTAAGGAAAAAGTGGAGATGGAAAGAGTGATTTATGCCAATCCACAAATACGTGTAATAAACTGTTTATAAGTGGAAATGGTGATTTTGATAATTAATCTATTTTGAATAAATTAATTTTTTTTCTTCATTTTTTGTGCAGCAAACATGAGTGAGAAGGGGACAGGATTAATATAGAGGACATGATTTTATAGTATGTTTGAATACATCCCTGGAAAAGCGTGTTGTGATATTGACTTTCATTTTGTCCTTGTTTTGTCCTTCTGATATATTATTAGCAGCACAGAGAGGACGGTCCGGTGAATATAACAGGGACCTATAGTGGGATCTAAACATAGAACAGTTCTATGTACTGTTTTACGTTTAAAATCTGTTTTTCTTAATTTTGGGTGGGAAAGTAGGGGCTGTGTCTCATACACGGGTGCGTCTTAGGGTGCATTCAGACGACCGAATATTGGCTGGGTTTTCACGCCCAGCTGATATACGGTGTCTCTCTCTGCAGGGGGAGGAGGCTGGAAGAGCCAGGGGCAGTGCTCTGAGCTCCCGCCTCCTCTCCACCCCCTCTCCGCCCCTCACCATTAGTTTCAATGGGAGGGGTGGGATGGGGGTGGAGCTAAGTTCCTGGACGTAGCTCCGCCCCCATTCCATCCCCTCCCATTGAAAATAGTTGCGAGGGGTGTAGAGGGGGTGGAGAGGAGGCAGGAGCTCAGAGCACTGCTCCCGGCTCTTCCAGCTTCCTCCCCTTGCAGAGAGAGACGCCGTATATCGGCTGGGCATGAAAACCCAGCCGATATACGATCGTGT